>NC_137463.1:252364694-252967555 GCF_964235325.1 Thermobia domestica | reverse complement strand
GATCTTAAACTCATAACAGCACTACTAGAGAAGCAAATACTGTTAAAGGAAAAAGAATTATTAATAATACAACAAAAAACATCTGATTTGGATAGTGATGATGAATATAAATATGGTAGTGATGATTATGACGATGATGAATAAGTTTACAAAAATGATGTAATTTTAATATGTATATATGTAACTTTGATGGGTTATTCCCATAAAAGTCGTGTTCTAATACAACGTGTAATATGTAGACAATGGCAGGAGTGTACAATGTTAAGCGTTGTATTAGGATATATGGAAGTAAAATAATACAAAAAATGACTAGAAATAATTCGGCGAAGATAAACAATTGAGTAATAGTAAGATTTTCTATATAAAACGATAGAGTAATTATGAGTTTAATTAAACATACTGTTGTTGAATTAAAAAACTTATGTAAAGAAAAGGGAATCAAAAGATATTTCGGATTAAGAAAAGCAGAACTAATAAACCTTCTTAAACAATATGATGATAAACAGATTAGAAATATATTCCCATTTAAAGAAGAAGTATTTGAAGAACCGAAGCCAGCACGTATACCCATCAAAGTAGAATTAGAAGAAACAGCATTTAAACATAGATTACACACTTTCAAAATAAAAAACACAGGTGAATATAAAGATCCTTCTAAATTCCTACGTTCAATTAGCAAACCAGTTAAAAGTATGATTAAAAATGGATTTAAATATTTTAATGCACTTAAGGTAAATATGTCATTCACATGTAACTTCATAAAAGATAAGCAGATTCGAGAACATAATTTTAAAACATCAAATGAAATTATACTTCAATTCACAGATCTAAATGAGTATTATGAAAATGCAACTAGAAAAATTAGAACAGAGATGGAAGAGTTTCAAGGAAAAGGTTCAGGTTGGACTTTGCATTCTGTTAATTATCTTGAGTTAAGAATTAATAAATACGTAGCAATGAATGGATCATCATATATAGAACTTGCAGAAACAATTAAAAGAAGAAAAGCATGCATTAATATTAAAAACAAAGATCAAAAATGTTTCTTATGGTCTGTTCTAAGAGCATTACATCCTGTTAATAAAGATCCACAAAGAGTTCCTAGACAATATGAGCATGAATTAGATAAATATTTTAAAGATATCCCCTTTCCTGTGCAAAATACAGATATACGAAAATTTGAAAATAGAGCTAATATATCTATCAGTGTCTTTGCCCTAGATGATAATGAAAAGGTATACCCACTTAAAATACCTAAAGAAAGAAAACAAAATCATTTTCGTCTTTTATATCTAAAGAAAAAAGATAAAACACATTACTGCTTGATTAAAGATTTATGGAAGCTTGTTGGAAGTCAAATAACAAAAGATGGACATAAGAGATTTTTATGTGAGGGATGTCTAGCTAAACATTTTGAATCAGAAGAATTATTAAAACAACATGAAGAATACTGTGGTTTACATTCTGCTGCTAAAATCATTTTGCTAGAGAGTGGAATAAGATATTAGAATTTGTAAATGATAGGCGTTCTTTAAGAATACCATTCACAATAATAGCAGACTTAGAATCATTACCATTCGCTATATTTACCATTCGCCAAATACTCGAAAAGAAGTGGGAATACAATACCCCGGTACATCAACTATTTATTGATTTTAGAAAGGCTTACGATTCGGTTAGGAGAGAAACATTATACAACGTTCTTACAGAGCTTGGAACACCGAGAAAGCTAATTAGATTAATTAAGATATGTTTAAGTGATACCAAAGTAAAGTCCGGGTAGGAAAATTTTTGTCCACGAGCTTTCACGTCGAAAATGGCCTGAAACAAGGAGATGCGTTGTCGCCATTATTATTTAACTTTGTGCTGGAATACGCCATAAGGAAAATCAAAGATAGCAACCAGGCTAGAGTTGAACGGCATTCACCAGGTAATGGCATATGCTGATGATGTAAATTTAATAGGGGATGATAGGAGAACAGTAGAAATAAATGCAGAGATATTATTAAACGCTTGCAGGGACATGGGTTTAGAAGTAAATGCAGAGAAAACTAAATACATGGAAGTGCGTCGGGACCGTAATACGGCAAATTTTGGAGGCGTTAAAATATTAAATAATACTTTTGGATAAAGTGGATACTTTCAAATATTTAGGATCAATATTAACAGACGAAAATTATATTCACGAAGAAATTAAATGTCGACTAAAAGCAGGGATTCGTGTTACATTCGGTTCAAAATCTCTTGTCGTCGCGAATTCTGTCGAGGAATTTGAAGCTTAAAATATATAAAACGATAATCATGCCTGTTGTTTTGTATGGTTGCGAAACATGGTCGCTTACTCTGAGGGAAGAACATAGACTGAAAGTATTTGAGAACAGGATCCTGAGAAGAATATTCGGACCCAAGAGGAACAAGAATGTGGAATGGCGGAAGCTTCATAACGAGGAACTACATAGTTTATACGGTTTACCCAACATTGTTAGGGTCGTCAAGTCTAGGAGGCTTAGGTGGGCAGGTCATGTAGCTAGAATGGAAGAAAGTAGAAACGCTGTCAAAGTCTTGACTGGTAGACCCATAGGAAAACGACCATTAGGAAGACCTAGGCGCAGATGGGAGGATAATATTAAGATGGATCTCGCAGAGATAGGAATACAAAGTAGAAACTGGATCCAATTAGCTAAGGATAGAAGTCAGTGGAGAGCTTTTGTGAACGCGGCACTGAACCTCCGGGTTCCATAGGCCATAGAGTTAGTTAGTTAGAATCATTACGAAGAGGAATAAGTACATGTCAGCCTGATACTGAAAGATCCTACTCAAATGCTTATCAACTACATGAACCTAATAGTTTTATTTACTATGTAAAAAGCACTGTGGAATCCTATAAAAGTGAGCCAGTAGAATACATAGGGGATAATGTAGCAGAAGAGCTTATAAAAAGGTTAACAGAAGAAGCAATCAAAATAGCAAAAATATATGATACTTATACACCTATGATTCCATTATCTAAAGAGGAAGAAGAAATATATGAATCAGCCACAATATGTCATATTTGTGAAGGAAGTCTTGAAGATCTACCACGTTTATTAGTAAAGAAAATAGAAGGTTTAAAGATTAAAATTGAGTATTTAAAGAAGAAAATAAAAGAAGGAGCTAAACACTTGGAAGAAGAACATCATCTCAAAATAGAAGATGAGGAGGATGATGGCATAACAGAGATAAAAGAGCAGAGAAAAGAGATAAAAGAAGTCCTAGTAGATTGTGAGAATTAATATAAAAAGCTTAAAAATAGTAGAGAGTCATGTAAAACAAAAGTGCATGATCATGATCATTTAACAGGTAAATTTAGAGGTGCTGCTCACTCTTATTGCAAACTAAAATATACAAATCCAAGATTTATTCCTGTATATTTCCACAATCTCTCTAGGTATGATGCACATTTATTTATAAAAAGCTTAGGAGGTGGAGATGAGAAAGAAAAAATAGATGTAATAGCTAACACTGAAGAAAACTACATTACATTTTCAAAAACCATTCGATATAAGGATGCAAAAGGAAAAGATAAATCTATCAAGTTAAGATTCATTGATTCATTCAGATTTTTACTAAAAAGCTTAGCAGAATTAGCAAAGAATTTAAAGCCAGAACAATTTCGAGAAACATTAAAGTTTTTTCCAATTGATAAGCTTGATCTAGTTACTACAAAAGGTGATTATCCATATGATTATGTTGATTCTAAGGAAAAGTTAAAGGAGCCTGTTCCATTATCTCCAGAAAAATTTACAAACAGATTAACAGGAGAAAAAATGAGTCCTGAGCGTCATAACCTTCATGTACGAGTTTGTAAAGAATTCGATCTGAAGTTAATAGATGACTTTACTGTTCATTACAACAAAACAGATGTTCTTCAACTAACATATATTATTGAAAATTTCAGAGATACAGCTCTTAAAACATATAAATTGGATCCAGCGTGGTATCTTACCGGTCCTGGGTTTTTCTGGGATGCAATGTTAAAGATGACAAAACAAAAACTAGAATTATTAACTGAATATGACAAATTACTATTTATAGAGAAGGGTATAAGAGGTGGAATCTCTCAATGTTCAAATCGTTATGCAGTTGCTAATAATAAATACTTAGATAACTTTGATAAGAAGAAAAAAAGCTCTTATATAACTTACATGGATGCAAATAACGAGTATGGTTGGGCGATGAATCATCACATGCCGTATGGTGGTTTTCAATGGATATATGTTAATAAGTATAATGAGAAACATTTAGCAAAAACAATACTAGAAACAGAAGATGATTCTGAAGATGGTTATATTTTAGAAGTTGACTTAGAATATCCAAAGGAACTCCATAATAAACATTCAGATTTTCCCTTAGCTCCAGAAAACTATATTAATAACAAAAAACTTCCAAAGCTATTGACAACTCTATATGATAAAGAGCATTATATACTACACTATCAAAACCTTAAATTCTACTTGTCACAAGGAATGAAGCTTAAGAAAATACATAAGGTAATAACTTTTAAACAATTAGCCTGGTTAAAGAAATATATAGATCTAAATACTAATATACGGTCACAAGCAAAGAATGAATTTGAGAAGGATTTTTACAAGTTGGCTAATAATGCCGTTTTTGGTAAAACTATGGAAAATATAAGAAAAAGAATAAATGTAAGATTAGTACATAATGAAAATTTGTTAGAGGATTTAGTAGCTAAACCTAACTTTAATGATAGAACAATATTCTCTGAGAATTTAGCTGCTATTCATATGTATAAAACTAAAATTGTATTTAACAAGCCTATCTATGTAGGAATGGCAGTACTAGATATCTCTAAAATATGCTTGTATGATTTTTACTACAATGTTTTGAAAAAGAGATATCAAGACAATGTAAAATTGTTAATGACTGATACTGATTCTGTTATAGCACATATAGAAACAGAAGACCTTTACGAAGATATGAAAGATATGTATGAATATTTAGATACTTCTGATTATAAAGAAAACAATGAATATGGATTGAAATTAGTTAATAAAAAGGTATTAGGAAAATTTAAAGATGAATTGAAAGGTGTTGTAATAGAAAAGTTTGTCGGTCTGAAATCAAAAATGTATGCTATTAAAAAGAAAGGAGATCAGGATGAACCGATTAGAAAAGCAAAGGGCATAAAGAAAAGTGTAGTTATAAAAGATATATCATTTGAGGATTATGAGAACTGTGTTTTAGAAAAGAAAGAGTTATATAGAATACAAAATCGTATTCGTAGTAAAAAGCATAATGTATACTCGGTAGAAGAAAACAAGTTAGCTTTAAGTGCTTATGATGATAAGAGATACATATTGAATGATGGTATACATACTCTAGCTTGGGGTCATTATAATATAGAATTAAGGAAAGAAGATTTGATTCCTAAGTTAAAAGTGTTATATGATCAATATGCTAAGAGTAGACAAGAAAGAGAAATACAACGAATAGAAGAGTTAAGTTAGATGTAAGTAATTTTAGATGTAAGTAATTTTAGATGTAAGTTTTTATCATTTAAAATGTGATAAAAGCAAGTACACAAGGTACAATACTCAATATACTTTGCGCTCTGTAACTTTGTTTAAGTACTATGGTCAGTGGCGGGTTTGGGGTAACTTTGTTTAAGTACTATGGTCAGTGGCGGGTTTGGGGGAAAGTGCGTCAGAACTGGTATCAATGATACTACTAATGACTTCAAGTAAAGAAGAATATTTATTTTTTTTTGGCAAATTTTAAAGATTGAATATATCTCTTTTTAATTATCTCGGTATTGATACTTATCGAGAGTTGTATTCTAAAATAGAGTATTTATTTGTCAAATATAATGATAAATTATTAATTATAGGTGACTTTAACATACCATCACTTATCGGTACTGCAACAAATTGGAATACAAATGATATTTTCATTACAGAAATTAATAATTTTATATCATTGTTAAGGTTAACGAATGTGAATAATGTCTTAAATGTTAATCACAGAACACTTGATTTGGTTTTATGCGGCCGTGATGATGTAATTAAAGTTGAGTTATGTACCTCACCTCTGGTATCAGTTGATGTACATCACCCACCGTTGGTATTTAATATTCCATGTAATTATAAGGATACCCGAAAGAGATGTGACGTCTCTTCTTATTATAATTATCATAAGAGAGATTTTTGTGGTATCTATAGAGACTTAAAAAATCAAACATGGAATGACTTAAGAAACGTTAGGAATATAAATGACGCTTTAGATATTTTCTATGATACAGTATATAAAATTATTGAAACACACGTAACCAAGTTTAACAATAGAAATAGAAGAAAATTTCCACCTTGGTTCGATAATGAAATAATTAATGTTCTAAAAAGAAAAGAGTATCATAGGAGACGCAGAAAAACTTCAAATTATCATGACGAACAATATAATGAATTTCGTAGACATTCGAAAAAATTGATAAAAACTGCGTATAATAACTACATTAAATCTTATGAAGAAATAATTAAACAGGACCCTAAAAAAATTTGGAATTTATTGAATAGTAAAAGAAAAAGAAAATCTAATATTTCTGTAATGCAATACAGGGATGATTCATTAAATTCACCTCAAGAAATTGCAAATGGGTTCGCTAAGTATTTTGGCAGTGTTTATGATCCTAGTCCACCTACATATACTTTGAATGAAAATTATGAATCAGTTATAAGCTATAGCTTAGCAATAACATATATTTCTAAAACTGAAATTCACCAATCAATAAAGCAATTAAAATCTAGCAGAAGTAGTGGCCCAGATGAACTTCCCACATATTTATTTAAAGGTTGTGCTGAACCTTTATTAGTTCCACTATATTTGACATTCAATTTAATTTTGAAAACTGAATCCTTTCCGGATAAATGGAAGCTGAGTAAAATAACACCGATATTAAAGACAGGAAACTCTAAGAATATTGAAAATTATTGACCTATTGCCCTAATTTCAGTTCCTTCAAAAATTTTCGAACAAATTTTATTTAACAGAATTTTCTCGCATGTCAAATCCTATATTTCACCTTTTCAGCATGGTTTTTACCCAGGACGCTCAACTTTGACCAACTTAACTTCTTTTTCTCAATTTATTGCAAGTTCTATAAATGATGGATATTACGTTGATGTAATTTATACGGATTTTCAAAAAGCATTTGATAAATTAAATCACATGGTTTTAATAAATAAGCTTCTGGCTATGGGATTTTCAACCTCTTTGATAAATATTATGATCTCTTATTTGCGAGGTAGAACATATTTTGTCAATTATAATTTTCTAAAATCTTTTATTCACGTAGCTAATTCAGGTATACCCCAAGGTTCAAATTTGGGCCCATTGCTATTTTCCTTTTTCATTAATGATTTACCAAATGTTGTAAAATATAGTAATTGTTTATTATATGCCGACGACATGAAAATATTTAAAGCTATAAAAGTGAATAATGATCGACATGAACTACAAGGAGATATTAATAGTTGTCTGCAATGGTGTATCAGAAACAAATTATATTTTAACATAAAAAATGTAATGTTATAACGTTTTCAAATAAAATTAATTGTCCATCTTTTGAGTATAAGATTAATAGTGAAAAGTTAAAAAGAGTATATTCTGTTAATGTCTTAGGTGTATTACTAGATCATAAGTTTACACTTAAATGTCACATAAATAAAATTATTGCAGAGTCGTACAGGTCACTAGGGTTTTTAATAAGGAGTACAAGAGACCTATATAATATCCAAGCTTTAAAACACCTCTTTATAGCGATGATTAGAAGTAAGTTGGAATATTGTTGTGCTCTATGGGATCCTATTCACAAATTACAAGCAAATAACATAGAACGAGTCCAATTTAAATTTTTGAAACATCTTTATTTCAAATTGTATCATATATCAGCAACTAAAAATAAGATCTCTTATTCTTCTCTTTTACTTAAATTTGATATGCATTCTGTTTACAGTAGACGTTTCCTTATTCAGCAAACATATTTGTACAAGACAGTAAACTCAGTAACAGATAATTGTAATTTGCTCCAATATATTAATTTCAATATACCAAAACGACCATTGCGTAAGAATTTAATATTTAACATAACGAGATCTCATATTACAATTCACCAGGACTCATTCATAGTTAGAGCTTGTAAGAATTTCAATCAGCTGGTTTCATCAGATTTGGATCTTGACTTCTCTTATCCTACCGCTGTATATTTGCGTATACTGAAAAATAATATTTTGAAAAGACATTATGTATGGATTAATTAAATAATTAAGAAGTGTTATCTCTATGACTTATCTCTATGAGTTGAACCTATGCTGGAGACTTTTCTTATTTTTCATATTATTCATTTTTTTTCATATTTTTCATTTTCTTTTAAATTTATACTATTATTATTTTAATTTGTTTTTATTATTTAACTTGTATTTTTCCTTGTTTACATGTATTTTTTTAAAAAAATTCTTTCAGTATATAGATATATATTATATGTATTTCATATGTAATTATGTGTGTATACATATGTTCCTCTGTAAATGGAGTTTGGCTCTGTAGAGGACTATTATAAATAAAAAAAAATTTTGTTACAATATTGACTTTTCAACAATGCGATGCAATCATCAAACAGTCGGAAACGGACTGAATGGAAACACCTTTTTATATTTGATATGTGTGTACATACATGTCATTTGGCCTGAGCATTTTGAGAATGAACTGCCAAAATTGATCCAGCGAACAGCACAGCTTGTATCTCGAATCTTTGAGTCCGAGGTTGCATCAACTATAATGGTATGCTAAGGGGCAGATGTTATTAGACAGTCAAGGACCTAGTTATGGTTAGCCCGAATCAGTGAATTCCTAGGTTTACATACCTAATGCGTCTTAGTTATAAATGCGCCCTCCAACGTTATCACTCCATTTTGATGACTACATATTTTTGCTGATGATTAACGTGGAAGAATGTTTTGAGCATCAACCATTCAACTTTGTTGTATCATCTCCATGATACTCCCACAGTTCTAACCCCTCAAGTGCATTAATGGTGTGAAAAAAACATCTGTAGTAAAATCCCAATATTAAAACTGATCTCAAAATTTTCAAATTATTCTGTTGTTTGAAGCAAAATTCTGTATCAAAATATATTTCTTCTGCAGATTACGAAAATGGCCTTCAAATTCTGTATCACGTTAGGTTTTTTTCACAAATCACGAACATGTAAAAGTTGTAAAAATCTATTTTGTTAACCTGTAGACGCCTGGCATGACTTGGCATTGTCATACCTAGCGCCTCTTCTAATTGTTGCAGGGATAAGAACGACCCCTTGTTGGAAAGATAATAAACAAGTAATGCAACGAGCTATGTTTTGTGCATCTGAGTTCCCATTCGTAAAACAGGAACAACATGAAGAAATTTGAAATATTTGAAAACGAAATCTCATTTTTTTGAATTTCCGGCCACAGTGGTAACACTATAAGTTATTCTACTTCCGTAAAAAGTAATACGATATTGCTACATAGTCATGCCAATCATACAGAAAAACGAAAGCCGTAGCTGCAATAGGAAACGAGTAGAAAACCAAAGTGCAACCACTTTTTATTAAATTTTGTGGTTCATAAACTTTCACATTGTACCCCTGGCCCTCCTAATTGTCACAGAGATATGATCGATAACCTATTGGAAAGGAAAAAAATAGGGAATCCAACGAAATATCTTTGTGTAACCCTGGCTCCCTTTCGTAGAATTAAAGGAAGAAGAAATTTGAAAAAGTTATAAATTATGTTAATTTTTTTGAATTTCGAGCTACGCTGGCAATATTGTTAGTAATCCTACACTTGTAAAAATCAAATGAGTGCCTAACATAGTCATACCAACCATATACAATAATGATGTGATCGACTTGTTGAAAGTTTAAATGGAATTAATGTGTTAAGAGAATCAAATATTAGAGAGCCTTGTCCCTTACCAAGCATGATCTTAACGATTTGCACCGTGACCTTAATTTACCTAAAGACGAAGCACAATTATTAGGGTCGCTAAAAAATATTCCTTGCATGACAAGTCTTCGAAAATAAGATCGGATTTCTGGAGTTTCAGGACAATTTCGTCGTTCTTGCACCTAGATTACGAAATGTGGAAGCCTGAGAACCAGCAGCATTATCGCAAATGGCAAAAGTAAATCAACGAAGTATATATTGTTGAAAATACTCATTGAGAAATAATAAAGCTAATAGCTCTAGTTGGAATATTGTTAATAAAAATTCGTGAGGTTTTACTTGACTACTTGGATAAGAGATGACAGATAAATCTGTATCGTTTGAATGTTTCTGTGCAAGGTAGCCTGCAAGATTCCCACTAGCAGCATCGCTAAACAAATGAACAGGAAGATGGAAATCAGGCTGTCTCCAGGCTGGAGGCTGACTCAGGATTTCCCTAAGTTTATAGAGATACTCCAAAGTTTCAGACGTCATCTTGAATTTGCAGCCCTTTTTCAAGAGTCACTGTCGAGGATTCGTAAGCTGAGAGAATTTGGTATGAAACGGTTACGAAAATTCACAACACGTAATAAAGCACTTGTTTCTTCGTTCTGGGGATTGGGACATTTTTAATACTATCGTAGTGAAGAGGATCCGGTTTGACTTGGGTACCACTAATGCCATGGCCCAAAAATATGTTTCCTTCGTGATGAAATCACATTTTCCGTAATTAAGGGGAAAATTTCCCTCTTATAAATCCTGAAAACGATCTCAAAATGTTGAAAATGCTCATCTAAACTACGTGATTATGTTAATTAGTATATATATATATATATATATATATATATATATATAAGTTTAGCAGAAAAAATTTACATTTAAGTTTACGCCAGTCCTCCCAAGACATTAGATTGACATCACTTCCACTATCCAAAATACATTGGATTTGTCCTTGAAGCGCCAATCTTCATACTTAAACATCTCATAACAGATTTGATATTGGGATGTTGATTTCTTGACAGGTACAAGGGAATCATTTGATCGAAAAAACAAGAAATTCATCTTCAAGACAGCGAGGGTTATTCCGTCGTGTTATCGACTGTAAACCTCTAGTATTGTTAGTGTCGTTCTCTTTGAAGAAGAATGAAATCAGTATCCCGGACCGGCTAGTTGAGAAAAGTACCGTTATGCCAGTTAACGTTTTACACGTTTGTCTTGATGAATGTAAATATTCTTCGTCGGAAAGTAATATCCTATCTCAGGAAAAGCCTTATTCTGCTGAGTTGTCTCTGGCGAATCCAGAGCCCCAATCCTTTCACGTTCCGATCTAAATCCAGATACCAAACCAAACCTAAAACTCTTATTCTAAAGTATTGTTTCCTATTTTCTTAATATCATGGTAGAGTGCGTACTACGTTGTACAAAACTAAGCTTACTGATAATATTCTTGTGGTTGGTTTTTATCCGATACCCCAAGCGATGCAATAAGAATCCGATAAAGAAGTTAAAACATGGCTTACGTTGGGAATAGCTCATGTACAGTCTTCGCCTTATTGTAATCCGATCTATTGTCTGAAAATTCTTCAGGGGCGTACGTCCGGTATTGGATCTCAGATTAATTAATTTGAAGGTTGTTATTCCTAAAGTGCAAGTTGAATCTATAAATGATATTCCAAATCTGGTATCCAAATCTGGTATATTTCAGCACCTTTGACTGTCCGTCAGGATATTGTGGTATTGGTCGTGACAAGTTCCATCCTCGTATCCGTGACATCCATCTTCGTACATCCAGCCGTGACTTCCATCCTCGTATCGGTGTACAAGTTTCCTATATCTGGGGCGAATTTTGGTCATGTGTGTTCTTCCTATGGGAATAAAGTCTGCTCCTGCGGCGTTCCAAAGTGCCATTTTGTGTTTCTTCACTGAGTCCAGAAAATAACTAACATTAAATAATAGAAGAGAAGTATAAGACAAATTTGATAACTCAGAAACTGAATTAACTGATTTTGAACTAGAAGATATGGAGATACGACTATTCTCCCAGAAATCTTCCCTCATTACTGAAGGTGGCCGCTGAAAGGTTTTCCCGACGGGAAATTTGATCTTCCTTTACCATTCTAACCTGGGAAGTTGAATGATTTTTCGTATCCAGTGTCGAACCATGATTCCTTTCGTGATTTTCAGCCTGTTCGGAATCATCGTCAGTTTTGTATTGACGATTTTTCTTCTAACCATTATTTGGATTGCCTTGAAACACATCCACGGAAAGAATTTCCATTACGATTATTCCAGTTACGATTATTCGAATTCTGATTTTGAATGTAATTTGAATTATTACTTTGATAGGAACTATTTCTATAATTATTTGCTTTATACGGAGGATTCGTTTGGCAGCTACTCTCCACGTATATATTTTGCTTCTTAATAACCTTGGCGTGTCTTGTATAGAGACGTCTTTGTTCACGACGAGAATCAATCATTAGAAGTTGCAGAAGCACATCCAGAAAGAGCAGAAATTTTATTGAGAAGATCGTTAAGGTTTCTAAAAGGGGTTAAAAACAAAACTTTGTTTTCTCATTTGGCATTGAACCTAGTATTAAATCGTTAACCCCAGACTCTTGTGGGTATTCAACGATATTGAAATAGGTCTTGACCATTTTAGAGACAAAATTTAATAACGAAGGAAATTTAGCACGATCGTATTTCCAATTTTGCATATTTCGCTTTTAGATTCTGAGTGCAAAGTACAATAGTGATACCTAAAAAGTCGAACGAAATCTTAATAGTAGTATATATTGCTTGCATCAGAAATTAACCGCACACAAGCTGAATGAGTTAACAGAGGCCTAATAGCCATTAGTTTATACGCTTCGGACGCTTGCATCATATCAAAGCAATTACTGAGTTCATTTAGTAATCCCCGGGCTGTATGACTGTGCTAGCCAATTAAAAGTAAGAAAACCGTTGAGATCCCACGGAGTAATTTTACATCAGAGAGTATAACGCTTATAAAGACTCGGATTTCGACTAAAAGATTGGGAATTCATCTTCTTAAAACCTTGTCGAAAATATTCCCGATTGGAGAATATATGTAATGAAATATTGGAAAAATTCCCGAAAGCTCCATTATTGGGATTCAATGCAGATCTTGTTCACCAAGAGAATTTGGAACACTGAAAGAAATAGGATTCGTAGTAGCCATAGTTGTACCTATGTTATTTTCTGACGCAGAGGAAATACTGGCTCTGAGATATGTCGGTTGATAAGCTTGCCAACTTAAAACATTAGGGGCAGATTTGAACTGCTTAAATTTGCAAAAGTGTCTCTCCCAAACGAACTACTCCAAGCAATGCTATCAGACACAGAAAAAGGCTGCTTCCGATTTACATCAAAAAATTTATATAATTCCACTGCTTATCAGTGAGAGGATTACTTAACTCATCAGACGAATACGTAGCTTTCTTTTCGTTATTATGTCTATCTTTCCCAAGCACGAAAACCCGATAAGAATTTTGCCTAGTGGAAAGTTCACTTTCAGGTCCCACTCTTTCCGTGTGCGCAGACTCACAACCATAATCATTCATTTGTTGCAACTTACTTGAAGCTGTTACTCGATTGTAAGCACTTCCTTATCATTAATCTTTTTTGAAGAAATATATCTACGAAGAGAAACATATTTTGAAAAGAAATATATCTTTCTATCTACGATTTCTACTTTACTCGCGATTGTACCTAAGGTAGATGACATTTCTTCTGTTCGTTTCTGTGAACTTAACTGGTTAACCTGTAACTCCTCGTGCAACGTATCTTCCTCAGCTACCTATAACATTACATGTTGAATACCATTCTCTAATTGGTTTAAATTTTCTTCATGTTTTCGTACCTAGCATTACATTCTCGCTCATATCTAACAATATCGTATTCTATTTTAGCTGCAAAATTAGAATTAGGAACATGACTAACAAGTAGTAGCAAATTACCTACTTAATTATTTGTTTCTTCTAACTTAGCATTAGTTTCTTGACTTATTTGCACAATTTGATCACTAACTAATGTTAATTTACTAAATAAAATATGTGAAAGTTCTTTGTTATTACCCATTGATACTCTAACCTCTAAGTTCAAAAATGAAGACTTAGGAGATACATCTTCGTTCAAATTTTCTCCATTCGGAGTTTCACAAGACAATTCTAGTTAGAGTTTTTTAAATCTTATTACATCAAATTGTCTACAAACATAGTGTAACGTATCATTACTAACGATATTGTAAACTACTTCGGTTTCAGGTAATCTGACAAATCTAAAATGTGCCCAATATGAACATAGTTCACAGCAAACGGTTTTAGCTAAAGAGAAAGCATTGCCTTCTAATTTATTGTTATCGAAACAAGCGAAGCTATGCTCTGAAGAGTCAGTGTTTAGACATTTTATTTGATTTTTAGCACACAAACCAAAAAATATTATTACCAAAATTTCACAACAAATAAAAATTTACTACTTCTGTTTTCTTTAGAGTTACACTCCCTTTCAATATTTCATCCATTACAAACTCTGCACCAAAAGTCAGCGACAGTAAGTTCGCCAATACTCGTCTCTCTTTTCTCTCTCTCTCTCTCTCTCTCATGTCAATACCATTATCGTTTTTTTCGATCACGTGTTTAATTCCAATTTTAACAAAAGTCCCTCAATGTACTCAAATTATAACAATAACTGGCTTCATCAAATCACAGAATCTACCAAGATTCCAAAATGATACATTAAAGTTTGGTGACTCACAATACTCCTTAGGCCTAAAACGAAATATGAAAATTTTAACAGTATGAAAATCCTAAAATGAGTTCGCCAGGTATTGTAACGAACACAGAATTCCTGGAATGGGAACGCCAAAACCGTAACGTTCCCACAACTCCTGGAATGGGATCCAACCGGTTCAGGTCCCAAAAAACTGTCATGCCAACTGGTTCTAATCCTGGAACGGAAAGGAAAAACTTACGACCCAATTAAAATTTTATAATGAGGAGGCACAAACTATAACAAGTCAGTGTGGGGTGGTCAAAAAATGGTTACACATATTCAGCGAAAAAGATTAGCTGTTAACATCTCGTTCTTGCGAAAAGAAAACCTCAGAGATACGTCCTGTCATCCAGATCAGCAAAACGTTTTGGCAAGCAGAAGGTTTGAATTGCAAATATCAGATTTATAGGAACACCAGTACGCCTCATATCTTGAGATGTCCGCAGCACGAAAGAAACATGTTTCAGGAAAAGATCTTTACATTGGAAGCTTCGTTCTATATCTTAACCAATTTTATGCGCAACGGAAAACTTATCTATCAGAACATACCAGATTCGCAGGAGAAACATTGCTAAATGAAAAAGTTGGTTACTGATTATCCTCTCCATTTAAATTAATCATTGCTAAATAATAGTAGACCATTAACCAATAAGTTTATTTCCTGACTACAATTTATTTTACTTGAAAATAAGATTCGTCTTTTATCAACATAGGAGTCAAATAATAGTACTTGTAAGAACTTTTCTGTTATTCATTTTCATAGAGGAATGAGGAAAGTATCAATGCTAATCCTATTAATATCTCGCCGAAATGATTAATTTCTTCGTAAAAGTCGTATGTTTATCAAATCACATTGGTATTGGTTATTTAAGGTTTTATTTTTCGAGTTATATTGCCTGTTCCACACAATTTTGTTTCAGCCAAACGTAGACCAGAAAGTAACTAAACAGGTTACGCAACAATAGTCATTCTTTTTAAAGAATTATGAAGTGCTTAGTTATTTCAGTTACCACTGTAGCACAAACACTTTTTTCCAACCTTCATTCACCCTGACATTTCCTATCACTATATATATATGCATATACACATATATAGGACTCCAGTCACTAACTCTTTAATATACTACACCAAGTTGTATGCGCATTGGATTTTCTCATTTCTTAGATTATCACAAGTACTATAACGTTTGATAACACACTAAAGAAAAACTTTCAACGAAAGCACAATTTGAAATGAGCTGTGTTCAAATTTTAGAAAGGGGGAGCTATTCTTACATTTTCTCTTCTTTACCTCCCCTCCCAAAATTAATTATTTCTCTTATAACATATATTTATAAGCTTCGGTACTTTTCTTAAAAATTATATTTTTCTTTTACGAAGCATGAATATTCATATCTCATCCGTTCTTGATACCAACATATACTAGGTGGTCCTAACTTTACTTCAAATATTTTCCTTCCAAAATCTTGACTTCTAAGATCTTATGATGCGGACAACCACAAGGGACTGGAGATCACGCTTTCTTTACTATCAGTGACCTTTAGCAACTACTTGTAACACCATAGTAATATTGACTTAATTATTGACTTGTGTTGTAAATATCTTTAGTTGAAGGAAGTAATGTACGATGATGAAATTACAATTGTGAGCTTCGAAGTGGAAAAGAAGTAATAATCATTTATAATTGACCGTAACTTACAATGGAAATTTTGGATCCAACTTCGGAAGCGAAGTTACGAGAAAGATACTGCGAAATTTGTGTATGGCGTACATACTGATGGATAATAGAACTCTGAAACATTGACATATACTAGTTTTTTATAAATATTCAACCTTGATGAAAGGAAAAACATGGTTATAATTGGTAATTATATTGAAATATAAAATTTTGAGCACTACTGACATATTAATATACTTTAATTTCTATGACGAAAGGGTGAATGGAGCGAAGGCAAGCAAACCAAGTCTTCCCCTGGCGTCGAGTTAAGGAATTTAGCTCAATGACACTATAGTGTGACTTATTGGGTATACCCAAAAAAGTAACCTTTGTGTTATTTCAGACATAATGATTTCACGTTGACACGTAAAAACGGCCTTATGGTTCAGAAACCATATAGCTACTGATACGTGTAACACTGGACGCACGAAGACCACATAGTATAAACTTAAGCAGTGGTGATAGAAGATTTACCTGCACCACTATAGTATATGTTAGTACTTCAATATTTTTGAATAAACTAACTGCCATACAGACGAAGGCAATTTTCTACGACCTCACCAAAGTGCTCAACGAAAGGCCAATTGAGCGACTATGGATTACTAACTAACTCCTATCTGCATTCTCCTCAAAAGCAACTTACATGAGGATGTACCGAGCGTAAGGTTTTAAACGATTTATGACTCCGAATGAGACTGTTTCTGTCCTTCTTAATTTCGTGCAGACTAGGATGAAATTATCTTCCTTTCTACTACAATAAATATAGTAACAGTCCTCGTGCAAAGAAATATTTTGAATACATTTTTAGCAGTTCCAAAAACGACGTTTTTAGAAACATCTTCACGTTCGTTCTCTCGCTCCTTTTTCTTCCGGAACTACTCACCAACCGATTGAAAGCTCACTCGATATAGATGTAATATTATCTTTCTTCACTACATTCAATATTCCATCTTTTTTATTCAATAATCACGAGGAAACATACAATTATTAAATTTTTGTTTTAAAAATGTTTAAGTTCTAGTTGTTTCTAGAACTATCGTGAATCTCCTCACAAGAAGTTGTTTTCTTCTCTCACACTGACTGTCTAACGCTATACTCTTTTTTCCTTTCTTCTTTTATTCTAGAATTCGTAGTTATATCCGGCTGCTTATCTACTTTCAAAAATTTACATATTCAAATTTGTCATCATGAAACCTCGTACTTTTACATATCACATCACATACATATTAAATGCTAAACATGACCATTTTTCACTACCTCTCAAACGAGTGCCGGGACGCGGAAGTCCGAATATACCATAACTAGTTAAGGCGTCACCAAACGAGAGCAAACGGAAACAGAGGATATTCATTTATCATATAAGTCATCTCTGTTTCATGAGTACGCAATACAATACACTTTTTAATTAAACTAACTTGGATTAAATATGATTAAATAGAAGATACACTTGAAAGTACTAAAACTGCAACTTAAGTCCATCCGTAAAACTCCTGTTTATTAACTGACACTAATAATTTCGTACTGAAGTGCGCAGTAAAACTGTGGACAGCCGACGTAGCATTCAACAGAAGACTGTGGCGTGGTTTCTCAAACTTCACAAAGGTACTACAAGGACTTAACTTGGGCGTTTGAAGCATTAGCTTAGTAAAATATAGAAATTGAAACAATTTACATATTCACAAAAGACCATTCTTACTTATAAAACCAGGCGAATATTACTAATCTATTACGTAATTATAGTAACCACAGAAACATTTGGACATAAACTATTCCTGCGTGATAATATAAATCTATAAGTGAGAAGAGAAACTTATATCATTACGACCAAAGGCAATCAAACACTAAAATACTATAATCTAATTATTTATAACAACTAGCTATATTTCGTGTGACGAGAAAGAGAGAGAGAGAGACGTGAGGAATGAGAGCTTTAATCGGGACGAATATGGACCGGCGCTGAGCGCGACTTATTTAGACATGCTGGGACCAGCCGTACACAATTTGAAACTAAACGTAATAAAAGTTGCTATTTCAAACAATTATGAATACTCTTAATATTTGTATTATGATTATTGTTATTATATTATATTTGGACAATTTACGAATTCTATAATATCATTAATTAATTTTGGAAGTTTAAATTTCGATAGGTTATTGTGCAATCTAAATCCGGTATAACATCATAATATTCTCGCGCAAATCCCTTCCAACTTCTTTCCTTCCGACGACTTACTACTTCACTATGCAATCCAAACCAATCGAATATTCTTCTTGAATGGTAAATTTTAAGCATGTACAAGATTTATCAGCGTTATATGTCTTGCAGATGCTACGTAAAAGTCGTTTTTAATATTTCGGAACCATACTGACAGCTAGTCCGTACCCATGTGATTACACTGGAATCACGACCTTTGGGCTACATCCATATGAGTAAATCATCCCGAAAATTCCTTTCATAAGCACAGAACACCACTCCGCTTAAACATATCAGAAATTCAGAAAGCAAGTCTCTTTTAACAGGATTCAAATGGATAATTTTTTTTTACTTCGGACGCGCTAATATTCCGATACGACAAGGCTATATTTCCTTCTTTGTTCATCAACACAGATTACTTTAAATACGACCTCAGTATCGAAAACAAGCACAATCGATTGTTCCTATTTCTTGTTGATAGACTATTTTCTTCAACACAATCAAAACACATAAATAATGACTAAAGAGTGTACAATACTTCTGAATCTAATGCAATACACAAAAAATTCAAAATATAAAAGAAGGATTACAGATAAAGAGAAATAACACAATTCTAAAGTCCAACCTCATTCGATGTAAGACCACCTCATTCTGTACCTTCCCCTGCACATTTGAATCCTCGAACTGTACAACTTGGTGACTTAAACAGAAAAGCAAGATAAGTTTTTATCAAGGTTATAGTACTTTAGTTTTAAGTATATGAACGAACTATTGCTATGGATAAAAGCGACACATTGTGTAATCACTTAATGGGACAACTAAAAGCATCAAAAGGCAGAATAGGCAAAACAAACAAACCAACATGGCGCAATCACAACATAAACAGTGATAATAACAATGCCGACACAAGACACTTATAGAACCAAATCCAGAAGCCATTAATAATCTCGGGTAATGAAGAAAATATATGAAACACATGTAGACAATTGGCAGTGTGGCGGTGGTATCAGAAGAACAGGATACGCCACGGGAATTTTGGACAGTCTGTGTATGTTGTCAATGATGTGGTTGAAGAATGAATAAACAATGGAAAATAAACTAAATAAAAATAACTATTTTGAAGTATTAATAAAAGTAAATATGAATAGGACATTAAAAAAAAGAAAAAAGAAAAGAGAAAGGAAAATGTAAAAGAATAAAAGAGCATTGTTTGTATTGCGATTAGTACTTGAATGTATAAATTTTGATTTTTTTCTTTCTTTCCTCAAGTAGCTATTGTAAGAACGAAGAGCTGTAAATTCAATGTCTTCTCCTGCTTCAGGAACGCAGCCGTGTGACGTCATACAGCCGCGTTTCTTGTTTTCTTCACGATCAGCTCGCGGTAGCGAACTTGAGTTGAAGCCTAGGACTGCTACAGGAAAGATCGAATCTGAGTCATTTAATGGGTACCGATTTGACCGTGAATTGATGGAATTACAAGTAACAAGAATATTTCCCGTTAATTTTAATTTCTTGTTCATCGACGACTTGGTTAATTTAAATATTTTCTTCAAGTTTGAAATCGTCTTGGTGTGCGTTTAATGAATTAATTTCGTTGAACTTCTCCTGGTCCAGTCGAAGTCGTTATTCAATAAGACTAATCACAAATCTTATGGACACATTTCACTTTTACCAATACGATTCAGAAAAGAAAATGAATCCAAAGAAAATCCAACAAGAATTTAATAAAATTGTACTTACCAAGTTTTACTGCTGGGCATGAGGATCCAGTAATACTGCACTGAATGACTCTCTGTACAACTACAATGGCTTCAAATAACGACTTTGACAGGACCAGGAGAAATTCAAGGAAATTATTCCATCAAACTCACACCAAGACGATTTCAAACTTGAAGAAAATATTTAAATTAACAAACTCATCGATGAACAAGAAATTAAAATTAACGTGGAATATTCTTGTTACTTGTAATTCCATCAATCCGCGGTGAAATCGGTACCCATTAAATGACTCCGATTCGAACTTTCCTGTAGGAATCCTAGACTTCAACTCAAGTTCGCTGCCGCGAGCTGATCGTAACGAAAACAAGAAACACGGCTGGATGACGTCACGCGGCTGCGTTCTTGAAGCAGGAGAAGACATTGAATTTACAGTTCATCGTTCTTGAGGGAAGAAAAAAAAATATACATTAAACTAGTAATCACAAACAATCCTCTTTTATTCTTTTTAAATTTTTTCTTTTTTTTCTTTTTTTAAGGTCCTATTAATATTAATACTACAAATAATACTTCACAATTGTTATTTTTATTTAGTTTCTTTTCCATTGTTTATTCATTCATCAGTGACACCATTGGCAACATATACACGCTGTTCAAAATTCCCATTGCGTATCCTGTTCTTGTGATATAATCGCCACAGCAGTGAACACACTTCAAAGAGATCTGTAACAAACAAGGAATGTTAGAAAGAAGTGCAACTTGTCGTATCTTGTAATGAAATAACACAATACACAACGACGTACTGTATTTGTAAAGTAGTATCCAAGTAAGAATAGCATTACAAACTACTAGGATACACGTGCTAACAATAAACATACCTACAGAAGATGTTCAAAGTGCTGTAATTCCAGATCTATACTACGTGATAATTGTCAGTTTCTAACGCATTTCATCACTCCTGGTGTGTTACGTAACTGTTAACACGTATCTTCAGTGCAGTTTTGTAAATCAGCAAGTTACATTCCTTAAGTGTGAAATTCCTTTTCCCCCACATTCGAAGCTATCTAGCTCCGCCACTTATCCACTTCCTAACAATTTGTCATATAATATTTTTTTCTTAATTTGATACCATGAATCTGTAGTTTCATTTAAGCCATTACTATTGGGGCATCCGGTATTTCAATCATAAAACAACATATCATCAATAAGAACTTAAAATATTATTCAATTCTCTCTTGTGATTTTACAAAAATAAATTGAATTCAGAACGTTATTTTGTATTATATATTCGCAATGAGTTAGATTATATATTATGTTTCAGTATCACATTCTGGAAGTAAGGGCTATTTCAAGTTACTGTCAAAACTAAGCGTGAGGATACGTTTAACTTTGTTCGGCCAAATTCCCTTGTATCGGACTTTTCTTTAGACGAAACGCTTTGTAAAATCGTATTTTGTTACAATAATCTGATTAAACAAGTCAAATATTTAAACAGGTTTACTTAATATTTAGTTCCAATATACAGCAAAGGGAATAAAATAAGTTTAAATATCACAATTTTTTCTTTTCTCGTTCAGAACAAAAATCAATTTTCAGAGAAGTGTATTATGAATTTTTGAAGAAAACACCATGCAAAATATTGATAAATATGTATTTTGCTACAATGAAAAAACGATTTTTAAAAGCTATAGATAACACATACTTTATCTATATCTTAGATATATTGATTCAAAACCTGGTCAATATATTTCACTTTCATACTTAAATTTTTCTTTAACAGTGACCTGTTACGTGAAAAATTCCAAATATCGTTACAAAATTGAATAAAATTATATATTTATAGATAGTAATTTTTCATTGAGAATTAACTAATTCTATAGTACAATAGTTTATAATTTTTCTTCAAATTTTGACGCAAATATAATTACCTAATTATAAAATATATGATCTTGTAATTAAATAAAGTTTAGTAACTGCATTTTCGAACGAAATACTTTAGTTAAGTCTTTGTCGTTTCATTATACAAGTAAGTATGTATGTTTCATTGCATATACAATACGGTGTCTTTAATTCTAAGGATTTAGCTAACTTTTCAACTCTATGAAGCTACAAGCATTTCAAATAATTATACAAAGGTAAATCTCATAAATGTAAAAATAACAGACAATTATTTAGAATATTGAAAAGTGTTAAACCACATTATTACTACTATTTGTTCTGCAGACTTTAAACATAAATTTAAAGCTGGAATCATTTTTATTACAAAAAAATCTCTTTTTGTTTTTTGAACGCATCAATAATTTGCTCTATTTCGCGGGTTCTTGCACCCATATCTGATAGTTTGCCTTGAAATGGTTCTTCACCGAGCAGCAGAAATTCTCCAAATAATTGATGGGCCTGCGAAAGAAAAGTGTTGAAATAGAAAAAACAATAATATTGGTTTCAATACAGATTTGTGTAATTTTTCTATTCAGTCAAAGAATTTATTCCAGCAATCCTTACCATTTACTACACATAAAGCTGCAAATATTTATTATTTCTTACTTTACTGTTGCATCCTCACAAAAGAGAACTGAAAGTGTTAGGATATACGTTGTTAACAATTTTGTCTATATACGAGTAGATGATTGCTATACATTTATCACTATTTAGGCCATAGGTAGTAGATTTTTTGACTTCAAATGTACAAATAGAAATACATGGGGGAGAGAGGTTGAATTCCATGAAGTTGTGTAATTCCACGCATGTAAATTCCGTGGTTTTTAATGACTTAACGGGAATGCTACTGGTGCTGATACCTGCCGACAGACAGGCACAAAGCGGCGGTGATTCCCACCGAATGACCGTCCGTTCGAGGACGTGGCAGGAAGAAGATTATTTTTATCGATTGTTATAATATTCGCAGTGTTTATTCGAAAAGATAAGGATAGAAAAAGCGTTGTTATGTACATTGTAACGTGTGGTATAATCTGTAATCTGGTTAGGTAGTTCATTTGTAAGTTTTCGAGCTTCTTGCTGAAAATAAAAATACGTGAGAAAGCGTTTTCTTTCTGTCTCACATGACGGGATAATTGTACGCAGAAACAAAGAAGCTTAGTATTACCCCACGTTACGTGCGTGATATTCTCCATCACATAAACTAATAGAAAGAGAAACTACACGAGTCATTTGCTTTGTGTCATTACGGATGCCCCGGACGCATCAAAGAAAAACTGAAAAAAGGGCAAATGGACACAAGAACAACTTCAGAGAGCTGCAATACAATCGGGTAGATATATAGCAAGAGCGTTCGGAATTCATGAGGCTACTCTATTGACTAAAATGAAGTCAGGGAACATAACTGAACCTAAACGAGGCAGAAATACTGTCGTTTTCGAAGAGCAAGAAAATGATTTGACACGACACATTCTACTACTGGCAAATATTTTTTATGGGATGACGTGTATACAACTTTGTAGGTTAGCCTTTGAATATGCTGAGGCTAACAACATTGCAAAAAATTTTAATGCCACTTCGAGATTGGCAGGAAAATATTGGTTGAGACTTTTCTTATAAAGGCAAGAAAATATCAGTCTACGATAGCCAGAGAGAACTAGGTTAAATCCGATTCACGCTTTCAACAAGGAAGAGGTTATCGACAAGTATAAATTCCGGAAAGATCATATCTTGAATGTTGATAAAACAAGTATCACTACAGTACAAACACCTGAACGCATTCTAGCTCCGAAAGGGCTGAAACAAGTAGGAGGTGTACCATCTTGGGAAAGAGGAAAAATGTCACCGTTATATATTTTTTAGTGCTGCTGATTCATAAATTCCTCAGAAGTTTTTTTTTTATCCTAGGCGAAGGATGTCATCACTGGGAGGACCTAAAGGTGCTATCTATTACTGCTCAAAGGCAATTTGGAATAATGAGCAGTTATTTTTTGAATGGATCTGACATTCCAGAAAACATGCGAAGCCATCTACTCAAGATCCTGTCCTGTTGTTACTAGACAACCACGGAAGTCATATCTCCACCGAAATATTCAACTTTTGCAAAAATAATGGAATTATCACGGTAACTATTCCACCCCACACTTCGCACTAAATGCAACCGCTTGACCTTGTCTTTCTTCGCCTTTGAAGTATAATTTAACGCGAGTGTGACCTTTATATGAAAACTCACGTTAATGAGAAAATTACTGCGTATGAGCTGGCAGAATTATTTAACAAAGCCTATCTTAAAATAGGAACAATGGCTAACTCACAGTCTGGTTTTCAAGCAGCAGGAGTGTGTCCGTTAAATCCTAATAAATTCCAAGAAAGTGATCTGACACGAACTGAAGCTTTTAGGCCAATTGATCTCTCACAAGAAGAGTGTCTTCAGGAAACCGAAAAAAATGCAAATAGTGCCGAAGAAGTACGAAGGAGACTTCTGAGCATAGTGCTTCACCTAAGAACAGCAATGGATCAGTGTCAAGTCAAGATAATAGACGACTAATAATGCCAGCACTTGAACAGATTCATGGACTTTCAAGAGAAGAAATCCCTCTCTTACTGGAACCATCAACAACCACGTCTAAAGAAGGACAACCAACACGTGTTTGGTCACTAAGATTTCCCCCATCCCCCAGTTCCAAAGAAAAATATCAAAATCCACTGTACGTAGGAGACGATCAACTATTTTAACGACAACACCAGAACAGACGACCAAACTAGAAATGGAATTTCAAGATAAACAAAAAACTTTCGAAACAAAATTATTCTACAAAAGAAGAGAAAAAGGAATGGAATTCAATTGAGGTAAGCGAAAGTGTCAAATCAAAACACAAAGAACAATTATCGGCATAAATCTCAACGAAAACTCACATCGAATGACATTAGTTCAGATGAAGATATAGATATTGTTTCTAACACTTTGTGTCATGACAGTAACATATATGGCATCTGCCTTTCAGACATATTTGCAAATAATATTTTTCTCGTGTGTGGTAAATTCGGTCGTGATGGAGAACTGTGGTTTAGATTTGTTCAGTGCAGCAACTGGAGCCACCAACAGTGCAATAGTTGGGACACGGCTGAAAATTATAAATGCGATATGTGCGCTACTTAAGATGTTTTTTAAACAGTAGGTTACCTATAGAGGCTTGTAGCCAAGCCAGATTCTTGACATAGTCAGTTTGTATCCTTGAAACATTTTATTCTTTACCTGACACTCTTTTAAGATAACTTGACTTTAACCATGTTTTGAGAGTTTCTACTGACTTTCAATTGTTTTTTAAATAGTTAGATTATCTAAAATATAACACTGTCATAAGGCTTTTTATTTGCTTACTTTTTATATATAAATCAAGACAAATGTTAGCTGTTCTTTTGCATTTGTTTGCGTAGAATTACCCCACTGTCATGCGCGGCATTACCCTATGGGGTGGAGAATACCACGCTTTCGCTTGTTTGTAGAAAATAATTAACAGGAAATTATTATGTGATTGTTTTGCATTTTGTTAATCTTTAAAATGTAGCTACGATATTCAAGAATTTTGTGGCGTAAACTGAGAATATTTTGTTTAACATTAACGGAGTTATGCAAACTTATTATTAAGTGCGTGTATATACCTCGCTCTTCATACTGATAAAATTAACAAAGGATAAGTATATATTATTATTCGTTCCTAATAAGTACTATTTTAACTTTACATATTACGAAGAAATTCATGTATATGTTTACTCAAATACTTATGTTGCCCCTACACTATACCATTGACATAATATTATCTTTATATCCGTTAAAGATATGAAACAAACAAACTGGGCTTAGTGCATATTAAATAATATATTATTTTGTTGAGATCAAGTAGTAAAGTCTTAAAGCTTATTTCAGACACGTGGTTTGACCTAGCGTTTCTCTGCAAGTGCATGCTCATTCAGAAGACGCTGATATGTTGATAGCTTCTCTACTGAAATGTGTATTGTATCTGTACACATCTTGTAACAGGTAATCACATATGTCTTTGGCGTCGGAAGAAAGGAAATATAAATAACGTCCTCTTCCCCTAGAAACAAATTTAAAAATAAATGCATTTTTATCTCTACAAATTTCAGTTTAGTTCCCACGCATGTACAAATATTTAAAAGAGCCATATAAATCTAAATATCAGGCGAAACATGACTGAAATATGACACAATTTAATCTAATTATTTTATCGCGTACAGAAATAAACTTTGTGACAATTGAAACAATGAAATGTTCTATACAAATATAATTGTAAGTATACATTTACGTTAGCATTTAATTTGTAGCTTTTTAGCAATACTTGGAAGAGTAATATTGATAATATTATTTTCTGCGTTTTAATGTTAATATATCTTTTATATGATTTGTTTTACAACGATAACATTGTATGCTGGGTATTTCGTTATATATCTAATATCTAATTCTATATATCTAATACAGTAATCATGGCAGCAGTTATCATAGCAGTATAGTTACAAGCACTAGCCACAAAATAGCAGAAGAAGAAAGAAAGAATGTAAGTAATATTTGTAGATGGCGCAATATATTTTGCTAGTACGTTAATAATCGTTATCAAGGAAATGTTTTCAATATTTAATTATATGAGTCGTCATACTCGTTAGACTTAAAATTTTGAGTTGTTAAGCTATTATCGTTATATATTCAGTTGTATGAATTATATACTTTTGTATGTTTGTTTATGTAATCTTTAATATGAGTAGAATATACACATATACGAATACACCGTATATATACTGAGACATTGTGTGGTTAGAAATTTGTGGTCGTTCCTCACCAGGACTTTGTTTTAATATAAAGGATAGTAAGATTATCCAAAATAGCTTTCATTTTGTTTTAAAATCAGGGAATAAATAGTAATAGTCAAAGAATGGAACACAGAATGGAAGATATTTTAAAAAAATAACTGATGCCAGATCTACAGAGTTAAAAACCTCATTTTTTCAACAAATGAAAGAAAAAATGAAAGTAAAATGGAGGAACAAACAGCGTAGTTGAAGTCTCATAGTAGTAAATTTGATCAAGTAAAACGTAAATTTGTTCAGTTAGAGCACACTCACAGTGCTAGACTTGAGCAACTGTCAAAATATCATAGTAACAAATTTAACGAAATACAAGAGAGGATTAATAGTAAATCTGCTCAATTTCTTGAGTTGCAAAGAGAATTCTTGGACTTCAACAATAGCCAAAGAAACGATAAAAACGATAAACAGACTAACATCAATCTTCCATTACAGAAGCTGTCTCGAAGTTATCACAAGTCGTAATTACACCCACACGTCAACCGACTGTTTCTGTTGTGTTGGCACTGGAATTTTGCCAAGTGGAACAGCGAGGGTAGTTACTAGCACTAAGCCTGAGAGCAAAGTAGAAGAGGACACAACTCATGTAACTTGTGACATAAACTAAAAGATCTACGAAAAAAATAAATATAATAATCGTAATCAGCATGTTCGAAAACCCCTATATAACAAGATTCATTCAAATCGGCTAAAATTGTCATAAAAATGGCGCATCTCACATAAACTTAAAGACATAGTAAAAAAATAAATATGGTATTCGTAATCAGCATGTTCGAAATCCGCTGTATACTGAATTTTATGCAAATTGGTTTTCTTCGAAAAGCTGTATATACAAAGTTTAATCCTAATCGTTTATAATTGTTATAAAAGTACGTACCCCCCATAAACTACACTATACTTCATAGTCTGCTGCAAAATCACCGTTGCCAATCGTGCTGCTCCTGCGTGTTATCGAATCGGAAATGTTATGCTTTTGCGCATGCTTGTTATTTCTACTAAATTGGAACTCTAATTTATTGGGCATGCGCTACCAAATGTTCCCTGAATCACGTGTGTGTGTGTGTGTGTGTGCGTGTGTAGGTCTCTCTCTCTCTCTCTCTGTGTGTCTTTCTCTGTGAGTGTGTGTGTCGTGTTGTGTTTTAATCTCGGCTTCATTGTTTTTGTCGTAGAAGAGTGAAAGAGTAAAACGAAAGGACTTTGTATGTTCTTCAGGCGTCACTTCTTCGTTTGTGCATGTGGTCATAGCCTTTCTAGAATATGGGTTACGTAGGCTGTTGCTGTTGTGCCGTAGTCTTTCTTGCTTTATCTTAAATAGTCATCTATGTTCGTAGTCGGATGCAGCTTCTCCTGTGTTGTGTATTCGGCACCGGAACTTGTACTCCAACTTGAGTTGGAACAGTTTGCTCATGCCCACAAAATGCTCCGTAAACCATGTCTGTCTGTGTGTGTGTGTGAATGAAAAATAGGTGTCTTTCCAGAAAATGGATCCTAACAACATACTCGTTGCGTAGTCTGCTCCGGGGGAACAGGTTCTGGTACTGGAACTTGAAACGGAACAGGTGCGTAGGCTGTTGCTGTTGTGGCGTAGCTTTTGTTGCTTTATCTTAAAAAGTCTGCTATGTTCGTAGTCGGGTGCAGCTTCTCCTGTGCCGTGTGTTCGGAACCGGAACTTATACTACAACTTGAGTCGGAACAGGTTGCTCATGCGCCAGAAAATGCTTCGGAAACCATGTCTGTGTGAGTGAATTAAAAATAGGCGTTTTTCAAGATAAGGGGTCGTAACAATCTATTCGTTGCGTAGCCTGCACCGGGGAACCGGTTCTGGTACTGGAGCTTGAGCCCGAAAAGGAACCGGAACAGTTTTCTCATGCGCCACAAAATGCTCCGTATACCAGGTGTGTGTGTGTGTGTGTAAGTTGGAAAGGAAGCCTTACGCAAGCGGGAGCGAACCACTGCAATAGCACTTGGAATATGTGCTCATAGTCCTATGTAGTCTGTGGTCTGCTGCTGCTATTGTTGTGTTCAATCGGAATCGGAAGTAGGAATCTGGAACTGAAATTTCTTTGCGCAAGCGTAAACAAGTGTGTGTACTATGTAATTTAGGGAAGGAAAAATAGGTCACAGTCTTGTATAACGGTTCAAAAAAGGGAACATAACAGCCTACCGAAACCAGTACTGTATACTGAAACAGGAAGCTGTACAGTTTACACAATCGCTACAAAAGTTCACCGTCGTAAAAGGTTAGTCTGCTCCGGAACCGTAACTCGCACTGCAACTGGAAGAGTGTGAATACTATGTGCGTGCAAACCTACGCCAACGGGGTGCAAACTATTGCTCTACAATGTTCAATAGGAGTTGGAATGTGTTTTCATAGTCCTATGATATAATCTTTGTAGTCTGTGGGCTGCTGCTGGTGGTGGTATGTTTAATTGGAACCGGAAGTGGTAGTTGGAACTGTAATTTTTCTGCGCATCTGTGTAATGTCTATTAAATTGGAGATTTAATTTTACTGCGCATGAGCAATCAAGTGTGTGTGTGTGTGTGTGTGTGTGTGTGTGTGTGTGTATGTTGGTCACTGAAGCGGGATTAAGTTATCTGTAAATCATATTTGTGTGTGTGTGTGTGATTAATCAGACTTATGCTATATTGTTAAAGGCTGTTGTTATTTTTTTAAATTTCTGCTCTACTATACTGTTATAGTATTTTTTCTCATAAAAAACGCTCGTAAAAGAGAACGACAATATCCCTGATGTTATATAATGGTTCAAAAAATACTAAGGGCGGTGTCATGGTCTTGCTGTAGTGTGTAATGTTTTGAGCATGCGTGGTCTAGTGGTGTTCATAGTCGTAAAAGGCTACTCTCGTTGGTCGAGGGGAACCGGAACAGGAACTGGAACATGAGCTGCAACGGAGGTCGGATCAGGGCGCGGAGCAGTAATCGGAATCGGAACATGTACCGGATCAATTTGCGCATTCGCAGTAGGTCAAAAAACCAAGTACCACCAAGTACCACTAATCTACACACACACACACACACATATATATATATATATATATAACCCCCCAAAATGTATATGCTTTCGCTCTTAGAATGGCATGTAGGTCTATTTTAAGAGACATTAATCTCCTTTTGACCGATCCTCAGTACGCAATTTATTTTAGAAAATTTTCTTGTAATATTGTTGCAACATAATTGGAGACAGAAATCAGAAAATAATCATAATTTCTCCCTGCCATAATATAAAATTTTACTAAAAATTGTAAGGAAATGTTGGAAACGAAATATTTGTTCAACCTGGAAAAAGGTTTATTTATAGCTTTAATGTAAAATTCGCTACACACTATAAAACTATGTAGCTCAGCTATTGCTACATGTTTACAATTGTAACGCCGCTACATCTAGAGCTACAAAATTTGAAGCTTGCTATAGTAGCTTCGCTACAAAAAGCACGTTATTTCCGAACTGACTATGACTGTAAATGACAACTATCACCCAATATGACTTGTGTCATATACTGTATATAAGGAAAAGTTGATGACAAAGTAAAGTGATACATTTTAAAAATAACTTAACGAACATATTGAACTCTAGACGAGCTATTTCAAGTTTCTGTCAAATTATATTTCTATATCAATGTTTTGTGTTTAATGTGCCTATATTATGCCTATTCGAAATTACCCTATATATATTCAAAAGTTTGGACTACATTTTAGAGAATTCATTTCCGATAATTCATGAATCTTCACTCTTACGCTGTGAAGCATGAGAGAACATCAGGGTGTTGCTGTTGCCCAAATCTGTACTCATTAAACACTTTTACTGATATCTGCAACAGAATAGCAGAGTGCATAAAAAAGACTTAAAAAATGTGAGCTAATTTTCACTTGAACATCTTTTCTCCAATGAAGATCCTCCGGTCCTGCATGGATGCGAAACATGATGTTGTAAACAAAACCGGTGAAGTTTAATTTTCAATAATAAAAACATTGTTCTTTTTATTGTTTGTGTTTCAAATGTCCAATAGAAACCATGGCCCTACTCACCCGAATTGATAAAAGCTACTAAACACTGCGTAAATCTATTAATCCTTCAAGGTAACTATACAAGAAATTTATCGAGTAGGAAATTTACACCCGACTTTACAAGAACTTTGTTTTGAAACAATCCTCTTCACAGCCGAACCAAGTATTTCTTTAAGGAGATATCAGATACAGGAAGACTCACTAAACCGGACATACAGTCACTTCCATAAAGGCTACAACCGATCTAACCTTTGCCTACAAAACGCGGTCCATTCGAATGCGTTGAATGAAACGTGGCCACCCTAAGTGTGCAATTGGTTTAAATTAGTCGGCTCTTGGCTTGTTCACCACAGAGCCGAGCTCAGAAAGACCGCTTATATATCACGATTACGGAAATGTGGCGGACCTCAACCGAGCCAAATCGAGAGATAGTTCATCTGAGGCGAGTCGAACACAGCGGATAGTTCATTGGAACCTAACCGGCTATGTGGTGCGCATTACCTGCAATCCGACATGTTTGAAATTAAATCATCCGTCCTGGAAATCGTTGCACAAGATTTGGTAGGAAACACGAAAAATCATAGGTTTCCACAGAAAATTACCCACAATTGTCTTAACTTTTGCAAGATGACAGGTAGAAAAAGGTAGTACTTGCGCAATGTTATATGATTGAAATAATCTATACAAACCCACAAATTCTAAGCGAGATAAGATGCTAATATTCCGAAATGGATGTTGGCCAAGAACATAAGTTAGCCGATTGACTCTAAGGCCAATGTTATTATTAATATTATCCACCACACTAGATTGGATGTCACTACCAAGATTTTAACTCATTGTTGTAGCTGTCCAATGGAAGTAGTAGTAATATTGGTTCACTTACCCAGAGGTATTACGTACTTTTTATTAGGGTTAAGCTTGGCTCTGGATACTGATTCGTAGAACCGTACGTGCTGTAGTTAAACTCTGAAGTCGGAGTTACCAGTCGTGAAACATGTAACATCGGCCATACATAACTAAACTCGCACAGAAGTATTACATATAGTGATATCGTGAAGGGCATGTCGGACATTATATAGAAATGGCCCTAAACTTAGAATAAAAGGCTGACTGCTCAAGGGACCGCCCTGTTCGATGCCATTACTAATTGGAAAGGCAGAACTTTGGTATCCATTAATGTTAAGTTTAATTGTCCAATTACAATATAACAGCTTAATCCAATTACAGAAGTCAGCGCCAAATCCATAGGCTTCAAGACAAGAAAATAAATATGTATGATTCACTCGATCAAAAGCAAATAAGGCCGTATCACATTGGTCAATATCTTGGTGGTAGGTGACGACGTCGGTTATAGCAGAAATAATATCTTGCGCACGTTTATGTGGTTGGCCACCATGTAGTATATTTCCAAAAAGCTGGACAATAACAGATTACAATCGGTACTAATACATCGACTAATAATTTTATAATCGCAGGTGAGTAAAGATATAGGCATATAGTATGCCACTGTACGAGGATGAGTCTTCTTCGGAATAAACACAATGAGAGGAGTCCTAGAGGATTTCCCAAAATTTCTACTTGGAATACATAATTTGCCCATTCAGTATGCATGGGCCCCATTAAATGAAGATATGTCTTATATAACTTTTCCCCTAGTTCATCTATGCCAGGCGTTTTAGAATTCTGAGCTGTGAAGACGGCTTGCTTCACTTCTTCCTGAGAAAATGGTTGAGTGAGCACTTGTAATGGTTCCGCCGTTAATCTATGCGGCAGATGGGTAAAGTAGTTGATGAAGGTGCTACAACAGCGACGACGAATGTCAGGCAGGTAGATTACCAGGCTGCCGTTTGTACAATGACTACATATAGTGATATCGTGAAGGGCATGTCGGACATTATATAGAAATGGCCCTAAACTTAGAATAAAAGGCTGACTGCTCAAGGGACCGCCCTGTTCGATGCCATTACTAATTGGAAAGGCAGAACTTTGGTATCCATTAATGTTAAGTTTAATTGTCCAATTACAATATAACAGCTTAATCCAATTACAGAAGTCAGCGCCAAATCCATAGGCTTCAAGACAAGAAAATAAATATGTATGATTCACTCGATCAAAAGCAATTAAGGCCGTATCACATTGGTCAATATCTTGGTGGTAGGTGACGACGTCGGTTATAGCAGAAATAATATCTTGCGCACGTTTATGTGGTTGGCCACCATGTAGTATATTTCCAAAAAGCTGGACAATAACAGATTACACGTGATCTACTGCCACAATAGAAAGAAGCAAGTCGAGGCCTGATCTGAATACATAACTGTAGCACGATGATATTGAAATATCACTTTGGAGGGAATATGCTTTTTTAGAGCCATATACAAAACAGGACCTCCATAGACTCTGGAAAATGTAATTTTTCAGATCATTAATTATTGATTACTTTAGAAATAGATCCATAGGGACTTAATGTTGCGTGAATCACATCAGGACAGAGTTCAATAGGCAAGTCCACAACCCGCATTCGTGTGACATCTTCACTTTCGCAGGAAATATGGACGAAACTGTCACCGTCCTACAGCTCATTTTTTGCGATTTAAAAGAAACATTGAGAAAATAGATTTATTCTGAACTTTATTAACCAACCCTCGTATAAACCCAAATGTTCTAGAAACTCTTTGTCATCGCTTTGGAATGTCTGTCCGTCTGTGTTAGTAGACTTCCGTTAGATTTCGTAACCATATACGGACATACGACGCAGAAACAACGACTCTCTTTGTGAACGTTCTCTAACTCCGGAAAATCGGGAAAGTCGCAAAATCACTTTGCTTCTTGTCATTGCTCAACGCTGATTTGATTATTTAAAATGTCCGCACTTCTTCAGCCAAAGAGTGTGAACTTGGTAGTGTACATCATCATCTGGGCGCTCTAACACCGAGAACATATACACAATAGCTGACTGGACAGGGCGGGCAGTCACTCTGCATCCATTCGACGAAGGGCTCGTCGACGTTTTGTTTGCCCTGAACCCGCCTCTCTGAAAGCAGCATTCAGGCTGCCTGTAATTATTCTACTACTAGACGATTGTGTACACGTAAACGTTCTGTGCTAAATTAAAAGTGATGAAGTGTTATATCTATATGTGAAAGTGGCAGTTCATTATTCCTCACATCAAATTTTACGTAAGCGTACTTGCTTGACAATACAGTGACAACGACCTTCTGGAGCAGAACCTATATTTGTAGCTCCTATTTGGAACCATCACTGAAGAAGCAGTAGTGGGAAGTTAACCTTGGGACTTTAACTCCAAAACCAGCGCACATCCTCGAACACGGGACAACGAGGGAGCAACATCGACAGGCTAGCCGAAGAAACACGTGAGTTTACTAGCATTTAAGCCACCACATCGTTTATTATTAAAGCCAAGCCACCATCATATCAATAGTATTAAATTGTTAATGGTGAACATATTAAAAATATAAAAGCATGTAGTATTTGTGCTCTCATGGTAACATTATATTTCTTTTATCAAAAAGTGACTTTATCATTTGTTACATGTTTAGTACTTAATTTTCTTTGTACGTGGAGCTAAACAACAAACTTTATGTTGCTTACATTTTCATTTACCATATCCCCAGTCATCGTAAATGGAACTGTAGGCATGGGCGGTAGTCGTATACGTCATGGCGTGACTGGGAAACATAACTAAGAAAAAGGGGAATATATGAGAAATAAAAGTTGTTCCGAACCACGACGTAAATAACGATTACACCCGAAATGGGTAAACCGTGACAGAACATACTTTAATCTTCGGATAGAACTGCACTTAATTATTTCAGCGTTCATTTACTAAAATACGAAAATAGTAAACATTTGAACCACGTAGTTACAGATAGCTAACTCAGTACAAAATCATGTGCAGATTGCTCCAGCTTGTGAAAAGAAAGAAAAGAAAAAGAAAATAATAAATAGGATTTGAAAAAAAAAACAGAAAGTAAATTCAATTACCACGGAAATATAATTAGTACAATTTGTTTTGTAAGAAATTAAAAACATTTTGTTTGTTCGCGAACTTTTCTTCCGTTAATTTTTCATAGTACGTATAAGCGAACATACCGAACAGCTGATCACAGAAACACACACATACACACTCATAATCACAGATGCACCTTAGAGAGTAATGAATGAATAATAATTTGTTTGTTTATGTTAACTGTCTATCGAAACACTTTGCAAAATGAAATTTTAAAACAAAATAACAATTTTGTGTAATTGAAATAGTTTTAGAAAAGTGTTTGTGTACATTTTATCAGTGAAAACAAGTGTTTATTCTTTGCATGTTTTATATTGTGATTTGGCTACTTGTAATTTAGTAAACATGGATTTTAGTATTTTAGAACAACTTCAAACATGGTGAAAGGACTAGTTACCACAGATTAGACCAAACTTAGAAAACAATACTTAGAAAGTGGAAATTAATGTTAAACACTTAGAATATTCCAGAGTTTAGTTTCGAGTTCTTGTTTAAAAAAAACATCATGAGGCCATTTAAAGTAACTATAGATGGACATTTTTTCGACATATATTTAGATAAGGGCGAAGAAACAAATTATATTACTTGGCGTAGGGTTAATCAATGAGAATGTTTTGATTCACCAGATAGAGATAAAAATTTGAACATTCCGAAAGAAGTTACTTTCACCGTAAAAACTTGGCCATTTACATTTGACGTTGCGGCAGAAGTGCGCACAGATGACAGACGACGAATTATAGTCATAGGTAGACGTACGATGCAAGAATTGCAATTTATTTTAGAACAGTATCAGAAAATAGGAGACTCGAGGTACGATGAATACTTGCATGAACAAATTGTAAGAGAACTCGAAAGTGAACCCGGCAAACGTAGGAAACACAAAGCTAAGAATAAGAAATCAGCTGATACATCCGAAGTAGATTCAGGCAGGCAGCTGTTGTGCAGGTCAGCATCACCTACCCGTTACATAACTTTAAGTAAATTGAAAACCTGGAATAAACACGCGTTTCATGATTTTGAATATGTAGATTTTGAAAAATGCGTGGAATTAAAATCACCGTCGAAAGTTGAACCGCAGTATGCACGTATAGTTACAGTAGGTAATTTATGTCAGGAAATACACAATGTTTTGCCTCCTGTTGAAATTCAGTTACCACCGTTGAGTGTCAAACAGCCGGATAGCTGTGAAATTAGGCCTATCGAATTTGAATGTTTAGAAAGTCAAAATAATTTAGTGGAAAATCATGTAGAGCAGGCGCGAGCTAACGTCACCATTGTAGAAAATGAATGTACAGAACGATATCAGATTTCTACACCTGTAGTTATTGAACCACCACCATTACTTTTACATCAGTCTAGTGTTAGTGAGATCAAAGTAGACTTTCAGGAAGTAAACATAGTTGATATCAATCATGGAGTGTTTGAATTGGTGACACCATTAATTAGCTATGAAACGAAGGAAACTTACGTCAATAACATCCGTTCCGAATGTGTTAGTTGCGAATTACCACCTTTAGTATGTACCATCAGGCTTGTGTCAGCGTAGTTCCAAGTGTAGCATACGAAGTGCAAGGCGCATTAGAAATCGAAAAAACCCTTGAGTATGCACAAGCCCAGGTTACGGAGGAAAATTTTGAGTCATTTGATAATGATGTCGTATTTGAAGATATTTGTTCGTTTTCACCGGAAATAGTGGTCAGGAAAAACAACGTTAGTGAGACTATTGACTATGATTTTGGTAAACAACTTTGCGCAGTGGCGGATGAATTGTTTTGTAAGTTCGAACAAGAACTCAATGTGTCGTCGATGATAGATACATATAGAGAAAAACAGGATGATTTTAGCGTCCAGAGAAAAGAAATAGGCAATACCGAGACAGCAATTATACATGGCTTGATGCGAGTATCCGTAGACAGACATGTTTTAAATGTAGTTGCGGCGCCGGCGAGAGATGCCGATAAATTGTATGAAATGAATGGTAGCGCAGTGGTAGCGCGTACCCCTCCTCTCGGAGAAGCCAGGGAAGGCTTGAGAGTTGAGCTATCAGTTTTGTGCGATATTGAGAATTTGATGCTGTTGCATTTGTATCGCGAGCGAATTGTTCTGCGCGATTTCACAACTACGTATTTGTCTGTAGTACCGTACATGTCGTTCAGTATTAGTTACGTCTTTATATTGCAATTCGATTCTGTCCGTATTGACTTTGAGCATAGTGGCATAGGTCAACGACTTCAAGTAAAGAGTTTAAGATGTAAGCCCGCAAAGAGAATCATGTTTTACGTAGTCAGTAGCTCTTGTGTGATCATTTGGCCAGGATTATTACCCGTAACTAGACAAGAACGTAGGCCGAAAAATAAGCATGCACTAGCGAAGAAGTTAAAACGTAAGAATAAGGCACAAGGGGAAAACAAAATAGTTCGAAGTGGTCAACCGATTTTTCACAGTATAAGACCTTGAAATAGCAGGATGTCACGACGCATAGCTCGCAAGATCAAGGTTCATAGACATAAAAGTAGCGATAGACAAGTGGGTTATGAGTGTAGTAAATTTGATTGTTTCGCGCATGCAAATTTTAAAATTAGTGTCCCACCACCGCGAACGTGTAAAAAGGATAAACTCAATCGTACAAGTAGCCGGAAAGCAAGACAGCTGATCGCTTTTGGTGATAATAATATTCGTCAACCTAATTTTAGAATGTACGCTCAATGCAAGGGAACAAATGCCAAACATATGCTAGACGGTGAGTTCAGAATAAATGAAAAACGCGCTAGTAGGCGTAATCCGAAACAAATCAAATGTAATTGCAGACGACGCAGACATAAATCAAAGTTAAAATGTAGGCGAGCTTATTTTGAACTAAACATGCAAATTCTGAAAACATCAACCCAGAAGAATTTTAAGAAACGCAAACGCGGAGAGCAATTTGTGCAATACATCGTAATGCATCCTAAATTTAAGCGCCGTAAACGAAAGCGTCTCATCGCGTGGAAGTTTAGTAAATGCGCTGCAAAAAGGAGAAAAGCCCCGCGAATCATAAAAAGTAATTGGAAAAGTACTCGTAAGCGTATGAAATTGCAGGCGTACAAGTGTAATCGGCATCGGTGGAAAATGAAAGTTTTAGCGTAACCAAAGCGTGAATTTTGCCCGAATTTGGACCGAATCCCGAAAGAGACGAGAAATTAAACACCGAATAAGACTTTTAAGCTTTTATAGAGAATGAAGATAAAGATTATTATTCTTTTATTTCAATTATTTCCCTCGAATCTCAAAAGTTAGGAATTTGTTTTTCAGCTTCAAGTGTGTGCATACCGTCACCGACGCGCCCATCCAGAGGAACCACCAGTATCCATTTATAATCAGGTACGTTCGTTTAAATACCATGTTTTATTGTTTCTTTACAGTTTTGGGAGATGAGAGATGAATGTGAAAAGCAGAGGAAGGACAACATTGGAAATTTTAAATAGGTAATCAACTTAGATCGCGATTTCGGATTTTGAAAATTTTAATAATGCCCCTTCACTTTTGAAAACTATGGTTATCCCGTTTTGGATACAGAACTTCTGTATCGAATTTTTGTTAGGATGTTTATGTTTTGTATGTTTTATTTCTTTTCAGGTACTTCTAGTTTTGGAAACCAAATGTCATTAATAAAATTCTACCACTCCATTTTCTTTCGAGTTTTTATTCATTTATCTTGTATGTTTATATAAACATTTAGCTGTCCCCATACCATCATGCATTTAGAAAAATGTTAGGCAATTAGAGATACTTAAAATTCAATTAGAGAAATACTGTTGGATGTTACGATTAATTATGAAATTTGGATTTTGAAAAAAAAGGAATGTTTCTCCTTCAGTTAATGAATCTTTTCATCTGACTTTGTCATTAAGTATTTCCAAGAGCATACTGAGTTTTGTAATATAAGACTGGTTAGGCGTCGAAATACTGAAAATTAAATAATACTTAGTATGGTTTTGTAAGTAATTGGAAATAATGTTGAATTTAAGAAATCTGTTTACGAATTTATTCACGTATGATGTTCGTTATGTAAAGTCAGTGGGTATTTGTTACGACATTAATGAAATTAGAAACTTAATTGAATTTAATTACAAAAACTGTTCTACAAGTTAAGAAGAGGCAAAAGGTTGAAAAAATATGATTCAGCCCTTAGAGGCGTCACTACTATTCTCTTTCAAAATTAAAGTGACGAAATCGGGATGGCGTCCGGTTGGGCCTCAGTTAGTGTGTGAATTTGGCATTTAGACACACACACTTCTAAATTCCATTTCGGCTTGTGACATTCTAAATCTATTTATTTAAGAAGAAGATATTTAATTTGACGCTTAAAATTTCATATTTTATTAGATATTCATTTTTAATTGACGAAAAAGAGATCATAAATTGTGTTTATTTGGATTTTGGTAAATAATTTTTCTCTTCTTTCCTTCCTGTAGTACGCTTTTCCCGAAATATTACGTACAGTTATAATAATGTTTCTAGAAAACTGTACTACCAATGATCACCGACACAATTTGGTATCGATATATAAAGTGTTTGTTTTAATTAGGTAACAATTACTTGTAATAAAATTGGCTCATAAAAATGGGAAATATGTATAATATAAATTGGTTGCAAAATATTATGGAAATCAGATAATCAAAACTATCATCAGCCTTGAATTCATTGATGTTGGTGACTCTGAAAAAAAAGAGGTTTGATAAATATTGCTTTAAGTTTTGAAATAAATCCATTTTGGAAATAGAACATGTGAATAATAAATGAAAAATGATATTTGTCGGATGTAACGATTAATTCAGGATGTGAAAATTTTCCAATTTCAGTTCTTTTAACTTCTCTTGTATGAAAAGAGTCTGTCGGTTCTTAAGTGAACATTGTATAATTTTCAACCCATTGATTATCATGGTCGGACTCGTAGTATTGACCTTATTTTCTTGTTTCGTTAAGGTCATTACAATTCTGTTATTCATCTTTCATTACTCATTCAAAAAAAAAGGTAAGCATGACATGTTTGTGCTAGATGCCGATTAGCGTTCCTTTACGCATTTATAATTCTATAATTTATTGGAAGATTGTCGTTTTAGACTGTAAATGATTATGGATTTAAATTTGTCGATAAACGCTCTCGACTATGATTTTACCCCGGATGTGACTTATTCCTGAATGTGACTATATAACCCGGATTTTATAAGTGCAATTTGCCAGTAAGGCCGCACAACTCTTTTGTACTGGCTGGCGCTCTGATAGGACACTTTGTAAACCTACTAATTTCGTAGGTATGAGCGAGCAAAAAATAATTACCAATTAATAAGTGGTTAATGGTATTGAGGTGCAGGGCTGTAGTATCGAACTTCCCTCCCCCAGGGTATTCTTATTGTCCTTTTCATATGTTTATTTTCTTAAAACACCTTCTTTAGGTCTAGATACTGGCAGCCCAATTGGGGTTGGAACAATTTACCCGATTATGACATAGCTGTAATGCGCGAAGCATTCAGCTGGGAGGGATTAGGATTTAGTGCAGGAGCGATTTATTCAAATCGTCGGGGAGTTCAACGACCCCGCACACTCCAGTTATGGGAAAAATTGTAAGTCGGTGCCTTTTGGTCTTCGGGACCAATTCATTAACCTATATTTTTGTTTAATTAACGACTTACGACCTGAGGTGTCAACCAATGACACTCAGGATATCACTTCGAAAGGCTCCACCGCCGTTTAACTCATATATATATTAAAATGTTTTAAAGTTTACTAGTTATGTAGTGCAAATATATAGATTAATATTTCAACTATTTTGCATCTTATGATATAATACGTAAAAAATGTTAGTATACAGGCAAATTTTGTTTAGTTTTGAATTTTACTAGTTTACGAATAGATTTTGCATATTTAGTGAGAAAATATAATTAGAATTTGGATTTTGTTCAGATATCGTATTACGTTTACATATTATGTTTGTATATCTTAATTATTTTTGAAAAATATGTATATCTCAATCATTATTCTGGAAAACAGACATTTAGAAATGAAGAAGTAGTTTTAATGTGGAAAACATATTAAAAAAAAGAAAAAAATGTTTGCTTTTATAATCTTCACAAGTTTATCTAATGCTCAACAACTCACACAAAGGAGAGAATACCTAATTTAATTTCGTTTCGTCCTAAATAACTCATACAGGTGGAAAAATTTAATTTAATTCACTTTATTAGAGTTTTATTCATTTCGATATGAGAAAAGTATTAGTTGAAGCTTTCGCTACACAGTTCATTGGAATAGAATGATTAGAATTAACAATTTACTTTGTTGTTTATCCGATTATTTTTATGTTCGAAAACTTATATGGAGAGAAAATATCGTTTTGAATCAGCACTTGTCAATAAACTCACACTACTATAACAAATTTTAGATTGAATTTGAGAATTTTGAGAATGGAGAATTTGAAAAAAAATAAATAAATAGATAAATAAATAACAGAAAGAAATTGATTTATTGTACAATTTAATAGTAATTAATAGTTTCCATTGCTTATAGTATGTTGAGGCAATTAAGTTTAAATTTGATAGTCACGTTGATATTGATAGTGGTCATCGAGCGAACAAAATGATTGTGTGCAAAGTATTTTGAGCTGTATACGTTTTTCAACCGAATGGCAATTGAGCATTACGAGTGAGTTAGGACTATTTTGAGATGCCAAAGGCTGTATAGAGCGGCATCCTTATATGAGTTTATTGTTATGATATATGCGTATTTTAACGTGCAACCAAAGGCCAAAAGAGGGCGGTTCACGTTTGGAGACGGATACTCCTCGTTACTTCCTGAATACCTAGTTTGCTCCTAGATGAGTAGGGAATGTCTTTTCTGAGTGTTTAATGTGTAGAGGTGGATTGTATATCCCTCTTTTTACATGTGTTTGCGATTAATGCCCGTCAATGTGTTGGAAGATTTGATTTTGCCATTGCCAGTAAGATGTCTGTTGAAAATGAGAGTAAAGTCATAACTGTATCAGCCAAAAGTCGTCTGTTCACCAATGTTATACAAGTTCCCTGCACTAGTGTTGATGCCCACATACTTATTGCAATAAATAAATAAAATAAAAGTTTACGTTTGTTGTGAGTAATGCTGATAATTAAAAAAAAGTGAGTTGACATGTGAATCCCAAAATTATTTGAAACAATTTGATGAATCTCTTGTTTGTTGTTTGAGCAATACAATTATTGAGACTTGATAGTATATTTGATTTTTAGTAAATTGAGAATATAGTATTTTGAATAATTAGTATGTAATTTACTTCATGACTATTTTACGAATTTTTGTTTTGAAAACTCTTTTGGATTATTAATATTTTGCATTTATGAATATATATTAGTTTGTATAATCATTTTGATGTTATTTTAGAAAATTTGAGTATTAATTAAGTTTGTTGTAAAAGGTGCATATATACACATACTACACTACACAAATTACATATTAAGAATTCCGATATTATCGTTTATTTCGTTGTTAAGCTACACTTCCGAAATTGGTATACACATTGTCATTATTGTCTAGTAGTTAAGTATTTTTTGTGCCAATGTATATTTGTACATTTATTTCGCTTTATATGTTTGAATATATTATGTGTTAGTGAAAAATAATTGAAAGGAAAATTAAGGTACATTGGATTATAGTGAAAAACCAAGATTTGAAAAAAAAGGGGAAAGCAATAAATAAATAAAAGAGACTATAAACTGAAAATATAAAATAAATTAACAATGAACAATTTACTAATGGTGGCATAAAGGTGGCTTTATTTAAACAAAAGGTGGCTCAATTAGAACTTAAAGGTGGCTTTAAAGGACATAATAGGTGGCTTTAACAAAGGTGGCTTGTTGTCATACAGGGTGAACAACCTCCCAGTTAATGAGTGAAGTGCAATATATAGTGCAGTCCCACTACGTCGAATTTTCATAGTGAGTTCCCAACGATCTTCGATTCATATACAGTGTGTGCCATGATATAGTGATTTTCTAATAACACTTCAGTACACTAGTGGAGTGAATTATATACAGCATAGTCCCGATATATTGAGTCTTTATGGAGAATTTCCAGTGACGGTCGATTCATATACAGGACGTTCCAAAATACAGTGGCTCTTAAGTGATATTTCAGTATGGACCGTTAACCCTTCAACGGCCAGGGTTCTCTTCACAAATTGAAGCAATTTGCTCGGACACTGCTCGGGCCCCAATAGGTTATCACCGTCCTACAGCTCATTTTTTGCGATTTAAAAGAAACATTGAGAAAATAGATTTATTCTGAACTTTATTAACCAACCCTCGTATAAACCCAAATGTTCTAGAAACTCTTTGTCATCGCTTTGGAATGTCTGTCCGTCTGTGTTAGTAGACTTCCGTTAGATTTCGTAACCATATACGGACATACGACGCAGAAACAACGACTCTCTTTGTGAACGTTCTCTAACTCCGGAAAATCGGGAAAGTCGCAAAAACACTTTGCTTCTTGTCATTGCTCAACGCTGATTTGATTATTTAAAATGTCCGCACTTCTTCAGCCAAAGAGTGTGAACTTGGTAGTGTACGTCATCATCTGGGCGCTCTAGCACCGAGAACATATACACAATAGCTGACTGGACAGGGCGGGCAGTCACTCTGCATCCATTCGACGAAGGGCTCGTCGACGTTTTGTTTGCCCTGAACCCGCCTCTCTGAAAGCAGCATTCAGGCTGCCTGTAATTATTGTACTACTAGACGATTGAGTACACGTAAACGTTCTGTGCTAAATTAAAAGTGATGAAGTGTTATATCTATATGTGAAAGTGGCAGTTCATTATTCCTCATATCAAATTTTACGTAAGCGTACTTGCTTGACAATACAGTGACAACGACCTTCTGGAGCAGAACCTATATTTGTAGCTCCTATTTGGAACCATCACTGAAGAAGCAGTAGTGGGAAGTTAACCTTGGGACTTTAACTCCAAAACCAGCGCACATCCTCGAACACGGGACAACGAGGGAGCAACATCGACAGGCTAGCCGAAGAAACACGTGAGTTTACTAACATTTAAGCCACCACATCGTTTATTATTAAAGCCAAGCCACCATCATATCAATAGTATTAAATTGTTAATGGTGAACATATTAAAAATATAAAAGCATGTAGTATTTGTGCTCTCATGGTAACATTATATTTCTTTTATCAAAAAGTGACTTTATCATTTGTTACATGTTTAGTACTTAATTTTCTTTGTACGTGGAGCTAAACAACAAACTTTATGTTGCTTACATTTTCATTTACCATATCCCCAGTCATCGTAAATGGAACTGTAGGCATGGGCGGTAGTCGTATACGTCATGGCGTGACTGGGAAACATAACTAAGAAAAATGGGAATATATGAGAAATAAAAGTTGTTCCGAACCACGACGTAAATAACGATTACAAAACTTTCTGGCCCATTGGAATGAGTAAATATCAGGTTTTCAGGTGTTGTACGCAAAAAAGTATCATAAGTAATAGGGGTAATAAACTTAACATTAAGACAATAATTCTCGTTGTGATTTGAATGGCTTCAACTTGGTCCAAGTTAAGCTTTACTTTGTCGCCAAGCCAGATATGAACCACAAGAGACGTCGGTCGTAAATGGCGTATACTCTTAACAAACTCAAATTTGACGGTATTTTTACGTATGTTATTCATGTTTCACTCAGAAACAAAACACCAACAGAGAGCCATACATTCTCGAGCAAACAGCTCGCTATACAACACTCTATAAAAACACAGTTGCAGAACACTTTCACACGAGCGCACGGTAAGACCACCAACTCGGCAAAACTTCACTCCAAGGCAATGAAGAAAACGTCGCTTGTAGAGGGCTAAATCATTGAACTCTCTTGAATTTGGCTACTCAGAGTGCTCTTATAACTGTATATTCGACGATAACCTTTGGTGATCAGCTAAAATCTGCACGCCTTGTAAGTTTACAACAAAATGACGCGCGTCTATCTATTTAATTTCATGGTTCTAACATATTCACTTTCAAGTGATCAGTGAGAATTGTCATCTAAATTCAAACAATTATACGCACTCATCTCAAGATTTTTCACTTCATAATGTAAAGGCGGGGTTACTCTAGACCCCTGGATCTAACTTTATGAACAATTCGTCAGGAAAAAATAATCTAATATAAATAAAATATAGAGGTGTTTGTATGTTTGTCTGTCTGTGTGCGGTCTGGGAACCATACGAGTGGGCCGACAGTTACCAAAATTCGGTCACTTAAGACTCCAGATCGGGACGAAGTGTTTTTTTTTTAATTTCGATCCAGTGGGCTTTCAGGAGAGGCAGGCGTTTACTGGGACCGGTCTGGGAAAGAGACAATTTGACCGAGAGTTATCATATTTTGAACACGGATATCTTGATCAAGGCCCCAGAACAAAGCGGAAAATTACTAACAAAATCCGAACCAGGAGTGTCTCACGGGGGGCGTTTACCGGGATCGACCTCGGGAACAGACAAGTTGAACAAGAGTTACCAACGTTTGGTCACGGATACCTTACTTCACGCCCCAGACTAAAGCGAATCACTTTTATTAAAATTCGAACTAGGGGTGTCAGGGGGTACGTCTAGCGGGAAATGTAAAAGTAGTAGAAAATGGCCGATATTACTGTCGAATTCACAGTTTTCGCGGTCACTAAAATCAATGGTGGAACTCCGATCGCACTAACTTAAAAATTCACCCCATTTGGCTGCGGATCGACATGTGAAAGTAATCCAAAAGAACCAATATTAAGTGTTAAATCCATAATTTTCCTGTTCGCTTAGATCAATGGTGGCACTTCCATTAGTGATGACTTGGAAATTTACCTACCATTGTATACCGGTCGGGCCCAACGGGGCGAGAATACAGAAACATATAAAAAGAGAGCAAATAGCCGACATTAGTGTCAAATATATATACTATTTGCGTTCACTGATATTTATAGTGATACTTCCACAGTCGTTGACTTCCAAATACTGCCCCCATGCAAAGAATGGGCATATTCAGCTAGTGCACAATAATAACCGCATGCACATGACTGGCGATTGTTCGTGTTGGTGCCTTCGCGATTCTCCGCTACGAATAGAATGAATGCGGACCAAAGTAAAGTTTTCGCTGCTACTTGGTGGTAACTTCAATACCCCGACCCTAGATATCTCTTTCAACTCGACGAAACCCTGACGCCATTGGTACGCTAACGGCAGGCCTTCGACGTGCCGCTATAGCGTCGATCGACACTTACCAGCAAGTGCGCAGTTTTGCATTAATAGTCTGGAAGGGAATATATGACCTACGTTACCTATTAGGTTTATTATAATGTATTTCAGATCTGTACGTTTAATGAACACCTCCGAATTTGCAACCGAACGACGTGGACAGATAGGACGTGTGTCAAACTTTTGACATGATCCTAGATGTGTCGCGGGACTTTAAGTTTCAGCGGAAATTGAGTACTTAATTTGATCACCAAGTTTGATATTCTTTTTTAAAGTGACTAAACGAATTTCTGAAGTCTCCTCTACGTATGTATTTGAATAGTTCTGACAAAAATTTAAAGGAAAATTCTATTTCTATATTACTTTTGCATTTCTGGAGATGGAACTTCATAATGTTAGGTTCTTTCTTACTACGTTTAAATCCAATATTTTTATCTGCGCTCCCTTTCGTTTTTCTTCTTCTATCTCCTTTTCTCTCCCTGCCTTACTTCCGTACCTCCAACAGATAGCTATTGGTATCAATTTTTCATTGAGATATGTTTAAGCTTATCTTTACATCAACTTATGAATCTCGTTTCGCCTCATTTTTATTTTTTCACTTTATTGACACTAATACATTTATATTTTGAAAATCGCATTGTGCTCATGTCATTGCTGATTTTAATATGGGGGAGAGAAATGGAGGAGAGATAGGGGGTCTCTCTACCAGATGCGATTATGGGATAAGAAAGTATGTATTGGATGGCCTAGCTGCAAGATGTTAGCTGTCGCTTTTTTATGCGGAGTGTATAAGTTCAGTAGTTCGCCATGAATATAGTGAATCAGAAGTGTTTTTATAACGAACATGCAGCAACAGGAATTGTAAAATCTCTTTTAACAAACTGCCAAGATCAGAGAGTCAACAAACTTTACACTTTCCGGTACGATTATCTGGAAACCACAATAGCCAGAATCAGCCCGTAATAGGCGACTTATATATTTAAAAAAAGATGATAATCTCAGTAAAGTACAGACGTCTTTTAGAGTCGGAGAAAAAAGAATTAAATCTGTCATTTCTAGTTGTATTAATCTTGTAGTTCTGTGTCTGTATCAAAGTTACTGACAGAAATAAGGACAATGAATTGTGATTTCTTTGTGGAACATATAACTTTATTATAACAAGAATTTCATCTTCCGGTTTGAATAGTTGTAAAAAATTATAGAGTATATTGCTATACTATATAAAGTATGTGTACTGTTGCTGATTTCTGATGACAATGAGAAACAGAGGTAAAAGACAAGTTATACTAATAGTTTTCTATATAGTTTCTACTGATTTTATTTTAACAATTTCTTCTGGGCTTAAAATGTTTGTTCGGTTTCATTGCCTTCTCCCAAAACGTTGGATACGGAATGCAAGAAAATAATTTGATTTTGATTATTGATTCCATTATATTTCAAGCACCATTATTGAATCTAGATCTATACAATATGTTGATATATCGATATCGTCGATATAGATATTGATGCATATCATCATTAGATATGGAAAATATATCAACTTCGATATATCCATATCCTAAATTTGCTATATCGATGTTGGGGGGCGAGGCATAGGGAGTCCCTAAGACTTGCGACGAGTGACCAAACCAAACTTAATTTTTACAATAATGTCTTCCAATGACAATTTGTTTTTTTTTACCACAAATAGCAATAAAAATGAATCTGCTCGCGAATTTGCAATATTATATATTGTCATTTCTTAGGCGTCAAAATTTTTCTCTTCCCGAAAAAGAAAGAAAGAAAAAAGCACCTGTGATAAACAAATGCTTCAAACTTTGACCTAGAATTTATCATAAGACAGTGTTTTCTTCCTCTCTCTCGGAGATTTCCACCCCATTTGTCCTTTGAGACCGCTCATTGACAAAAGCTGCACACATGACCGCTATATGGAGACATGTTCTTAGGCAGTATCAGAGATTGGGAAAGGAAACGAGTTTTCAATAATAATAATAATAATAATAATAATAATAATAATAATAATAATAATAATAATAATAAGAAGAAGAAGAAGAAGAAGAAGAAGAAGAAGAAGAAGAATATAACAATTGGGTTAAAGTAGAGTCCTGTCTGTTTATATTGCAAATCTACTACGCTAATGGTGTCTCTTAGTCTGTGTTTGTCTCTCTTTCCATTTCCTGTGCTGTTAGCCGGTTATATTAAACCTTTACATTATGTAACCTATTTTCTTATTTTCGAGTTTTTTCGAAAACGGAAAGAAACTTCTTTCCTCTGATATATATTTCCTACCATTCACCTTGTTTTGACTGCTCAAGTAAGATCATTTTGTAACTGTTTGTGTCATCCATTTCCCTAACTATAACAAAACCGTCATTCTTTACAATTTACTTTATCCTCTTTTTTGCCGTTTGCCACACTGATATATCTATAACAAAATTGAGGTTTGGTCCGACGCCTTTCGAGTTCTGAACCAACACAATGGCCGAGTTTTTGGGTTGCCTACTATTGCAGGGAAAGGGGAATTGCAGGTGGTAATGCACTTTTGGAGCTGTATATACATAGTCTGTGAACATCTTAAGTGAGTTACTTTCTGCGGTACAAAAATTATGTGTACAAGAATTGTATGTATGCTGATTCGAAATGTACATAAAATGCACTAGAACTCCACACTATATGGTTATGTGTACGTCTTGAACTGGAGCACTTTCTAAACATTTTGGTGGAATCTTTTAGTTTCTTTTCATGCATATACGCTCCTCTAAGACGCACACAATTTATTGACTCGAGTAAACCACACCCTCTTTACAGTGCGTTAAATAGGAAGTTCATTAAATATGAAAGGAAATGGTTGCATAAAATATTAATAAAATAATCAACATACATAGAATATTTAATGCATAGTAAATATTATACATTATACCCGATTAATGCAACACTATGATTGAAATTAACAATAAAGCATAATAAAGAATAATTTGAAAAAAAGATAAAGCATAATTACACAAAAAATAAAAAATAATGTGGGTTGCTCTACTAATTTTTAAAACTTTGGTTACTCTCGAAGCGTTATCCAAAGCTAGTTTAGATAGCATTGACTTTTCTGAATAATTCGTAATTGAATAATTCTGTCCCATATATAATTTTAATGTGATAAACAAATTGTGATAATATTATTGTTTGTTTCTTTTTCTTTTAATTGTCGTTACGTTTCATTATATTCCCTGGTATATGAATTATGCTTTCTGGTTCTATAACAACTGCGTCCGAACCGAAGAACATCGTTATTTCATTTCTTAACCTATAATGGCTCTGATATTGACAATAGCGATAACCACTAAGAAAAGAATTCCATTATGGACCTAAAGTAAATAACTGAGGTGTCTAAATTTGAATTTGCTCTTTTTCTTAGATAATTAAGTAAAATAGAGTTATTACGAAATAAAATATTCTAAAATGAGACATTGAAACAGAATGTATTGATGTAAACGTATAATGTATTGGTGAATTTGTAATTGTATTATATGACGGCAGTTCAAAAAGTAATGTGACTAATGTGTATGTTATGAAAATTAGTTTGTGGTTAAGGGTTCTTTCTTAAATTGTGAATAATTTATAAATTCCCATAATTCAGGAGCCATATATATATATATTTATATATAAAACGATAACATCGTACGTTGTATATCTTGTTGTACATCTTATAGTAATTATTTTTGAAGTGCTATCCTTACAAAGACTAGTCACAAAATAAAAGAAGGAAGAGCAAGAAAAAATTGTAAGTAAAGCATGTGGATTCAGTAATATATATTTTATTGTATTGCTAAAGTGACAATATTCGTTGTCAAGGATATAAAATAATTGTGTTAGACGTCATTATAAATGGACGTATAATTTTTAATTGTAAGGTAAACCAGCTATTATAGCAAAATATAGAGATGTCTGTATTCGAGATTTGTGTATGTTTCTTTAAGTTTTCTTTAACATGGTTAACATTTAAAATATATACAAATAGACGTTAGAACCGAGAGCTTGTATGGTGAGAAATTTAAACGTAAAAATAAACATTGGAATGTCACTGCAGAGCTAAATAATAAAAAGGTTAGGAAGGTATATATGTGGGTGTTCCTTAAACAGGTGAAAAAATCCTTTTCCCAATATCATATAAGGTAACCTGCAATTTTGGTCTATCATATTAAAAAGAGATGTGTATTTTTTTAAAATTTTAAGCTAATTATAAGGGCTCGCTACTACCTTGTGAAATTTTCATTAAAATACTTGGAATGAATTAATGGTTAAATTTAGTTACAATTGAAGTTATATTTAACAAAAATTTAAATATTTTGCTACTAAATAATAAAAATTCAAAACCAAGTTTTAATAAAATACACTGTCAGTTTTAACTTCATCTTAAGACATCGAAGTTTATTTCTTCGAGTCCGGATGCTTTCTTCCATAATTGCCTATCTAACAAGACTAAGTACCGCTTTTGTTCTTCATTTTCTGTATGAAGTTTTCTGTACTCTTTCATCAGTGAAACCCCAAGCTTAACTAGGTCATTAATAACAGTAGTTGAACTAGCTATTCCCATGCTTTTCTTGTAGGATTACTTGTCTTTCCAGGCAGTTTAATCTGTTTGCAAAAATTCTGATGGTAGATCCAGGGATTTGAAAAACCTCGTGATATTATTGGATACAAAATTTTGCGAGTACTTTGTAAGAATGACAACAGGGTCAATGTGGGCACGTTTCAATGGGTCTTCATTATCTTAGTCTTTTTAAAGCACACACCATCTTTTTTTTACTTTCGTGAGTAACATCAAAAAAGTAAGCACAACAAGCTCTTTGTAGGTACCACAAATGTCTGAGAAACATTTTCGTTACATACTTTGATATTTCCTTATTTATACCTTCATATTCCTTCAAATTTTGCTTGATGCTTGAAACCAGCTATTTAGATAAACTTTCATAACAAATGAGCAAATGTTATGAATTTCTATTTCTTCTTGTTTGGAAAGTTTGAACTGATCTCGAAATAAGTATATCTTTAGCAAGCTAATTGCCTTTGGCATCTATCGAGATCGATGTACTCCCCTGTAGCTCAAAAATGTATACCTGGAAGTTCTCCAAAAAATACGTTTGGTAGCTCTAAAAGTTCTTTGTAACGTTCTCGTAGTTGAAACTCCTGAAGTCGTGTTTTAGCAAACTCAATGATATTTGATGCACTGTTGATAACATTTTTATGAAGTAAACCGTCAGATGTGCCGGGCTTGATATTAGTGTGGTCAACCGAGTTCCACAAACCCTTAAATTGCTTAAACAGCAAGCTGTCAGACCCTGTTGAAACTCCAATAAACTTATTTCTTCAAGCATAATTACGATAATAGGATGTAAGCAAGGCAAATTAAGCATTTCTATGTTCTTCTTTTGCTTTAGTACGACACATGCTCCACTATGTAACTGAGTATTTGCTGTAATGTATCAAATCACTTTTTCTGTAACTATCCAGGATTTCAATGTTTTCTTAACAGCACAAGCAGTTGGTTTCCCTCTTCCTGATTGAAGTTTTGGAACAGCTAGTAACTGCTCAATGCCGATTCCTGAAACAATAATTGCTAATGTATTCATCATTTACTACCCGAAATATCTTACAAGCATTTTCCGCCCAAGTGAACGGTAAAACGTACACTACCAGAAAAGTCACTATTTAAGTCTTGAGCTATCCTTTCTCTGCTTTTGATTCTAATAGAGCGAATAGAAGATTTGTTCACATTATATTCGGAAAGTTCGAATTCCACACTTTTTAATGTACTACTCAATACAACAGTTGCTTTTCTGTCACTTACATTTGCTTCATTAAGGCTTGCAGCTAGGTTACTGTCTGAAATATTTTTTCTATATTTTTTCTTTAGATGTGGATCACAAGATGAAACCACTTCTTCATGTATCGAACTACTTTCACTTCAGTTGAACTGTTTAGTTCACATGCACCTGCAGAAATTATGTTCGTTCAAAAAATAATATTTTATTTTCTTCTCCACGTTCTTTCATTAATTTCCAAATGTGTTTTCTCTCTCCCGAATATGCTTCGTTCTTTACAAATTTCATATGAACATTTCCCATTTTACCGGGTCGTGATTTTTGTCTCTCAGTGATCACAAAATCTTATATCTTCTTCTATTTTCATCATATTCACAGCAGTAGCATGGGCAATATCAAAACGGTGATATATAGATATCTTCCAATAATCTTCTTTCTTCTTCAAACAATCTGAAAACTTGACTTTGTTTTGTTTCGTATTTGTCAGCTTTTGCCAATCCTTGAAGAGATTTGCAATTTTTTCAACCACATAATTTTTTAATCTTGTTGGAATATCAGCATATTCCCAAATCTGAATCATATCACTAGCAGTATAGGGAGCTGAGTCTCTTTAATTTAAGTATGAAAGAAAACACTAAGAATTTCTATCTTAAATGGGAAATTTGTATCATTCAGTGATGTGGAGATTTGTCCAAGCCAAATATTTGTAAAGGTTCTCGTTACAATGGTCTTCTAAATACTGCTTGCCATTCTTAAATTTCATGATGTCCAAACACCACACTTCATGAAAATATTCCAAACTTACTTACTTAACAAAATAGTAAATGCACTTTTGTCCTAAAGCATACATCACTCTCGGGCTGATAACGTATCGTTTGATAAACTTTAGTGCACCAAACTAGGCTAAAGTAAAGATATAATACAAAACTTTAACAAGTTGCTGTAATCTGGAATAATATAGTAGTATGGGCCTTACTTTAGGACACTTTTTGTCCCCTGGGTTCCTGACTCAGGACCCATGGTCCCTGGCCGGGTCAATGACCTAGGGGAACATAGGACCACCCCCTCTAAATTTTGGCAGGGGTACCATGGCCCACCCCCTAAATTTTGGCAGGGGTACATAGGACCACCCCCCTTAAATTTTGGAAATTGCCAAATCTAAAAATTAGGTATGGTAGGGTAGGATCATAGTATGTACCTCTATCAGTATTGGGGTCAATGTCGTTCCCTTTCATGGGTAAAAAATTGCCAAAAAGTCAAATTTCGGGGGTTTTTGACCTAATTTATCCCCTTGGATGAGGTGTTATTACCCTATATGGTTATATGGGCGTATACAGGGGTCCATTCCCTTTCATAAGACATGGGTATATTAATGCACCCCTTGAAAAATTTGGGAGGGGTACCTTGGCCCACCCCTTAAATTTTGGAAATTGCCAAATCTAAAAATTTGGTATGGTAGCCTAGGACTACAGTATGTACCTCTATCAGAATTGGGGGTCAATGTCGTTCCCTTTCATGCTTAAAAAATTGCCAAAAATTCACATTTCGGAGGTTTTTGACCTAATTTATCCCCTTGGATGAGGTGTTATTACCCTATATAGTTATATGGGCGTATACAGGGGTCCATTACCTTTCATAAGACATGGGTATATTAATGCACCCATTGAAAAATTTGGGAGGGGTACCTTGGCCCACCCCTTAAATTTTGGAAATTGCCCAATTTAAACATTTGGTATTATAGTATAGGACCCTAATATGTATTATGATAAATTTGGATGGTCCACCTCGTTCCTTTTTAGGGGTACCAAATTGCCAAAATATAAACGTAAGCAATACTTAGTACCGCGTGTTTGGTTTTGACCTAATTTATCCCCTTGGATGAGGTCCTATTACCTTATATATTTATATGAGCGTATACAGGAGTCTATTACCTTTCATAAGACATGGATATATTGGTGCACCCCCGGGAGGGGTACCTTGGCCCACCCCTTCAATTTTAGAAATTGCCCAATTTAAACATTTGGTATAATAGTATAGAGCCCTAGTATGTATCACTATAAATTTGGGTGGTCCACCTTGTTCCCTTTCATGGGTACACAATTGCCAAATTTTAGTACAACCACGTGTTTGGTCTTTTGACCTAATTTATCACCTTTGATGAGGTGTTATTATCCTATATCGTTATATGGGCGTATACAGGGGTTCATTACCTTTCATAAGATATGGGTATATTAATGCACCCCCAGGAGGGGTACCTTGGACCACCCTTTAATTTTGGAAATTGCCCAATTTAAACATTCGGTATAATAGTATAGGACCCTAATATATATTAATGTAATTTCGTTCCCTTTTAGGGGTACAAAATTGCCAAAATATAAATGTAAGCAATACGTTGTACCACGTGTTTCGGTTTTTTACCTAATCTATTCCATTGGACGAGGTCCTATTACCTTATACGTTATATGGTCACGTATGGGGATTCATTTCCTATCATAAGACATAGGTACAATTGTGCACCCGGGAGGGTTACTTTGACCCACCCCTTTAATTTTGGAAATTGTCCCTTTTATATGTTTGGTATTATAGTATAGGACCCTAATATAAATTACTATAAATTTTGGTGGTCCACCTCGTTCCCTTTCATGGGTACACAATTGCCAAATTTTAGTACAACCACGTGTTTGGTTTTGGCTCAATTTATCCCCTTGGATGAGGTCCTATTACCTTATATGGTTATATGGTCATGTATATATTGGTCCATTTCCTATTATAAGACATGGGTACATTGATGCACCCTTTAAATTTTTGGAAGGGGTACCATGGCCAACCCCTTAAATTTTGGAAAATTTCCAATTTGAGCATTCGGTATCATAGTACATGCCTCAACATGTATCATGATAAATTTGGGTGGTCCACCTCGTTCCCTTTTAGGGGTACAAAATTGCCAAAAATATAAACGTAAGCAATACGTTGTACCACGTGTTTGGTTTTTGGCCCAATTTCTCCCCTTTGATGAGGTTCTATTACCTTATATGGTTATATGGTCATGTATATGGGTTCATTTCCTATCATAAGACATGGGTACATTGACGCACCCTTTAAAAATTTGGGAGGGGTATCTTGGCTCATCCACTCGGTTTTAGAAATTTTTTAATATAAGCATTTGGTATCATAGTACAGGACTTCAATATCTACCACTATAAATTTGGATGGTCCACATCGTTCCCTTTCATGGGTAAAGAACTACCAAAAAATCAAATTTCGGAGGTTATTGACACCTATTTAGCACGTTATATGGGTATGTACAGAGGTTTATTACCTTTATATGTTTATGTTCCCTTTTAAATTTGGGAATTATCAAATAACAAAATTCGTTAAACGTTTTCTAGGACCCATTGGTGTTCCTCTTATGACCAAATATTCAAAATTTAAAGGTTATTGACCGGCTTTATTATTGAATAAGTACAGGATTTATTACTTTTTCATAAGACACAGGTGTATTTGTGTACGAATCTTAAATTTTGGGAGGAGGTACATTTCTTATTGTCATATCAATAATTGGTAATTGGATAGTATCTCATTCATTGGGTAAATCATTGTCAAATATGAGTATGATCACGTGATCAGTTATTAACCTATGATGGGATTAGGAGTCCAGAACATTGGTACATTGAAACTTTGTAGGATAATTTGAGAATGCGTTATTGGTTTTGATTATTCCCGCCAAATATAAACGTAAGCAAGACGTTGTACCACGTGATTGTCCTTGATGAGGTAGTGTACAGGGATTCATTTCCTTTGTTGTGGTACTTCTTAAGTTTGAGTACACACACACTTCTAGAAAACAGTTGGTTCTACTCAGGTAAACAATTGACGGACATTATTGACCTTATTGAACATATAATGATATGATTAACTCTAAGACTTAGGTATATCAAGAGAAGTATTCTTTAAATTTGGGAATGGTGATAAACAGAATTTTAACATAAGGTGCGAAATTTGAAACAAACATTGAACTTTAGTCACAGCTCATAGTCTAAGATCATTGGTGGTGATTGATTTGAAATCTGATAGCTAACCTTATTGAATCTTATGACTCATAGACGAAAGGCAATACATGCTACAACAGTTTGAAATTTAATCATAAGGTGATGTAATCTGACACTAGCAAAGTTATTGTTAATGCAATTTGATTGGATGATCACTATCTTTCCTGCAACCTGATTGGTTGATCACTATCTTTCGTGCAATCTGATAGGTTGATGAGTTTTAAATCTTTTTCTGCATTCAGTTTTGTTTTAACATTTAAAAAGTTTTTGAATTTTTTTTGTTTGAAACTTTGGTTTGAAATTTTTCGTTTTAAAATTTTTTTGTTTGAAAATTTTCAAAATTTTGTTTGGGATTTTTTCGTTTGAAATTTTTGTTTGAAAATTTTTTTCGTTTGAAATTTTTTGTTTGAAAATTTTTGTTCGAAAATTTTGTTTAAAATTTTTTTGTTTGAAATTTTTCGTTTCCAAATTTTTTGTTTGAAATTTTTTGTTTCAAAATTTTGTTTGAAAATTTTTTCGCTTCAAAATTTTGTTTGAATTTTGGTCGTTTGAAATTTTTTGTTTGAATTTTTTTTCGTTTCAAAATTTTGTTTCAAAGATTTTTTGTTCTAAATTTTTGTTTCAAAGTTTGGTTTGACATTTTTAAAAGTTTGTGCACTCATTAGTAAAGAACCGGAACTGTTTAGAGCAAAAACCTCTGGCAACATTATGGTGCAATAGTACACGTCAGAACATGATAATGCAACGTCATCAGTTTTTCATCATATATAAGTATCGTTCGAGTTAGTATTCATGATAACATCATCATGGCTACTTGTCTGCAGTTTCTAAACACGCGTGATGTGATGAAATCATTTACCAAGATTACTGATTTACAACAGAATGTACCTTATAGAATCTTAGCTAGCCAAATGATCCCTACAAAGTTTGGATTAAGAATCGTAGTGAAGCTTGAAAATGATAAGAATATAATTTTACCAGCAAGATATTTACCCATGGAAGCATCAAAACAAGAAGAACTGCTGCGTTTCTTAAATTCTGGATCTGTATCTTTATGTTACAAAGGATTCTTGGGTCGAAGTCATCAACTTGAATTTAGTACACAGCCAGAGTCGTCAGCAATTGTGATGAAATCATGAATTCAAACGTCAGCACATCAGACATAGTTGTATGAATTTGGTTGGTCGGCATGACGTCAGCAACTGTGATGAAATCATGAATTCAAACGTCAGCACATTCCTTACCAATGACGTCAGCAATAACTATAAACCAGCAAATACAGTGTCATCCCACGAAATCATTTGAGCAAGTGCTTTTCAGAAGGAAAGATGTGTACTTCTAACGATAAAGAGTTCATCTTCGCAAGCTATTATCCAATAAATATATTTCAAACAAAACATGTGATGATTGGTATCAGTGCTAGAACATTTGAACCTGTGATTCGATTGGGCAAAGCAGAACAATTTGGTGTACAACTGACCTGTGAAGAATGGCAAATATTATGTTCACGAATCGACCAAATGAACGATTATTTTCATGATGAGCTAAATGTGACCATAGTCAAATCATTAGGCTCAAATCATGAAGTGGTGCTGCGTACAGTCCTCGAAGAGAAGATGGTGCTGTTACGTAAAAAGAGTACATTTCATGTCCCTCGCAATATGGTGTATCTAACACAAACGGAATGGAACAAATTCATCAGCGTATTTCAGTGTGTGAAACATGCAGTGGAAGTGTGCAACAAAACTAGTATATTCCTGAAAAAGTACTATTTTGAAAAATGTGTTATTCATATTGTACAACATGTATCTAGATATTGTGATGGTTGTCAACATCGTTCGTGGGTGCATACCTGTATTGATAAACAGTTTATTTGTGATCAAATGGACATTGAGTTTCCACCAATTGATATTGCAATAGACCTTAAAAGACTTCAACTGGAATTAAAATTATATGCTAAAGACAAACTAGTGCAAGAAGTTCAAAATACATTGTATCGACAATATCCAGAACCACTATCTGGTATGGATGTATGTGGAGTGTAATAAAATGATAGATTTCAATGAATTGTGTTTTTTCATTTCAAGTACAACCCCAGGTTCTGACGTGTATTATTGCACCACATTGTTGTCAAAGGTTTTTGCTCTAAACAGTTCCGGTTCTTTACTAATGAGTGCACAAACTTTTAAAAATGTCAAACCAAACTTTGAAACAAAAATTTAGAACAAAAAATCTTTGAAACAAAATTTTGAAACGAAAAAAATTCAAACAAAAAATTTCAAACGACAAAAATTCAAACAAAATTTTGAAGCGAAAAAATTTTCAAACAAAATTTTGAAACAAAAAATTTCAAAAAATTTGGAAACGAAAAATTTCAAACAAAAAAATTTTTAACAAAATTTTTGAACAAAAATTTTCAAACAAAAAATTTCAAACGAAAAAATTTTCAAACAAAAGTTTCAAACGAAAAAATCCCAAACAAAATTTTGAAAATTTTCAAACAAAAAATTTTTAAAACGAAAAATTTCAAACCAAAGTTTCAAACAAAAAAAATTCAAAAACTTTTTAAATGTTAAAACAAAACTGAATGCAGAAAAAGATTTAAAACTCATCAACCTATCAGATTGCACGAAAGATAGTGATCAACCAATCAGATTGCAGGAAAGATATTGATCATCCAATCAAATTGCATTAACAATAACTTTGCTAGTGTCAGATTACATCACCTTATGATTAAATTTCAAACTGTTGTAGCATGTATTGCCTTTCGTCTATGAGTCATAAGATTCAATAAGGTTAGCTATCAGATTTCAAATCAATCACCACCAATGATCTTAGACTATGAGCTGTGACTAAAGTTCAATGTATTGTTTCAAATTTCGCACCTTATGTTAAAATTCTGTTTATCACCATTCCCAAATTTAAAGAATACTTCTCTTGATATACCTAAGTCTTAGAGTTAATCATATCATTATATGTTCAATAAGGTCAATAATGTCCGTCAATTGTTTACCTGAGTAGAACCAACTGTTTTCTAGAAGTGTGTGTGTACTCAAACTTAAGAAGTACCACAACAAAGGAAATGAATCCCTGTACACTACCTCATCAAGGACAATCACGTGGTACAACGTCTTGCTTACGTTTATATTTGGCGGGAATAATCAAAACCAATAACGCATTCTCAAATTATCCTACAAAGTTTCAATGTACCAATGTTCTGGACTCCTAATCCCATCATAGGTTAATAACTGATCACGTGATCATACTCATATTTGACAATGATTTACCCAATGAATGAGATACTATCCAATTACCAATTATTGATATGACAATAAGAAATGTACCTCCTCCCAAAATTTAAGATTCGTACACAAATACACCTGTGTCTTATGAAAAAGTAATAAATCCTGTACTTATTCAATAATAAAGCCGGTCAATAACCTTTAAATTTTGAATATTTGGTCATAAGAGGAACACCAATGGGTCCTAGAAAACGTTTAACGAATTTTGTTATTTGATAATTCCCAAATTTAAAAGGGAACATAAACATATAAAGGTAATAAACCTCTGTACATACCCATATAACGTGCTAAATAGGTGTCAATAACCTCCGAAATTTGATTTTTAGGTAGTTCTTTACCCATGAAAGGGAACGATGTGGACCATCCAAATTTACAGTGGTACATATTGAAGTCCTGTACTATGATACCAAATGCTTATATTAAAAAATTTCTAAAACCGAGTGGATGAGCCAAGATACCCCTCCCAAATTTTTAAAGGGTGCGTCAATGTACCCATGTCTTATGATAGGAAATGAACCCATATACATGACCATATAACCATATAAGGTAATAGAACCTCATCAAAGGGGAGAAATTGGGCCAAAAACCAAACACGTGGTACAACGTATTGCTTACGTTTATATTTTTGGCAATTTTGTACCCCTAAAAGGGAACGAGGTGGACCACCCAAATTTATCATGATACATGTTGAGGCATGTACTATGATACCGAATGCTCAAATTGGAAATTTTCCAAAATTTAAGGGGTTGGCCATGGTACCCCTTCCAAAAATTTAAAGGGTGCATCAATGTACCCATGTCTTATAATAGGAAATGGACCAATATATACATGACCATATAACCATATAAGGTAATAGGACCTCATCCAAGGGGATAAATTGAGCCAAAACCAAACACGTGGTTGTACTAAAATTTGGCAATTGTGTACCCATGAAAGGGAACGAGGTGGACCACCAAAATTTATAGTAATTTATATTAGGGTCCTATACTATAATACCAAACATATAAAAGGGACAATTTCCAAAATTAAAGGGGTGGGTCAAAGTAACCCTCCCGGGTGCACAAATGTACCTATGTCTTATGATAGGAAATGAATCCCCATACGTGACCATATAACGTATAAGGTAATAGGACCTCGTCCAATGGAATAGATTAGGTAAAAAACCGAAACACGTGGTACAACGTATTGCTTACATTTATATTTTGGCAATTTTGTACCCCTAAAAGGGAACGAAATTACATTAATATATATTAGGGTCCTATACTATTATACCGAATGTTTAAATTGGGCAATTTCCAAAATTAAAGGGTGGTCCAAGGTACCCCTCCTGGGGGTGCATTAATATACCCATATCTTATGAAAGGTAATGAACCCCTGTATACGCCCATATAACGATATAGGATAATAACACCTCATCAAAGGTGATAAATTAGGTCAAAAGACCAAACACGTGGTTGTACTAAAATTTGGCAATTGTGTACCCATGAAAGGGAACAAGGTGGACCACCCAAATTTATAGTGATACATACTAGGGCTCTATACTATTATACCAAATGTTTAAATTGGGCAATTTCTAAAATTGAAGGGGTGGGCCAAGGTACCCCTCCCGGGGGTGCACCAATATATCCATGTCTTATGAAAGGTAATAGACTCCTGTATACGCTCATATAAATATATAAGGTAATAGGACCTCATCCAAGGGGATAAATTAGGTCAAAACCAAACACGTGGTACTACGTATTGCTTACGTTTATATTTTGGCAATTTGGTACCCCTAAAAAGGAACGAGGTGGACCATCCAAATTTATCATAATACATATTAGGGTCCTATACTATAATACCAAATGTTTAAATTGGGCAATTTCCAAATTTTAAGGGGTGGGCCAAGGTACCCCTCCCAAATTTTTCAATGGGTGCATTAATATACCCATGTCTTATGAAAGGTAATGGACCCCTGTATACGCCCATATAACTATATAGGGTAATAACACCTCATCCAAGGGGATAAATTAGGTCAAAAACCTCCGAAATGTGAATTATTGGCAATTTTTTACCCATGAAAGGGAACGACATTGACCCCGAATACTGATAGAGGTACATACTGTGGTCCTAGGCTACCATACCAAATTTTTAGATTTGGCAATTTCCAAAATTTAAGGGGTGGGCCAAGGTACCCCTCCCAAATTTTTCAAGGGGTGCATTAATATACCCATGTCTTATGAATGGGAATGGACCCCTGTATACGCCCATATAACCATATAGGACAATAACATCTCATCCAAGGGGATAAATTAGGTTAAAAACCCCCGAAATTTGACTTTTTAGCAATTTTTTACCCATGAAAGGGAACGACATTGACCCCAATACTGATAGAGGTACATACTATGGTCCTACCCTACCATACCTAATTTTTAGATTTGGCCATTTCCAAAATTTAAGGGGGGTGGTCCTATGTACCCCTGCCAAAATTTAGGGGGTGGGCCATGGTACCCCTGCCAAAATTTAGAGGGGGTGGTCCTATGTACCCCTAGGTCATTGACCCGTCCAGGGACCATGGGTACTGAGGCAGGTACCCAGGGGCCGAAAGTGTCCTAAAGTAAGGCCCATACTACTAATATGCTCTTGCAAACAACTTAATATATTGTCTGTAGGATCGTAGAACAAAGAACTTTTCTTAAAAACACACATACAACTGCACAAACAGCTTTCAAAGCAGAGTACCTAATAGGGAACTAAGCTCTGAAGTCGGGCCTGTAGAGCACTGTGAAGCGGGGCACGACTGGGCAAGAAACATTTCTGTATCAACATGAACGCTGGTGTGACTATCCAATCATTATCGACGTTAACAATTTACTTCTTTGTATGGCGGTGTGTTTATTGTTATTAACTTTTGTTTTCAATATTGAAAATTTTTCATTGTTTCAAACAAGAATGCCAACGTTCAACTTTTGAAGAAAAATCTTCCTTGTGTCAGAAAGAGCACAATACTGCGTATGCATATTCATTGGTATATGCCTCATTGTTTCAGTGCTTTTGTATGGCTTAAATTTAAGCAGAATTACAGAGCAAATGTTCACTGAAACCCAGAATTAAGGGTTACGTTCGAATTATTGCAGGCTGTAAAGTATTACAAAACTGAACGATCCCACATGTATTTTGCAATCATGCGAACTTACGTTTTTGCGCCCTGGACTTATCTAATAAGCAAATATTGGTAATAGCTGTTGTTTTGGTGTTTACGACATTGCTTTGCAGCCCATCCCCGTAGGCATGGGACCTGTGCTGTCCAGGGTTGACTGCTGAGTGATTGAGAATTTTTACATCTGTCTCACCGTTTCAGATTTTTCGTTGTTGCAACGGACTTTATAGACACGCTTAAAGATTTTAATAATAGTAGGTAAAATGCTGCCAACAAGCGTAATGCATGAGACCTTCCCAATTTTGGTAAAGGTTTTAATCTTAACACGATCCAAGCTTACAGGAAATATATACATCACCTTCACTTTGTGGGTTCCGGTTCAAGTACACCCCGGGTTAGACATACACCCTGGGTTAGTAGAGGGCAATGTACTGTCCTATGTTAGTAATTTCATTGATAATCAATGCCATTTTCGTGTTTACTAGTGTTATGAATTTAAATAGAAATTTTATTTGAAGATGATGTTGAAATTTCAAAACATGATAGCAACCCCTAAAACATTTCTTTAAAAACCTGTAAATTTTATGGAAGTCTTGTTATAATAGTAGATCAAAATAAGAGGGTGCCCCAGGTAAATTTACAAGTTAGTTTTTAAGAACCACCCTAATATAATAATGTTTTGAATTCGTACGGAGTAACTTTGAAAAGAAATGTATTGAAAATTTGCCGGAGATACATCATAATCTCCACCTTAATGTTAATTGCTCAATCTGAATTCAATAGGGAACTATGGTATAATGTTTGTAACATATATTTACTTATGAACAGGATATGGGATAAAAATAGTGTTCTTTGTAGTTAAATCATATATAGGTAACTTTTTGCCTAATTATTGTAAAATAAAATATTGCACTAATTTGATAAAGTTTTCGGTAGTTAATATACTAACTTGTACATATTTCCTGAATTCCTTTAAGATTGGACTATTATCTACTATAGATTTTGTGCCTAGCATTTTTTCAAAACGGGGGAGTACAAATATTGCTAATACAAATATTTATGTAATATTAATTTTTACATTTGTGAAATTCAGGCATTAAGTTCAAAGTTATGTTTATACAATATATTTTTTCAATTATATTAGCCACCATTTTAATTCTGTATTAATAATAATCATTACACTCATAAACATTAAAATGAAACTGTGTATATATTCTAAAAAGGTAAATTTAAAACGGACGGTAATCACTAAACAATTGCGTTAGAAAATAGTGTTCATCATTTTGAATGAAAATGACAGACAACAAAACATTACTAAAGGTTATATCATATAATATCTTTATACATTATACTATTTGAATTTTACATAACAATTATTATCCGAGTTACGGGCCATGTAATACGTAATATTCACGAAATTATGATGACCGCCAATTTGCTTAAGGAGCCAATAAAGAATGATAGTTATGTCACAGTGGTATAACTAGGCCCAGCAGGGTCCCGAACAACAGTTGGCCAAAGCACCCAGACCCATTTACACATTCGAGTCAGAGCCCGTTCCTGCGATGTTTTCCCATTAAGTCGGCGGATTTTGCGATACATTTCGACTTTTATAAAAAATAGTGTAACACCAGTACAACAATGAAATATTTATTTTCTATAAACATAAAGGCAGTACTATAAAATACAGCAATCTCAGCCAGTCTTTTTATTATTAAGCACCTTTTTAATTTTTTTTATAAGTGTACCATTCTCAGTTACGAAAAAAGTCCGACTACCTATATGATTGATTAAAAGTATGTAGATATGAGCTTTTTGGCGCATTACAGACCTTCAAGTGTTAGAGACTATAAATACAAACATTAGATACTTTGAAATGGCATACAAGTATAACTATAAAGTTAAAATATAGTGAAAGTCCGATTAGTTCTATTTTTGCCTGGAGTCGCCCTTTTCGCACTCGTTCTTCCGTCGTGCTACCATTGATAGAAAATGTGTGAGAATATAAATAAATAAATACGAATGTTGTACTTAATAAATTATTACAAAGAGTTATTTCCCACTCACTCACATAAGTGCTTATGTTACAGTCATCCTTATTGGTCAGTCATTACAAACTAAAAGAAAAAACTCAACTCCCCGCTATAGAAGCGCCGGCAACATAATCTGTGTCAATATTTGAATCATCAATTTCAGATCCACAATTAATAAAAAATCATGAAGCATAGCGCATATTTCTTCTTTGGATAAATGTTCCATTTTGTGTCAAAAACATTAAAAAAGACGCGAAAGGAAATGTTTCTGGCGAAGGGAGAATGCTACTAAACACACGGAAAACGTATGTCAATTGCAGTGTTGGGAAGTACCTAGGTCGTTTGTAGCTAGGTACAAAACTCGTACCTAGTACCCGTACCTAGGTACATTTAATATTTAGTAATTTGTACCTGTATCTACGTACAATTTTGTTGTACCTAGTACCTGTTATTTTAGGTACAATTCTTAGGTACATTTTTAGGTAAGTCGCACACAAAACAAGTATTACATATTTTTTTATTCGAAATAAATTTGTTGATCCACCTCGCCAGTGGCGACAAATGTTGGTGTTGCAGCGTGTGCAACGAACAAAATATTTCAAGATAAAAATATTATTAGCATTAGCAATAAAGAATATGTAAAATTATTTTCTAATATTCCCATATACTTTAAATAACATTTTTTTATAACTGTAAAATCTATTTATACGTTTCAAAAAGCAAACAACAATCCGTCACCGTGCCTCTAATTTATCTTGTGTTGCATATAGCAACCACATTTCTCCATCGCGGCAATTGGATCGAATGTTAAGTCTCGTTTTCCATATCTCAGAAATTAAAGCCTGTGATCGTTGCTGTGTTTCTGCAACAACACGGCAGGCTTTCCAGTGAACGAGAAGGTTTTTTTGTTCACCACGCATTGCTTATAACCAAGACGGAATATTTGGAATGTAGTTACTCTTTTACGCACTCTGTGGGTCAGTTCATATGTGACATTCGGGATCACTTTGTGTCAGCTGTTTTATCTGAATCAGCTGTTTTGGTTTTAATTTATTAGACATGTGTTCTGTGTGTTCTAATTCGGCAAATAACGTACAACTTTTGAATGAATTCTATACCGTGCCTTTTGTAAATAACTTACAAAAAAAGCAATTTGTCCATCTCTCCACTGAAGAAAACTTGCAATTAAGGTTTAGCCAAAGCAAGCTAGGAACAGTTCAGGAAAGTGTTCGAAAATATCCGGTTTAAATTCGCAGGACGTCTTACGACACAATTGTCGTTTGCTTTAGATATATTTCCACAATTTGTTTTAAAGTTTCCTGGATAAACTATGAATAAAGTGTTTTCAATATATATATATATATATATATATATATATATATATATATATATATATATATATATATATATGTGTGTGTGTGTGTGTGTGTGTGTGTGTGTGTTATAACGCTAATCTTTGCCACGAACTGTCTTCAGTATAGGCTGCAGAGGAGTTTGAATCACTGTAAGGAACTTTTGGGTTTGCTAGAATGTATTGTTGGTAATAATCTAGATAAAATATTTAGTGAATCTACAAAGCTTCTGAAATTAATACTAACTGCACCTATGATGGCAGCAAAAAGAGATAGAGTTTTTTCCGTATTGAAAAGAATAACACTTTCAAAGAATTGAATGGTTTAAGAAAGTTTATCACCATTACGTATGCTTTCCATCGAAAAAGCCGTGACAATGGGAACACCAGAGTTCAACCAGCAAATTATGTTTTAGATAAATTTACTGCAATGAAGGAGACGAGAATGGACTTACTAATTAAATAAGGTGAATAATCGGATAAAATGTTCTGCATTATTTTTTTCTTTTTGAAAAACATAATTTTATTTAATTTCACATGTTACATAATATTTTCATCTTAAGTTATGATGATTAGTCAATGAGTCCAATTTATATTTTCTCTCTCCAATCATTCACACTGCAACACCCCAAACCATAATCCGCTGGCCGCCATTGCATCTCGCACACATTAATTTACAGTTAATCATAATTTGTCACCTGCTTCACCAATGAACAATTTCATTTACAGGGGGGCCATAAGTCCGGTACCACCCCTTGTAAAATTCGTGTTCGTGGAAAATAGTGAACAACAACCATGTAGTAACATAATAGGCCGAGGGAGAAGTTGGATTGTAATGGTGACGAAGATGGAGGCCATCTTGAAAGCCGCCATCTTGAATTCACTTCAAGATTCTTAAATGGGAACATGGTAATTTGGAAAGTCATTTTAGGCTAGAATTAAAAGACAAACACAATGGTGTATTTTTTTGGTGATATCGTACTGTGTTCAAAAGTTACAGGTATTTCAATTCGCTAATTTTAGCGTACGGTTCCAGTTGTTCCAGGTGAATAATTATTCCGCTAACGACAGCAGAGAGGAAGGAGTTGATCACGGCATGGGAAGGAAGGAGTGCAAGGGTTGTAGCAGCTGAATTCAATGCTAGGCACCCAAATGGAAATCCTGTGTCCCACGTTAGTGTCGCCCATCTTTTCCAGAAGTTCGTGCATACTGGTTCCATAGAAGATAAACCCAGGTGTGGAAGACCCACTACCGAAACAGATGAAGCCACATCACTAGCAGTGCTGGCATTATTTGCTATATCACCACACCGCAATACTGATCGTCTGTCCATGGAATGTGGTCTCAGCCGTACATCCACCAGACGTATCTTACAGAAAAGCAAGTGGCATCCGTACAATATTCCCACTGAACATAATCCATCTGAAGACATTCCTGATCGTCGAGTGGAATTTTGCGACGAGCCCTTGCACAGATGCAAACGGATCCCACATTCCACACACAAATTTTATTTTCCGATGAGGCAAATTTATGTTACTGGGGAAGTGAATAAGCAGAACTGTCGCTATTGGTCCCCGAGAAATCTTCAGTGGATTAATTCTTGCAAAATATTAGGGACAGGCAAATTAACGGTGTGGTGTAGTCTATGGGACACCAACTTAATTGGTCCATTCATCATTCTTGGTACTATCAATGCTGAACGGTATTTGCATATGTTGCGGGATCTCATCCTCCCTTCCATATTGTCCGAGGACGGCACATTTCCACCCTTTTTCCAGCAGGATGGTGCCCCTCCGCATTATGGATTACAGGTCCGTACCTATCTGGATGAGCAATTTCCTGGACGTTGGATTGGGCGCAGTGGTCGCATTGTATGGCCAGCACGATTACCAGTTCTGACGCCCTTGGATTTTTATCTGTGTGGTCAACTGAAGAAAAATGTATACGACGAAAAGTTCCGGGGATCTCGAACATCTGAAAGAACGCATATTTGCAACCTGTGTCGAAATTTCACCAGAAACCCTTTTGAGGGTCATGGACAATTGGGTTGAACGACTTACCTTGTGTATAACTCGGGATGGAGGCCACGTAGAGCACGTGCTGCGCCATGCGTGACAGGTAAAATTAGCAATTTGAAGTGCCTGTAACTTTTGAACAAATTAAGATCAGCAATTCGATTTCACCATTGTGTGTGTCTTTAAATTTTAGCCTAAAGTGATGTGCCGAATGACCACGTTCCCATTTAAAAATCTTAACTTGAATTCAAGATGGCTGCTTTCAAGGAGGCCGCAATCTTGGTCACCCTCACAATCCGACTTACCATCGGCCTACTGTGTTACTACATGGTTGTTGTTAACTATTTTCCACTAACACGGATTTTACAAGGGGTTGTAAAGGACTTGTGGCAAACCCTGTATATCTTTATTTGATAGTTCATATTATTCTTTGTTATAGTTTAAGCAAGTATCAAATCCAAAGCACAAATAAGTCAAGACCTGTTGTAATTTCACTTGGTTCGGTTGGTTCGGTTGCAGCTACAGGAAAAAATATTTATGTATTTGGTATAGTAATTATGTTATTTCTTTATTATTATTATTATTATTATTATTATTATTATTATTATTATTATTATTATTATTATTATTATTATTATTATTATCACAATGGAAAGAAAAAGCAACATAGTCGAAGGTAATCATAGGAACAGAAAAGATATAGAGTATGTCAGATGTTTCTTAGGTTTACATATGAACGCAATAATATTATTACGTTTATAGATTTAGAGATATGACAAGAAATGGAATATAAAGATCTGTTAGCTGATAACAGTAATGCAATTTGTTTCCCCCTTCTTGAAACTAGAAAGGTGAGATTACATCTTAAATACAATTATTCTCGCGACCCTATTGTAAGTTCGATCACTATTTGAAATCTGTGCACAACTAAAAACAATTCCTTGTAACTCATTTTTGGCTCATACTACAGCAGTAAGGACGTGTTTAGCCCTTATGTGTTCATCAATTCTTGTCCAAACACGTTACTTACCAAACAGTTACGAAGGTTGATACGGATGAGGTAATTTTCTGTTGTTGGGATCTCATCTGTAAAGGTAGTCGTCTCAAAACTTAGACCCAGATAAACTGAATATTTTTCATGCTAGTATACATTACAATCAGCAGTTTTGTAGATTACAAAAAAATCCTGAATTGCCAAAGGCGGAATCGAACTCACGTCCCCAACATTACGAAACTAACGCTTAAGCAACTACTCTAACAAAAAGAAGGTATATTTAAAGAGTTAATCTTACAAACTGGGAGATCGCAATGGGCAAAAATGACGGAGAAAGACTGTCTTAAAGTTTTCTACACGACGTATAAATCCTACGACGCACAAACTTATAAAGTGACAATGTGGCAGAGGGAGAAGAATCAGCGACTCTAGTGCAAAGGATCCCGCCTTTGATTCTCGTTCGAGTCAATTTTTTTCTTGTTTTCTGCTTCAGCCAACAAAGTAGACATTTGTATCTATAAGGAAAATATTCATCCACCGTTACTTTATAATGAATAAAAAATTGAAATTTTCAATCACTTGTTAATTCTTTTGATGTTCATGTTAACTAGGATCAGATTTTACCTCTCCCGTAAATAGTATTATTACTGCAGTCGTTGTGTAAAAAATGTTCTTGAAGCTTCGTATCTATATCTGTTCACAGTGTGAGAATTACAAGGGGAATGAGGAGAAAATCTGCTATGGTTATAGCAACATCCAGTATTAACAAAGGGGTTTTCCCTCTCAACTCCTTTGTAAATCGCACACTGTCAACAGAACTAGACACGAAGCGTCAAGATCTTTTATTAGAAAACGACTGTCGCCAAGGGCGCCGATCATTGTGGCCCGTCCCCCAAGCTCATGTAGGCCCCATGTATTTTTATGTATATGTATTTTCCTGTGCACTTTTTATTGTTACATGTATTGTATGTAATTTTGAGAATGCGTCCCGCACAATTTACAGAGATATCGGCGCCGTTCACTGTCGTAACCATAATACAACTCGTGATATCAGTATATTTACGGAATATATTAAATTTTCTTCCTAATTCAAATGAAACATTGAAAGATTTTACAAGTGATTTTAAAATTTCTAATGTTTTATTCATTATAAACATATGACGAATCAATATTTTATTTATAGTTACATATGGTTACTTTATTGGTTGAAGCAAATACAAAACAAGGAATGCCTCGAGCGAGAATCTAACCCGGGACCCTTTGTATAGGAGTTGAACACTTTACACACTCTCCGATGCCGTCACTTGATAACTTTGTGCGTCGAACAGTATATGTGGCGAGTAGAAAACTTCTGAAGACTGTCTTTCTCCCTTATTTTTGCCCATTGCGTTTTCCCAGTTTATAATATTAACTCTTTAAATGTGCACTCCATCCTTGCAAAAAATGGCCCCGAAGTTCACTTACCAAACTCTGCCTTCTCTTTGTAAGACATCACTGTTCTATGATAAGGAAAAAATGGAGCTGACGTGAATTCAGTAATTACACATTTTTATGACTCCAGTGTAAAACTGTTGAAACTCTCTGATTTCAGTCATGATAAAATAGTAAAATATTATGCAGAAAGAATAGTCCAGAGAAGTTAACATTAAATTGACAACTCATATGTACGGGGGCGCTGCACTATGCTCACGCTTCGGGCCCTGATTTTTCACGGCACGGCATTGGACAAATACTTATATTGATTGGAATCTGATGTTTCAGGGAACTGGATTATTTATTTAAGGTAATTAAGTTAACGAACGTTCCTCAGTACCTTATTTTCTATTTTACGCGTTTTACTCACTTTTACAGTTTTTCCACTAACTCTTTAAGAACAGGGACAAAAATACAGAACCATGGAGGACAGTAAAATCACAAACACTATTCCCGAGTTCTTCTCCTACCTCAAATAAAACAATAAAATATAGTGAACATGCAATTTTTGGTCTTCCATTTGTAATGTGGTGTGAAATCTAGAGTTGGAGTTTGTCAAATGAATCGAGTTTTCTGAGTGGGTCAGTGGGTCCTGGGTCAACAGCATGTGAGCCACTGCGACCCATCATGCACTGTGACCTACCAGTCACTATGACGAACTCTGACCCCGTAAACGCTGTTCACTGCATTGTAAACAGCATCTTCTGACGCGCCAAAACGCCAATGAACCAAAATTTACTCCCCCAAAATATGTTAAATCGTCTATATGTGTGATTTGTTTACTTATGATTACTGGGTGAGTGTTCTTCCGACTTCACAACTGAGGCTATAAAGGAGATGTCGCTTGTAAGGGGATAAATCGTTGATATTTTTTTTAATTTGGTCAATCATGGCGCTCCTTTAAACGTATACTTGGACTAGGAATTAATTCGTGCGGTTGGTACGCACACATTGAAGCTGTAGTACAAACACAAAATACATAAATACCTTAAGAAAAATATTGTCCATCGCTAGCCACCAATTTCGCCCATCTGTCAGGCAATGTACGGATTCCGTGGCGAAAGAAGTCCTCATCCTTGAAAGCGATCCAGTCAGAGACCCATGTTTCGATATCTCCTGAAGAAGTAAACCGCTGTCCAATCAAATCGTTGTTCATGCAATCGAACAAGTAGTAGTCTGAAGGAGCAACGTCTGGTGAATACGGCGGGTGAGGTATAACTTCCCATCCGACATTTTCTAAATAGTTTTGACCGGTTTTGCGACATGTGGGCGAGCGTTATCATGTTGAACAATAAGTTTATCATGGATGTTCTCCCATTCTGGTCGTGTTCTGGCCAGAGCTTGCTTCAAACGCATTAATTGTCGTCGATAACGTTCTCCATTCATAGTTTCACCCGGTTGCAGCAGCTCATAGTACACCACACCTTTCATATCCCACCATATGCACAGCATAACCTTTGCACAGTGATTACCTCGTTTTGGTTGTGATGGACCTGGTTCACCAGGTTTCACCCAGGCCTTTTTTCGTTTAGGGTTCTCGTAATGGATCCACTTCTCATCACCCGTAATAATTGGATGCAGAAACCCCTTTCTGCTCTGTCGTTGAAGCAGCAATTCGCAAATGGTTTTTCGTCTTTCAACGTCTCTGTCTTTCAATTCATGTGGAACCCAATGTGACATATTTGAATAATTCCCATGGCTTTCAAGCGTTTGGAGACTGTTGTTTGATCAACGCCTAATGCTGCTGCAAGTTGTTCCTGCGTTTGACACGAATCCTGCTCGAGCAATGCTGTCAATTCTTCGTCTTGAAATTTTTTTGGCTGTCCAGCTCGCTCTTGGTCTGCCAAGCCGAAATCACCACTTCTAAACCGTGCAAACCACTTCTGACACGTTCGCTCAGCTAGAGCATGGTCACCATACACTTCCACCAAAATACGATGACTTTCAGTCGCACTTTTCTGCATGTTAAAGTAATGCAGCAGGACACCCCGCAAAAACACTTTATCAGGCACAAATTGCGCCATGTTCACTTAACTACAAACTGGTGTTGTTGACGCTTTAATCCACTGCCCTATACTACGAACGATACGCGATGACAGGGGTTTGCAACACATGTGTGGATACACGGAACTGTGGGACGCTCCGTTCGTTGCGCCATCTCTTGTCCACCCGCACGAATTTATTCCTAGACCAAATATATGAGACGACAATTGTTTGGGGTAATATAAAATGTGTTCACCATGTAATTTTATAAGAAAATGACGCGTGTGTATTTCGTTTATTTGATATTTTGTCACACTTTCTTTCTAATGATCGACGACAGTTGCCATGTAAATTCATACAATAATCGCACTCAAAATTTTTCACTTCATGATGTTGAGGCAGAGGTTATTCTTGATCCCCGGAGGTCACTCTAGGAAGAATTAGTTAGGAAAAAAATATATAATAATAATAACTGCGTGCACATGACTAGCGATAGTTCGTGATGGTCCCTTCGTGATTCTTCGTGACGAATCGAAGGAGCGCGGACCAAAACAAACTCCTCTCTGCTACGCGGTCGTAACTTCACCACCCTGATGTGAGATATCTGTTTCGACTCGACGACACACTGCCTCAAGTGGGACTCCTTGGTAGCTATACTGACGATCGACTTTACCCGCAAGTGGGCTAGTAGTCGCTAGCGACGATTACGGCATGGGGTAGATCCATGTCTCATAATGCCTCACTGCTGAAAGGGACGATAAACTAAAAATGAACTCAACTCAACAAAAAATACTGTGCTTCGCATCATATATCCATATGCGCTTACCATGCGCTTTATAATAATTGCGGAAGCTTGTTTGTTATATGTAGCGCCTAGAGCACAGGGAAATCAACCCATGAACGTGTGAGAAAACTAAACATTAATTTTTGTAATGTGAGCTTCTGTATGTTGGTGTACGTACCTTGATTTTGGACTTTCAAATATCGTCCGTTTTTCTACTGAAAAGTATCGATAATTCAATAAGGAAATAATTACACCATGAAAATTTTAATTGAAATTCATCGTAATTTTGCATGACAAACACTTTACCATTTTATATCATAAAGGTCGGATCCGTCATTATTCTAACAGAGCGTTGCTTGAGGGATAGACCGAATAAATTCAAACTTTGATTAGTTACAATTTGACAGCCTGGCTTTGTTACTATTTCATTATCCGAATAACTCTAGTATATCGAAAAACCATCATTTGTCACATTTTATCGAAATACGCCATGAATTTTCTGACAACCTGATACTCTAAATGTTGTTAATACGCAATGTTCATTCATACATCACTTTTTCAATTACTCTCTTATGATCATCACAACCTTTAGGGTACTTGCCGTACATATAGAAAGGTGAACTGTAGCATCCAGGCTTGGTGTAGCGTGCAAGTAAAGAAATGAAGAACAACAGGGTAATATTTCCCTCCTCCAAACACCCTAAATTGGAATGTGTTGATTATTCAACAAAAAGACTTAAAATCCAATCAGAAAATTCATAAAATATAAAATATATAGCCAAGTCTCGACTTTGCAACAAGATCAATAATAATGATAATAATAATAATAATAATAATAATAATAATAATAATAATAATAATAATAATAATAATAATAATAATAATAATAATAATAATAATAATAATAATAATAAGATAATCACAAAATGAATTACGTAAACAATACCTTCCAATAAAGAAAAAAATGATTGCCACGAAGCAGGGCCGTAACTTGTAGGGGCAGTTGGGGCACTGCCCTCCCTGCAGGGAAGCTCACCGCCTTTCGAAGTGTTCCCATTTTAACATAAAATGACTTACTCCATACACGATATGGAAATTAAATTATAATTGAAGTATCAAACAGGTTCACTTCATTGCATAAACAGAATAGAAATGTTCTTTTTTGAAAAATCTGTTTTTCGATTTTCGGAAATTAGTTTTTCGTTTTTCGCTTTTTCGTTTTTTCGCAGTAGTAGTAGTATTAGTCGTAGGAATGGGATAGAAATCCCGCAGGGGTTGGTTAGGTTCTGTTCTCTTGCTAAAATTTTTCTGTACATTTTACATGACCAAATTCAAACAACTGTTTAGGGTAGTGAGTGAATACTGAAACTCTTGGGATCGGCGGAAACGCTGCTGGCTGTACTTCTTTGGAAATTAGAATTCAAGATGAGGAAGAGTAGTAGTAATGTAAATCGAGAGCAGATAAAAACGATCAGGTAGCCTCAACTTGAAGAACTTTTCGTGATATTTTCCTCATTGACGAAAGTCTATATAACTTGCTCTTGAGTTAAAGAAAGAAATCTCTAGTTAGTCATTGTCACACTCATAAGGAACGTCTTCTCATACAAGCATTAATAGTTCGTATAGTCTTACATGCAACGATTTTAACTAGCGAAAAGTTTAGATACAAGGTTAAGTGACGCGGTAGGTATGAGGTTAGCGTATTGAACTTCCGTCCGGCGGGCCCGGGATCGTATCCAGGCCAGGGTGAAGCTTTTCTCAATGTTTCAATTCAATACATACTCAGTGTCACAAGAAAGATCTCTCCTCCAGAAAAAAAGATGTTGGAATGAGGAGAACTGGAGAAGCTCTGTCAATGAAAGAAATAATTTACAGGAGTTGTTCTAGATTTGATATTTTCAGCACTTTCAAGCATTTTCTCATTCATGCGTCGTCAGTATTTTTATTTCTCCAAAAATACAGTATATTAAGAAATAATATATTGCGTGCATCAATATTAAGATAAATATATGGTTTTCTTTGGAAAACACGATCCGGACGAGAGAGATTCAGCTTAGAATGGAGAACTGTTTCGTTAGTCACTTACTTTACACTTTTACCTGGATAAATACCTGGATCAGGGCTACCAACTGCCATCAGTGCTGAGAAAAGTTACGTCTAAGTTGGGTTGCAACTGTCTACTCGTTCTCACAACTGTATATCATCTGGACCGCAAGTAATGGAATTAGACCTCTTAGCGAGAGACACTTTTGTGGTTGATTGTACAGTCACGAATATTAAAAAGTAGATATATAAGAAATTATACCTTTTTCCAGTAGCAGAATAGTTTCCCTGTATGTCTGAAAGATGGACAACCAACATTACAGCAAATACATGTTCGAAAACATAACGTGCCAGGATATTCCTCCACTTGGATTAAGATCTAATACTATGTGAGAGCATCACTTAGAAAAAAAACACGAGATAAATCTGCGGAAATTCCCTTCACGTTAAGTTCAAGGAGATAGGAATTAATGCAAAGAAAACGAAAAGAAGAATACGCATTATGCACAGATTGAAAAGTATGCAAAGGTAAAAAAATAGAAAAGAAGGAAAGATGGAAAGGAAAGAGGAAAAAACATGAGACTAAATTAAATTTTAACACTTAAGGATAAACAGTCCCTGTCTTTTCCCCTAGCCCTGTATTTGTCTTTGTTTTTCACCCTTCATAGGATAAATCTTCAATATGAAACGCGAACATCATTTATAGTGCTTAATTCCTTGAGTAAAATGTAACTCAGTTTAGGCTGAGACTCGGACAGAGAATCCTTAGAACGACAGTCACATACGGTGGGCAATATCAAATGCGTTTATAAATCAGCCATTACACGCACTGTTATCAAACGTGTTAAATCAGCCATTGACAGTGAGTTACCCCAGTTACACTTGAAGCTTGAATTTTATTTATGGCCTTTCGCCATATAATTTCACTAAAATCCTTTGTTCTGTATATTAAAATAAAAAAGTAATATATCATGAATTTATCTCTTGGGTGCACGAATACACACACACACACACACACACACATATATATATATATATATATATATATATATATATATATATATATATATATATATATATATATATGTATATATATATATATATATATATTTATATATATATTATCGGATTGATTAAGGATTAAATGAGTTATTTCGTAAATTTACGAAACGGTTTTTGAAGGAGGAAGTCGCAACAGTAATGACATCTTGTAGCGTTGTCACATAACACACGTGTTATAAATAAAGCTTCAAAAGCGCATAAAATTTGTACAGTAAGCTTAAATACGTAGGAATTTTAAATTTGTACGGCATGCTTAATTATATGGACATTTTTTTTCTCTTTACTTTGGACTACTTTACTTTGATTTGAGACTTTGAAATCTTATTTTCCACTGAAAATGTTTGTAGTCACAAAGGTATAATTATATATGATAATTAAATTTTTAATTCATCGCAATTTGGTCCATGTCAAGCACTTTCCCATCGTATATCGAAAAAATCATATCCACCGATATTGTAACAGAGCGGTGCTTGAGCGTTGAGCCGTAGAAATTCCAATTCCGATTAGTGATAATTTCAAACTCCGATTAATGTTTTATTACAAGTGCAAATTTATTCAGTGGAGAAGAAAGCGTGGATCATGGGTCAGAGTTGATGACGATAGGTTTCGGTGGGTCGGAGTTGGTCGCAATGGTTGAGAGTGGTTCACGGTGGGTGGTGGATTCGAGTGGGTCACGGTGGGTGGTGGGCCATAGTGCCTTGTAGGTAACGGCAAATCACGAGTCACGATGACTGATGTGTCATGGATCAAATTTTCATTGACCCACGCTATCTCTAGAAAATCATATATATATGTATATGTATATATATATACATCCTCACGGCATTGTCAAGGCTCTATATTTGTTTTTTTATATTTAAAATTGCAACCTGGTGTTTCTGGCTCCCATATACGGTTGCCCGAGCATCACCCTTGTTCTTCGCGCGCACAGTCATTTGAAGAACTGAAAACGTCCTCTGTACACAAACAGTTTATGGTTGTGAACTCGGAAATCCAGGTACTTCTGCTTGTCAAGGTCAAAAAGTGGGTGAAAAAATGATGTGAAAAAAAGATGTGCAACAGTAACTGATACTTGTAAGAAACATATTCATTTGTAGTTCGTGCACATTCCGCCTATAGCGCTACTGTGGCACAACGTATATTGTAACTGTATAACTCTTTTACACCGCTTGTAGGTCTATTAGCGTATGTGACGATCGAAACTATGTTGTCATCTCTGACTGCGATAAGACACTGCTGTGCTGCTTTTGCTTTGCTTTTATTTCCTTTGTCATTTGTGAGACGCCAAACATGTTTTTTTAGTTGTTGCACGCGCTGAACGGGTTCCTGCGGAGCGAAGTATTTAAGAAGTTGACAACATATTCTTCTTTACGATAGAAATATGATAAATACTTTGAATTATAATACGGTTTTAAATTGGTTAACTGTTGAAAAAATACGGAAATAAAGCTGTACTTGAAAATGTATATTAGTCGAGGACGTAGCTACTGACAGTGCTGATTACAGATTTTCTGATGGAAGAATTTCATTACATTAGAGGTGAAAAGCAGGCGCCCATTTAGACCGCCCCTTCCTTTTCGAAGGCAATCGGAAATGGTCTCAATCGTTTCTACAGAAATGTGCAGGGGAAATTTTCGTTTGTACACAATTAGGGGTGCCGCCAGAACGAAAACAAAGTGGGGCTGTATAACTGGTAGCCCTCCCATGTACAATTCAATCACAAATTGTAGCAATCGTTTGTACATTGTTTGTATAGAAATTTGTAGGCGAAAGTTTTGATTGTATACAATTAAGGTCGCCGCCACAACGAAAGCAAAGTGGGGTCTGTTAAATGGTAGCCCTCCCACCATGTTCAATTCAACCACAAACTGTCGCAATCGTTTGTACGTTTTTGTACATAAATGTGCAGCTGAAATGTCCGTTTGCACATAAATGGATCGCCGCCAAAACGATAACAAAGTATAGGCTGCCTAATTGGTAGCACCTCCCCACGTACGATTCAAAAGAAAATTATCTCTATCGTTTGTACATCGTTAGAACAGTAATGCGCAGGAGAAAGTTTTGTGTCTACGCTATCAGGGGCGTCGGCAGAAGGAAAACAAATGGGAGCTGTCTAAGTGCTAGCCCCACCATGTTTGGTTGAACCACAAATTGTCGCGATCGTTTATACATCGTTTGTGCAGAAATGTGCAGGTAAAATTTTCGTTAGTACTAAATAATATACGGATGTGAGTATTTTTAATATTTGACCTAGAATTGAAGAAAGGGATGGGGATTGTAATTATTGTAATTATATATATATATATATATATATATATATATATATATATATATATATATATATATATATCGGGAATGCTCAAAGTTAGAAATATGAAAGTTGTTATTTCGACTTCTCATTTCAAATGTTAAACCAGTGTATCGTCTTTTAACGTTTTTCGATACTTAACGTAGAAAGTAAGAAAGGGGGTGGGGCTACAGCTATGTGTTACCGTTTTTGCTGTTTAGCGATCAACGTCAGCCGGTTTGAATAATGGTTGCTGAGATTGAAAATGGTACCTATTACACTAGTCGACAAAAAAAACTTTTCTCTGGCACACGGAAGAAAATATCTCATTCTAATAGAACTTCTCCCGTAGAATTCGAATATGCAATCGTTTTTCTCCATCACCCTCAGTTTTTCCGAGACAGAGGGATCTTCGAGAAATTTCCCCTCAAATTTCCTTTTTTTACCATTATCATACCTGTAGCTCGGGTACCTTAGATATATAAACGCTCAAATTATATTGTGTGTTAGCATGATTTATACTTAGTAATCCCTGTAAGTTTCATAAGACTAGCATTATTCTTTCTAGAGAAATAAACATATTTATATGATAATATGCTATGTGTACTGTTCATTTTACCATATTCATTAGTGCAGATAAAATCACATATAACTTCCACGAACGTTACAATATAAGCATGACTATATCTCATTGGATTTGAAATAAAATACATTTTCAATGATATATACACCGTGTCACCATTTTATATCTACTTAACCCTACAACGACCAACCTATTTTCCTAACATAAACAGCCAAGGTGAGTCCAATGGACTCACACTGTTGATATCGTGTTATCAGACCTTATGTTGTGTTATTGAGTGTAATTTCGTATAATATTTTTAAGTATTTCTGACGGAACATGCAAGTATAACAACCACGTATTCTTATAATGTTTACAAGTTCGTCAGTGTTGCCATCTGATGTAAAATTTTCGTGGAAATTAAAATTATTTTTCTTGTAATTATTGTTTAAAAAGTAGTGTAATTATAAATTTTAGTAGAAACAACTTTGCTAACTACTAGACTTTCAGGAAACGCTTTTCTGAAAGTACTTTAATTTATTGGAAACACAATAAGTAATGCAATTGAAGGGCTGGGTTCCAAAAAGCCTAAGTCAATTTTTGTCAATTTTGAGGTATTGGTTTTATTAAGTTCCATTTCAGCATTTTCGTATATTGAACATGCTTTCATGCCAAAACTATATAAATCAAATTATTTGTAGGAAAAAGAAAACTGGGTTATTCTATAAAATGTCCTTAGTCAACAGCATTCTGTGAAGTTATTTTGTGACTCATGCCTACAAACACTTATAAAACTCTTGCTATATATGATGATTTCACCGTTATCTTATGAAACGTAGAGAATTAAAATTTACTTTCCTTTCACGGAAATAGAATGATGGAAACTCACTAAATATCGTCTCCTGAAAAGCTTACTTTTTTGACTTAGGCTCTTTCGGAATTGAGTTCTTCAATTGCTGGTTTGGAATGTTCTCGTAATTTCCTGGAACTACTGATGAACATGCTTCGGTTTACTTGTTTGTTGATTTACATTTTTTGCAGTATCTAAGAACAACAGAATCTTCAGGACACACATGCGTTTGGCAGTTTCTGCATGTTTGCCTTTGTAATTGTCCTTTTCGCGCATCACACAAGTAAAAAATATTTTCTTCTTTCTTTCTCCAACGTTATGTTGGTAACATGCATTAGCCTATATTAATAGTTTTCAACTCGGCAGCCACAGAGTGGATTGATTTGCCAAGACCTACAGCACGTATATTGCCAATATGTGGCTGGATGAGACTTTGTGCTATTGCAGTAAGAATATCCTTTCTAGAAGTCTACCGATCAGGATGCAATGTACTCCAGACGAATAGGCTGCAACAGCGCATACATCAAGCTTATTAATAAAATATAAATGGTCATATATTATTCTTTCTTAGCCATAGATATTCATGGGCCAATTGGTCTCTTCCTTCCTTCAGTTTGGTAAGAATTCGGGTGGAACGAACGTCTTTTGTTTTTCGGTGTTCCTACTAGTGTAATACCATTGCAAAGCAATGTGTTAGCGAGATCAAAATGTGTGAAGTAATTATTGAATGTGATATTTTTTACTCCCAGAGCGAGACTCCGCCAAATGCAAGACCACATTTTGTCCCAAGTTTTTGGTTATTTTCTTTCCTAACGTAAAGTGTACCATACAAAAGGATAATGTGTTTTGGAATCTGCTATTCATCATACCTTCATCCCACGCTTACCTGGTACCAACGGTATATATTGCGTAAATAGACATCTACCTGCGAATGGAACAAGCTGTTCGTCAAGATTCAAATTTTTCCCAGGGTCATAGTGGGTTTTCAGGCATTAGTTCATTCTTTCCTAAACTTCATGCATTGACGCCAGTTTATCTTTATGTCTTCTGTCACTTCTTGTTGTTTTGTCATCAAATTGGATAAATATGCGCAAATACTTGAACCTGGTTTTACTCATCGCACCGCGAAATATTGGTGGTCCATACTTTTTGTCCCATAGCAGTTCTATCTTTGGCTTTGAGACGACCAGCAGTATACAAAAGTCCAAGTAGATACTTCAATTCTCTCTCATTCTAGCCTCCACTGATTCTGCATGTTGCTTCTTCATGGATATACCGAACGATAGTCTTCACACATCGTCTTGAATAAATAATAACAGAGCGTCTAAGGGATCTTCGATTATTTTATTTGAAAAAATGAACCTTATTTACTCGCCGCTGAAGATGTTCTGAGATTTCGTTTTCTGTGGTCAAGAAGGTTCAGAATATTATGTGGTTCCGTCCTTTACATATAAAACCTTTTCATTACTTTGGTAACGATTTCCAACATCTTCAATCTCAGAATTACTAATCGTACCAGAAACTTCTAATGTTTCACTTTCCCAATCACTTCCGTTATCTTCAAGTTCACTACACATAATGTCTTCGTCTTCATCCCCAAAAACTGGCAATTTACTAATACAATATTTGAAGAAGCACCAATTTCTGCATTTCCATTAGCACTAACATACACTGACAGTTCCACAATCTGCACCACAACAAGAATCAACTGATACAAATGTGAAATATAATTAATAATGTAAAGACAATTACCTATATTACCACTAGGAACCCACATATATGAAGCAATTTAGTAATGAGTCCATTGGACTCATGTTGGCCGTTTGTGTTACGAAAATAGAAATATATTTTTAAAACCTACCATAATGTATATTTTTTTAATTCCAAATTGTTTTCATACTTTACAATACCTACCGATAGCATATCTATAAAGAGGCATCTATTGAGTAAGAAATAAATTGTAGCTGGATAAAAATTGTACGCGATGAGTCCATTGGACTCACGTTGACCGTTTAAGGGTTAATAAATAACATGAAAGAAGTGAGTGGTATCATCTTAATAAATGAACACTTACTTACCTCAACTAATATGTTTTAGTTGTCGACTTTCTTCTGTGTTTGGCTTCTCGAACATCTCCTTTGGGTGTCCAACAGTAATCAGCTAGCATTTTTGTATCTCCGCTCCATGGAGGAAATGTCCTGATGAAAACGTTCCCCATACTCATCACTCACCACCACGGTTTTCAGGAAAGAAATACAGGTGGGAATCTAGAAAGTGAACTTTAAGGGACATGTTGCAACCCATTTCTTTGAATGATTGCAGGCAATCACTCACAATTTCACGGTAATTTGGGGCTTTCTTGTTTCCTAAAAATTCTGTGTTAAACATTTAAATGAATACCAAGCTGCTTTCTGAGCCAGAGTTAAGAGATACTCAAATTTTTGGTCATGAATCAAACATCTTATTTCGGGGTCTACAAAAATCCCTAGCGTCACTAACCCGAGGAAATTTTTCCTTGAGGTGACAAAATCCTACATTAGTTTCGTCCATTGCCTTAACAAAGTATTTGCAGAGCCCCAACTTTATGTGAAGAATAGCTAGACTTATCGTATCAGGGCTCACCAGTGAGAAATAAACAGCCTTCCTCTGTCCAGGAGTTAATACACTCGTTGGACATTCCTTCTTGATGTAATGTTCTGCTTTGTTCCTGCTGTCCCATTCGTAGAGGAAACGACAATATTTCGTATAACCAAGCTCCAAACCCATTAAAAAAGAAATGACTTTTAAATCACAGCAAACGGTCCACTTGTATTTCTCATACTGAATTCTTTCTAACACTATTTCAATGTTTTTATAGGTTTCCTTCATATTAGTTGCATAAGGCACTGTCTGAAATTTGTGGCCATTGTGCAAAAGGGCAGTCTTAGAACTAGTTTTCGAAGAGTCAATAAACAATCTCCACTCTGTACTTATATGTGCACGTCCAAGTGTATCCATCACAGCACAGACATTATTACAATACACTAAATCATTTTCTTGAGAATAATAGTTTTGAAACTCTGTATGAAGGTTTCGAAAAATACACACTTTAGTGTTACGATGGAGCGGCTTCCAGCATTTAAGTTTAGAGGCAAGTAGTTCTGTCTGTATCTTGGAGAGTTTTAAATCCCGTACGAGGTCATTTAGTTCACCCTGAGTTATCATATGGGGATCCAATATAGATGTGCTTCCTACATAAGTAGGATCATCATCTTCATTTGAAACATCAGTAGTTGCCTCAAGTACGTAATCCTCATTTACCGTAAGATGAAGAGGAGATACTGGCACAGGTAATTCTGCAATGTATGGAACTGGCCTAATTGCTGATGGCAAATTAGGGTACTGTACTGTGTGGTTAGATTTACTGGTTATTTCTTTATCTGTATCATACAAAAGTAGCAGAATGAATAATGATCTTTTGTTTCCCTCCAGATCATCGGTACTGGGAAGTTCATGTTTCGTTCACCATTTGCTCACCCAGCCAGACGTTTCACGCAAGTACAACAAATGTTGTGAGGAGTGAAATTCTTATCTTGGTCTCCTACACAGCAACCAAAGTATAACTGATAACACTTCCTCTCAAGTGGAGTAAAACATCGACGTTGCGATTTAAATGTCAGCTCCCCACATACATGACAGAAATTGTCCGGTTGATTTACACACTTCCTCGAAGGCATCACACACACATACACACAGGAATCTACATTCCATCAAATTCCCACAAAATCCCTCTAGAAATTCCCTCATACAAAAATGGCGACTTGGTGTACACATCATTGAAAATATGTTTTATTGGAAGTCCAATGAAATATAAACCGTGATATATTGTAATTTTCGTGAAAATTATATGTGTTGAAGACCGATCCGACCCATTACTGGAATTGGCTGACCAGACCCGAACCGAGTGGCTCGACCCGATTGACCTGTGACGCGAATTGACTGACCCGACCCGACCGATTAACCCAACCCGACCCGAATAACTCGACCCGACTGACACGACCCCACAACCCGACCCTAGCTGGAACGATTGACCTGATCCGACCTGACCCGACCCGTGACTCGAATTCACTGACGCGAACCGATGACCCGACTCGATTGACTCGACGCGAGGTGGCCCGATTGACCCGACCCGAGCTGAACCGAGTTGATCCAAGTGACCCGAGTGACCCGACCCGAGGTGTCCCGACCCGAGTGACCTGATCTTAGAATCTAACCAGTTTAAAAACCTTACAAAGCTGCCACCAGAAAAAATGCTCCTCAATTCGTATGCATAAACCATTGTTTCGGCTTTGTTATTTGTAGTATAATTATCCTCCTCCTCCTCCTCAATGTTCTGCCATTAATGACAGGCTAGTTTCCCTGAACTAGGTAAGAAGCTTCCATTTTTGCGATTTCCCGCTAATATCGTCCTCGCAAAGCGACATAGTGTACCACCATCCTTATTACAATCTATCAATTGCAACCTTCTTACACACTCCCGCTCTCCTGATATCACCCCCTTTACTACATCTTTCAGAATGCAATCCCTTAGCAAGATCGAAACTTGTGATCCGTCCATTTTTTCGCTTCCTTATATCGTCCAATATTGCTCTCGTCTCTTGCATTTTTTCAGCATTTCCTAATTCGTTGTCTCCTGTACCCTGCCAACCTTTTCTATTTTCCTCCACATCCAAATTTCCAAGGATAAAATTTAGGCAATCAACTTCGAAAATCAAAATAAAACTTGAAGTTCTGAAGACAACATGATTTTCTAGTAAGGAATGTATATAGACCTTCTTTTATTATATTTTGCTGTGTAGCAAACAAAAATTTCATCACGTTCGCATTCCGATTTTTCTATTTAAAAACAGCGTTGCGCTCTAATAGAATCATAAGGAACTAATTGCATTGAAATATAATTCTGTAGGAAATTACCTTTTTAATTTTCTCTTGATTAATTTATCTAGAAGACATTTGCAATTTCTGGACAGGGTGTTGACACGTGATGGAAAGTGGGTCCTGTACGAAGCTCCACCGCGCCGTCATCGTTGGTTAGCATTCCATGAACCGGTTCAGAAACAGCCCAAGCTAGCACTACACCAGAATAAGTTTCTTCTGCGCATTTTGTGGACTGCTCGCGGCATCGTCAATCGGAAACTGCTACCAGCTGGTCAGAGCATCAATGAAACTGTGTACTGTCACTCTCTGTATCCAGCACTTCTGAATCGCAAAGGGGTCCTCCTGTTACAAGGCAACGCTAAGCTCCACGTGGTTAAGATGACCCAAGACACCATTCTACGCCTTGGATGGGAATCACTATTGAATCCGCCATACTTCACGGACATTGTACCGTCCGATTATCACCTGTTCCATTCCTTGGACAATCACCTTAGAGAACGCCAGTTCAAATCGCTAGTAGAGGTTCAATATGCACTTGATACCTTCTTCGCTTCACGTTCCACCAAGTTGGACTACGATGGAATCCATAGCCTTCCAGAACGTTGGCAGAAGGTCATCGAGGCTAATGGAGACTATTTTTGATATTCCAGGTACGTCTTCGGTTACATATCAAGGTTCGAATGTGTTGGTGAAAAGGCGGGAGAACTTTCTTGGTCACTCTTAAAGTAATAATAATAATAATAATAATAATAATAATAATAATAATAATAATAATAATAATAATAATAATAATAATAATAAAATAATAATAATGTGTCCTGCTCAAAGGCAGATGTTTGACCCGAAGGTCCATGGGTATTGATTCCAGCTGGTACTAAGTAAGTTTTCTGGTGGACAAAGAACGTGTGCATGGGTTTTCTCGGTGTTGTCACATTTCCTCCCATATTCTTTATTCAACCACTTCCATTATTTCTCATCATCATTGTCTCTCTTATCGTTGGTGCTTAACGTGGAATGTTAATTATATATTTCCTTTTAATTTCACTTAATGTGACATTTAACTTGACATAAAAATGCAGAAAGGAAAAAAGTCAGTCGTAATATTAATTACAATTACCATGGTAATTAGTTAATATGCGGTTAAATTAAAATTCTTTACTATTTCAGCTACAATTAGTCACAATTATCATTCATTCACCAACTTTGAATTGAATTCTACAACAAAGTTCCTTATAGTATTTCAAAATAAGTGAAGAATGTGACGACCCGACCCGAGCTGACCCGACTGACCTGACCTGACAACCGATCCGAGCTGACCCGACTGACCCGACCCGACCCTTAACCCGACCCGTTTGAGAGCACTATCAGAGAGGTACAATTTAGAGTACAATTTATTTTGTATGGTTTACCATACTTTAAGGCTACCATATTTTTTGAAAACAGGAAAACGGGTCATCTTACAAATTAGTAGTAAATATTGCATTTTGTATTAATTTTATCTTTCGAATTTTACTACAGCATCGCACTAACTACACAACTTAAAATAATGTATTAATATAGTCCATACCGTACTTAATCAACAGTGCTAAAAATTATTATAGAAGCTAGAAGCTGTTATACTATATAAACGCAATCAGTGAACATACAATATTTAGGCAAAAATTATATTTTCAATATTATTACATATACCACCTCACATGCTCTACATGTCTATAAAGAAAAAAAATCAGATTTATGAAGTTGTTTCCAAATTTTAATGGGCTGATTTATTTTTGTTAACCTAAAATGCGAACAAAAAGAAAGCAATTTGCACAATTGTTTTTCTGAAACAGAAAAAAAATGTGTTCTCTGGGCTGGTCTGCCACGTCACAAGAATTTGTCGGGGTGTACATTCTTACTGTCACCTCGGGGTATACATTCTTACTTTGGGTGATAAGAGTGCCGGTTAGGAGGTTTTAAACATTGCATATTATATCCGGGAAAGCAGCGATTGGAATAATAATAAAGATTAGAATGAAATTGTTCCTATAGTATTGTCGGAATCGAAAGCAAAAGGAATAAGTCGATTTTATTATCTTTTCAGAACTTTTGTGTGTAATTAATCGAAAAAACAGGACAAGAAGGAAAGTTTCTGCACACCGGGACAAATTTTAAGAAACCGAGACATATGGTAGCCTTACATACTTATTTGCATGCGGAGTGTCAGTACGCAGCAGAGTTGAAACAAAACCTTGTAAATAGGTTGCCAACTCTAGAACACAAAATTACCGGCACAATCTCAAAATTCTCTGTACAAATGAGAAACTGAAGACAATTTTGATCGTTATTGTATTTACCAGCAATTGCCACTTTTTTAAAATTATCGAAACTGATGAATAATACTGGATATTAATCTTTACGTAACAATTGTTGATTCATAAAATGAAATTTACTCTATAAACGTACACTTCAAAGAAAGGAAATTGCTTTAAAAAAGCCATTTTCTCCTCTCAATAAATCTATAAAATTCTTTTACAATAAAATCTAAGTGTTATCAAATTTCTTATGTTAAATAAATAAAAAAAACTGCCATAGACTAAAAAATATCGATAATGTATAATACAACGGAAATTTGTGTTTGTAAAGGCACTGTTGAAACATTTGGATGTTCAACGTTATATTCTGGATTGCAGATTCCAAAATACCGGTCTGAAGGGGGCTAATAAGAAATTTGTACCGCTCACCGGCCTTAATCAAAATTACATCAATGTTTTCAGCCAGACCGGTCAAATACCGGCCAGTTAGCAACCCTACTCGTAAATCACAATGCTGAATGCACTAAAATACTTCACAATGCATTCTATAGTTTCTGCAAAATGAGTTTATTGACGATGTTCAAATAAAACAAGATACTGCGTTATAATTTACCCTTTAACCCTGCGATAGGCGCGCGGATTTTTGTGACATGCTTAGTCGCGCGGGCTACCACCGTAGCCCATTTGTTTTTATTTTATTATATTGGCAAGTTTGTTAATATTTTTATCTTTCTTGTAGAGAAATGTATTTATAAACCCTTTTAAGGGTCTTATACCCAATTTAAGAAATATATTTGTTTTGAAAGCTATGTATATACAAAGGGGATCAATGACATTTATTTTTCAAAAGTAATACACGAATAGGACTGTAAAAGTTATTTGTGTTAAGCAATAAATGCACCACTCTGGTGCATTTCGAACTTTTCTTCATCGTAAATATTTATGTCGGAATTCTTTTAAAAAATACGCATTACTTTACCAAAGGTTTACAAACAAAGGTTACAATAAACGTATCATCTTCAAAACATACCTTTTCATCGAAATACTTTTTATGATTTCCTGCTATCAAAATTTTGATTACGATCTTGCATAATGATACATATGCTATTTACTCTCATATATTTTACTTTTTCTGTTTTCAAGATCCTCAAAGCATGTCCTGCACACAAGTGATTGATTGGTCAATGCGCACTTTCCTTCAAGCATTGATCACCCATCAAAAGCATCAAAATACCAAGAAGGGCACGTATTTCAGTCTCGTCTGTAAGTTTTGCATCACGGTCACGTACAAATCTCTTTCTAACTCTGTCAATGTAAATATTGCTACAATCAACTATAAGTATGAAAATGTTTGCATCTAAAAGCAATTCTAGACATTCAAGTTACGACAACGCAGACCTGGCCTCACCTTTAGATCCAGGAAAACGAAGCAAAATATTATGAGCACGAGTACAAATATTACGAGTATTAGTTTTGTTCATCTGAAATTGTCTTTTGCTACATAATAATTTACTTCAGAACTGTATTTATTATCACTATCATCAACAGGTATCAGTGATTCCTGCCACCCGGAATTCTCAGTAACATCATCTGAATTTTTACTATTTCTGTGTCCGAAAATGCAGTTCTTCCGTCCCAAAATATTCTTCACCTTCACTATCGCAATATAGAAAACATTCCTCATCAGAATTGGCATTCTGCTAACCCATTGACCATCTGATCAACGCTCAAACTATAATGAAAAAAACTTTGACGTTTTGGAACATTCGTAACAGCAATATTCGCGCGGGCTACAGATGTAGCCCATGAAACTTTCAAGCAGAATAACAATGAGCTCGTTTCAATTTTACGTTCGATCACACACAAAACATGCAGAATGATAGTTGATAGAAAGGTACGCAGACACCCTTTGTGTTAGCATCTCAAATTACCTTGCAGCAAGGAAAACAAAAACGCTGGGCTACAATGGTAGCCCGCGCGCGTATTGCAGGGTTAACAGTCTACTTTGTCAATTTGTTTATCTTCCACTTATCAGTTTCCTGTGCGAGATGAAAATAACAGTTTCGGCACAAGTTAAAAAGAAAAAAAGATGCATAAACATAAACACAAAACCTAACCTATCCTAGCTAATCTAACCTAATCTACCTAAGGTAACTAACCTAGCCTAACTAAATACACAAATAATTTAACTCTCACTGCCAATGGAAACAGGTGCATCATTGAAGTATATATTTTTAAATATTAATAACATTTCTATTATATAAATTAATTATCGAACAAGATTAATCATAAAATTCACATTGGTTGATAAACGCTAAGCATAGGAATATTCCAGACTAGTCAGCACTATAAGGTAGCAAATGAGATATGTAAATGACCGATGATATGTTTTAAATGCTCATATTATCTCGTTAGTATACAATGGCTATTATAGCTGAATGACACTGTGTTCAACCGAATAAGAAATTTGAATATTCAGTTATGTTGATATTATCAGTACTCAGTTGGCAACTAATCTACCATAAAGGATTCATCTGTGGCTTGAATGTGTTTTCGGAAGTTACATGATAAACGGATATACTAAAGCATGTCCACGGCACTCATAGAGTATCATTTATAGGCCTAATGCATGCATCACGAACAATTTAGAATACACCCCCTTTTATAGCTTACCTGGTCTTATGTGACGGAACTGTTGAAAATCTACTCACACATCGCTTTCATTATTGAGGAAATCACTCACGAATACTTAGGATGAATGATTCGTTCCAAGCTCAATATGTTTGATTAATGTTAATTTCACAAATATGCTAAGCCAGTCTCAATCACCAAAATGACTCAACTTTCATGCTTTCCTTTTTTCGGTCTCTAGTTAGTAAACGAGGAGGTTACCTGTATATTCACGATTACCAATTGATTTTTCCAAATCTAAGGTTCCTTCTAATATTTTATATATTTTAGATAGGTTACGTACCAGTTTCCAATTTGGGAATTAATTTAGATGGTTAGGTAACGTGATTTCGTCTAGTTTGTATCCTCGTCGTCAACTTACATCACATTACGTATACAATACTAAGTGTATTCTCGGCTCCCTCCGAATTTCATTAACTATATACTATTAAATGTAAATTTATAAAATTCTAATTCTTTACCATTTTTATACTAAAATTTTCTTCCTTAATTAAAAGAAAGGATTTTTTTACTCCTATCCTTCAAGTACACTACTATAATTCAATATAAAATTGTTTATCTCTTTCATTCACGTAGTCCCACGTGGCAGCCTCCAATGATAATATCGTTTATACTAGGTAAGCTCTTATTTTTACGTGATATTAAATATTGATGATTTAGTCAAAGTACTGAAATATCGTATTCAATGCCACTGATCGTCGAGTTTCCTTTTTATACAAAATTTTATGAAATATATTTGATTTATAATTAACTTTCATTCACAGTTATCAATATTTACGTTGCCGTCGCTTGTTTGCGCCCTTGTCGCTTTAGAGATGAAAATCGAGACGAGATGAAAAGTATCGTAAACACTTCTCGTCTTGTTAAGATTCTCGAAATAGTGCATGTCCATTGTTTAAGTAACAATTGCTCTGTAGACGGAAACTTATAAGCTTTTTGTTACTTTGTATTTTACAGCTCATTGAATTATGGTCTGTGTAGGTATTTTTTAGCAAAGCTTTTATGCTTACCTCTGCATATCCTAAAAATTAGTATATTATATGCCTTACTCTTGAGTGATATTCAATTATTTCTTTACAGTTATTTTTCTTAAAAATACAGTAGAACACTTTCTACATGAAACGTTAGTGGAAAGCTTTTGTTTAAAATGTGAGTAGTTACAGAGGAGTATCTTGAAGGTACGGTAACCCTTCTCCGAAATCCCTACGTATAAGTAAGTTTTTTTTTCAAATTTTAGACCTACTTTAAAATTTTAATACCATTATTATTATTATTATTATTATTATTATTATTATTATTATTATTATTATTATTATTATTATTATTATTATTATTATTATTATTATTATTATTATTACTGAAGTATTGTTAATTTAGTGGTTCACCCTCTTCCACCCAGCTCCCGCCTAATGGGCATTGTGCTGAATAAACACCGTGTGTGTAGTTTTCTCCGGATTTCGCTTCCTCCCAGTTTCTTTATTTCAATATTTCTTTCATTCTCTTCATGGACTTCTTTAGCTTAGCCGGCATAACCATTACTTAAAAACAAATTTTTGTATTGCCCTTCTCAGTACAGTATCCCTACTTTCTACATGAAATTGGCCTGGAAACTTTCCGTTTAACATTTAGCTAGTTGAAGGGATGTATGCAGAGGGTACGTTCTGATAGTCCTTACAATTGTCTCCAATCCCTACTATTTTCTAACTTTTGCCTAACGCTAGGGGCGATTTTAAATTTTTTTTTAATATAATCTGTCCTCACACGGAATTTGTCTTCTATATTATTATTATTATTATTATTATTATTATTATTATTATTATTATTATTATTATTATTATTGTTATTATTATTATTATTATTATTAATTTTATTATTATTATTATTATTTAGAAATAATTTTCTAAAAATAATAATAAGAAAACAAAATTTATGACATACACCAATAAAACTCAATATTATGTCAGTAAATATGAGGTCAACGCTGTACAAATTGAAAAAGTAAGCATTATTAAAGACCTAGGTATTACATTTGACAGTCCGTTAAAGTTTTCTAATCATATAAATTGTATTGTACAAGGTGTCTGAAGGATAATAGGTTCATTTTTAAGCAGTGGCCTGTATTTCAATGAGATAAAACGTATGTATTTCTGTATAAATTACTTGTAAAACCAAAATTAGAATTTGGTCAGGTAATTTGGAAAAGCATTTCTAAAACTTTGACAAACAAGATTGAATCTGTGCAAAAATGTTTTATTCGACTGCTATGTTTTAAAATGAAAATGAGCTATTACTCATATAGTTATTAATATTGGATTGATTATTGGGGTTTAGAAAGCCTTATGAATAGATGAAAAAATTTCGACAGAGAATGCATGCAAAAAATACTAGATAACATTTATATAAGTGAATATTGTTTACAAAACATAGGTTTTAAAGTGCCAAATCATAGCATAAGAAATACCATGATTTTAGTTCCTCTGAATTGGAAATGTGACATTTTAAAAAGATTGACATATTCTTTAAGCTCATTTTAGACTTATTGTATTAAACAATGTGAAAGTTTTATGTGATCTGGCTGATAGTTTTTAATCAATGACGTTTAGAAACATTAAGCCAAACGTAATTTTATGACTGCTGTTCTTAGCTTCTTGTTGTTTTAGATGGATGGAAAACTTGATAACTTTTACTGCGTTGACAAGGAATTATTTCTGCTTAACTGACTTTTATCTACATTGTGTTTTATATTAGTACCTTTCTTTTTACAGTTTTATTTCTTATTATTTATTTTTAGTAGTATTATTATTCCATCGCATACTCTGATACCAAATGCTGTATTTTTGCCAAAAGCTGTTCGCGGCACTAAAATAAAGATTATTATTATTATTATTATTATTATTATTATTACTAAATATTTCAGATCTAAATATTACGTCCTATTCCAATGCAAATAAGCATACTGAAGTTAAGAAAAGTAAAAAGAAGTTTTTTGGTCTCTCTACATGGAAGAATTGCCTTATAAGAGATACTTTGGAAGGAAATGAGGGAGAAAATGAAGGTGTCAGCTACTGGGCAATATGAAAATCGAACCTTCAATTGCCTTAACAGAAACTAAGTATGATTTGTCTTCATCACGATACATAGTAACGCCCTTTCTTTGGGTAATAGACATTGGATTATGTTTGCGTCATATTGATATTTTAACAAAATATATATACAAAAAACAGTTCGTATTTACCAATTTTGGTTGAACGAATATATGGAACGTGTTGAAAATGACGAACGAAAATATTACTATTACTTTTAGTAAGAGTGGAGGAAGGTAGAAGCAAGTCCACAAAGATGTTTCAAACAAATTTATGACTTATACTAGACCTTAAGGATGACCGTTTTGTATCCCTGAATTGTTTGGGAAGCACGCCAAGTTTTCAGACAGTAGGAATCGAGAGTGTAGACTGTGACATCATGTTAGTTTTTCCCCTGTGAAGAAAGTCGTTTCAACTCTAACTTGTAAGAACAAGAGAAATTGACTATGTTTTTTGTTATATTACATCAGAAATATCAACTTTGTAAATTATAAAATACTTCTGAATTTCGTCGGAGTGACTCGAACCGCGCACCCCTGACTCACGAAACGACTGCTCTTTTAAGTTAGAGTCAAGAAACACTCTTCTATATAACAAATTGCAAACGTTTACGATTGTAATATTTTATTAACGATGAAACACTAATTTCGGTCATGCTAAAATATTATAGTCCAGAGAATTCAAGCTTAAATTTTAAAAAAAAAGACCGAAAGTATCTCCGTAACTTATCTCTATTATATTCGGTTATTCAGGTTTTACATTTATTTCCAGTAACCTTAAACGAGAGGGACACGAACACAAATACATCGAGAACATTTAATATTTCAAAGGCTCTCCCATCGGGAATTGTAACTGAGACGCCCCCTACTGAACTATCTGATGGGTGAGGTCCCTAGTTCGTTCCGAAGAGAAGTAAGCTTGAGACGGACAACATCGTGCTCGTGGGTTTTCTCGGGACACTCCAACTTTCTCATTCCACCAATTCGTCCATCATAATTCACTTGCTTTAACCATAGTCTTCCTCAACCTAACAGGCATAATCATGGGACATTAAACGTAAAGATTATATTTTCAAGCTGTTAACCCAAACCAATCTGACTCGAGAAATATTTGCATATTATTGCTCATTAACGTGTTTTCACAAAAAAGATGTAGAAAAGAAACGGGGAATCGTAATTCCATTCAAAAGTGAAACAGCAGACTCATAATACCTTCATATAAAACGAAACACGATTACGATTCCCCGTTTTTCTCTACATATTTTTTGTGAAAACATTTTAATGAGCAATAATATGCAACTGCTTTTCCTCCGCCCGTTTATCAAACGTAATATTTTCCCAGTCAAGAGTCTGCAATAAATATAACCAAAACCACGTTAAAGGCCGTGGGATAGTTTCATATGACAGCCGGTAGATAGGGGCGTCAATAGGGCAGGAGGGGATCCGCCTCCAACCCGCCCTGAATTTCAGACTTTTGGGGCAGCAAGGCAGTTTTAGAAATCTTTCGATGAGCAAGGTCCAACAAATTGAGGTCCTTACACCGAATAAATAAGGAGGAAATACAGATGATCGAAACAGGAAAGTTGTTCCAAATGATGTCGTTTTTTTCTTCCCTTAAAACTAATCTTAACCGATTCCAAGTTGTACGGAGACTGACAAGGTACATTCGCGAAGTGTCCCCTCGGGATTCGTGTAACATTGATTCAAATGTAAAGTTCTCCGTGGTTCAATGTGTATTGTACTAATTTAAGCGGCCCATACCAGTAATTTTATATTTATGGGCCTTCATTTATCCGGAATTCAATCATACACTACTATAACACTCGGACACAAAGTTGCTTTAAGATTCTTTAGATTTCACTGGACATGAATATGGGAATATGCAGAACAAATTGAATCAAGTACTCCTTCTCTGACATATGTTACCCACCTTGGCCGCCATCTTGGATTTAACTTTCGGTTTTTCAAATGGCAATAGGTGCAAATGATACATCAAATTAATGTAAACTTTTATCGGTATTTCATTGGTGTACTGAGTTTTATCGTAGCTTGTATATACCATTAAATGTCAAGCACTTCATATTGAACCAAATAGAAAATTGTGCAGGGCTCCGTTTGTATATGCAATCTTTTATGTGTTATCGTTGATGAAATATTCTCTGAACTTATATACATGCAGACACAGAGATGTCAATACGGAAATGGTAGGTATTCACCCAAATCTGGCCGTATCTGGATCTACATTAGTCATTTTGGCAGTAATACAATACTTCCTTATTGTAGTATAACATGGAAGTAATAGAAATCACTCATGGAAATGTAATACGATTATGACACCTATGTTGTAAGGAGTTTTCCAGTTAGAAATTGTTTTGATTTGTCAACATCAAAAACGTAAGCGTAACTGATATTAATCTGCAATATCTATTCGCAAAGTGCCTGAAGGGAATGAACATGTAATACCTTCCAAATGATACAAGCTACGGTAAAATACATTACACCAGTGAATGTAAACGTAAATGTCCGATGTAACATTAGCACCTATTTCCATTTGAAAAACCGAAAGTAAAATATAATATGGCGGATCTAAGATGGCGGCCGGGGTGGATAACATGTGTGAGAAGCAGTACTTGATCCAATTTGTTTTGCATATGCCCATATTCATGTCCAGTGAGTAACATCTAAAGAAACTAAAATAAATTTTGTGTCCGAGCGTTATGGTAGTCTATGATAGAATTCCGGATATATGAAGGCCCATAAATATGCCAATTACCGGCAAGGGCAGCTAAATTTAGTACAATACACATTAGACAGCAGAGAACTCTGTATTTAAATCAATTTCACACGAATCTCGAGGGGACACTTCACGAATGTACCTGGTGAAAACCAACATGTAGGCTACTATATCAACGAATACCTGCGATATATTAATTTCAAAAATTCAAGAGCCCTATGTTTGTTTTCTAAATACAACATAAAAATTTGTTTCCATGATAATTCTTTTATTTACTTTTTAATATCAGTTCTACAAGTAGTACAACCTTCGACTATGACACTTTCTCGTAAGTTAACTTATAAGCATTTAAACAATACAATGAACATTAAAAATCAAAGGGAAAAAATGACACAAAATAAACTGTAGATTACCACATTGCCAAGAGAAGTCAAAACATTCACATGAGAAGAAAATAGTCTTCTGAATGGGTAGCACTTTTTGACAATTTTCTTTCTCTGGCAGATTTTTTTTTTTTTTTTTTACAAAAATAAGATAAAATAGAAACATGTTTAAAACTAGTCTTAAAAATGCGAGTTTAAAGCAAAATGTTTAAATCGTATATAAAATTTGATTTAAAGAAAACCAGATGTTTAAAGCAAGTTTTAATCACTTGGTTTAAACATTTGGTTCTAAACAAAACAACCCTGCATCAGATTCATATTTCTAGTTTCTATGGTGACCTGGCACTCTGGATTTTTCAACTCATACACACAAACACACACACTCACACACACACACACACATATATATATATATATATATATATATATATATATATATATATATATATATGGCCGGATTTATTGGGGTGCAAAGGTGCACGTGCACCCCTTCCTTGTAAATATATACTACCTAAAGTGAGAAGCTAGGAGTGAAAATAGTAACACTTTCCGAAATTTTCCTCTGTCATGTTTCGATTTGCGCTTAAATCAAAGGGAAGTTTTGCAAAATCGATAGTTTAAGTTAATTTTCTAAAAGTTCAACAAAAGGATTCACCGATAACAGATACTTAGGATTTCCAGGGCATTTCCTCATTCACACCATAGGTGCCTAAAGGCGTTTAAAATTCCAATTCAGTTCAAGTGTACTGCTAGTTATTGGTGCACCGCTCAGAAGACCCTTTCTCCCAAATCTTGTGAGTTTGTTCCCTTTGATGAGTTTCTCGCTACGCTACTGATGTCTGATATGTATTTGATTTATAAACTGAATTGCTTGCAAGCAAATGAAATGTTCTTCCTGCTTCTCTGGGGGCCAGTGTATGTGTAACTTTGGTGTATGTAGCTCCGGGTTCGATCCTTGTTGGGAAGTGAGCTCGAGCTTCAACCACATTGGTCAGTGTAAGACTGTTGTAAAATAAACATATATGGTGACTACCGGCAGTGAGCTCCTTCATGTCTAAGCGCTTAGCGTACGCGCCTTTGGCCTGGAAGACCCGGGTTCGATTCCCGACGTGAGCACATGTGGTTTCGATTCCATGTTAATCAGTAGGTCCCGTCTCATAAAGCCTCGCTGCCGAAATGGACGTTAAATTCCAAATCAACTGAACTATCGGCAGCGTCATCACAAGAAGTAAAAATCTTATCAATAAGCTTATATTAAAAACTTCACTCTTTGATCATTTCTCTTTTTCCTCTTTTTAAATACAGAGCAATCAAAGTAATGCTATTCTCAAAGGACATGTGCCTGGGAGCCTAAGTTATTTACTGAATCTTAAGTATGAGGAAAAAGAAAACAGACTGAAAAACGTGGAATTCATTTACTAGTATAATGAAGATTTTTTTAAAGCCAACCTTAGACTCCTGTCGCCAAGGATGTTTAATCGTTACTCAAGTGTAACTCCAAGACCCTCAGAATTGAAGAAGATGAACTACAGGTACAAAAGGTAAACAATAAAGAAAAGAGAAACATAGAAATGGTACTCATCATAACAAAAATATATCTACTTACACAAAAATGCTCTGCAGAATTTCAATACCTTTCATATCACTAAAATAAAGGAACAAAACACTTTGGGTTCGAGAGAGAACTTGTAGTCAGTGGAACCAGTTTTATCTTAACAATCTCAAGCAGGCACAACATAGGTGGGTATTTCGAGTAACGCTAATCCCTTGGTGACCGTAACTACAGTACAAAAATGCAGAATGTTCCATTGAGTAAAGTTACTCAGTGTAACGTAATTCAGAGCGTACGATTTTAAAAGTTACACTGACTAATAACGTTATTAACTAGGTGCAGAAATGGGTTACAAAATAGTAACCGTAACATATAACAAATTGTAAATATTGCACATTTCGTTAAGTTATCCACCCTTGGGTAATAGTAGTTGTGTTTTTGAAACTCAAAGGATTTGACAGTAGTTTAGATCACTCAGAGGAATCTGTCCCGTAATCAACAATCCACGATGAATTTTACTTGCTGTTGTTTATTCAGTTTGTATATCGCCGTAGTTTATGGTATTTAGAGGAAGTAAAATACCACCATTATCGTAATTGGGAAATACTTCAGGTCAGGCGCAGCTTATCAGTAAGAGGAAATGGATTACATTAAATGTTTAGTATGGATTTTAATATGAGATTGTTTAGAAGAAAGTGGATTTGAATGTAATAGAAGTTACGTAAGTAACATGAGTGAGTCTCTAGAATATGTACGCATCGCCAGTCTCTCTCATTTATTTAGATGAGATAAGTCGTAACGTAGTAGGTGTAGCCGAAGATGGGTGATTATACAAAATATTGCTTGTTAGTAGAGCTATTCGCTTACATCGAAGAGGTTTTTGTGCAATTCAGATTATTTGGATTGATAATGTACTTATGCTTGCTGCTTTGTTTAATTTATATTAGGTGAATCAGTATAGGGTATAGAATTAATTTAGTAGAATGATTGTCAATTAGAACCATGACAGAATATTTAAATAATTGAAAGCTATTTCTTGAGGAGAAGACTTGTAACGTTGTACCTTTTGTATCAGGGAACATGAAATGATATAATTATATAATTATTTCCCGAAATGGAACGAGCTTGGATATCATGATATTGTAGATAGCATATTGTTTAGTAATATTATTTTAGTGCTGAGATGCTTTTGGGTTATCACTATATCTGGTTGTACAAGAGTTGGATTTAATTCAGCTGCGATTAGTTATTAATATATTTGATCTTGTTTTAATTTATTCGTAGGTAATAGTAAGGGGAATTTGCTCTTTACTTTTATTATTTATAATGTAATTTTGTATTTGTGGAATATGTAGGCTTAGAAGTAGCCATCATTTGTAATTTGGTTATAACTTATTTGAATGTGAAGTTATATTTTGTTACATTTAATTTGTTATCGTACTTTTATCTTGAATTATCTGGGATAATTTATAATGATGTTATTACTATACTATGCGAGAATGAGTAGAGGAACTTGGCAAAATTTTCCTCCGCCTGTTTATCAAAAACAAGTCCTTTTGCTAATATATAACCTCTGACCGGCCCGTTGAAGTCTTAAACGGCCGCAGTATTTTGAACGTGCGAAGTTAGCATAATCATTAGTTCTTTAATTGTGGGCTTGTGTGAAAGGTTGGACGAGTGGACGACTGCCTTTATTTAGAATGTAAACTTTACCTTTGAGTGAAAAGGCTTAAATGTTTTAAGAGGACGATAAGACCCTATAGATCTTTACGTTTAAGCAGTAATTTTTATTGTTGAAAATGATTATATTTACTGTTAGGTGTTGCGCTGGGGCGACGAAAAGATACGCACCATTTTAATGGTTACTTTTATGTATTTTATGATCTTATGATAGTGATATGTAGACCAAATTATCTTAGAGATAACACCGTAAGTTTTTGGAGAGTTCATATCGACAAAACAGATTGCAACCTCGGAGTTGGGTTAAGATTTTATCTAGGTGTGGAAGTTTAGTGTATAGGTCCTTTCGAACTTAAAAATCTTACATGATGTGAGTTCAGATTGGCGTGAACCAGATCGTTTTCTGTCCTTTAATTAAAGTTGTACTTTATTACGAAAGGACCAGGTACTAGTAAAATTTATTGTGAGATGTTTGAGTGGAAATAAACAGGTGCAGTATTTTTTGTTGTTTTCATTTTCAGTTGGTCGTTCAAGTTAGAAAGTACTTCCTGGAAATCCTGAACACAGGACGCAGAAATTACATACAAACATCAAGTAATTTTGAAACTAGTGGAGTAATTGAGATCAAATTTGAGGTGTGAGTATCGAATGTGAAGTTCGTCGGAATAGGTATATTACGCATCATATCGGTTAAATTAAAAGTCGCCGTATTGGGGTTATCGAAAATAAAGAAAGGGGAAGAAAATCATGTAGCCTATCAATTTAGCCTAGCTTGTTCGCTGAAATTAAAATATGAATTTAGTTTTTACCAACCTTTATGTGTTGAGTAATTACATATTCTCGACGTTTTGAACAGGAAAAAGTAATGGTAGTGTATTCTACCATATCAGTCGTCGATTCAGTGAACCAATAAAAAGATGAAAATAGTGCTTGAGAACTTTTCTACAAATTTTATAGTTGATAAAAGACTACTATCTTGTTAAGGCGATCTTAAAGATGCATGGGAGCAACCTATATAAGTAAGACCTTAAAGTGTCAAAAGTTCAGAAGAAGTAGAACTAATCTTAGATTTACAACATATTTTATTCACGTTTAGTACCACCTCTTGTGTACCTTAAGAATGATTATATGGTTAATACAAAAGTGGGAACAACAGTGAGCATTAACTTCATATTTTAATTTTTGGGGACAAGCTAGCCTAAATTGATATGCCACATGATTTTCTTTCCGCTTCTTTATTTTCGATAACTCCAATATGGTGACTTTTAAGATGGCCGACAGGATGTGCAATGTACCTACTCCGAAGAGCTCCACATATGATACTCAAACCTCAAATTTGATCTCAAATCGTCCACTAGTTTCAAAATTACAAGCTATTTATATATATACTTTCTGCGTCCTGTATTCGAACTTTTGATCCCTTTACCTCCGGCCCTGTTTATGGTCTACCGCAAAAAAAAAACTTATTTCTCTCTTTTCTTTTGGTGCTGTATCCGATGATAGCAAACATTTTCAGGAATAGAATTGTTAAAAAAAATGGTCCCTTGTGAGATTGAAATTAGCGGTAGTTGTATATAAGAATAGAGTTGAGATGCCTTTAGAAGTTGCATAGAATCGACGGTTCCACTTTTACGTTTCTTCACCTTCAACAATATTTTTTTTAACGTGCAGAAAACATTTCATTTCAAAGCCTGGACTTAAAATGGGAGACTCTTTAGTCCGAGAATCAGCAAGAGGCAGTATACTTAATAATAATTAGGGCCCGGATAATTATGTACTAAAAACAATGAAAATAAGTACATATATATGTACATAAAATCTCAATAATATGTAATAAAACCCTTCCAAAAGAGCAAAATATGTAAAATGAAAATACCAGCATTTTCTATTACGTTTTCTACATTTGATGTGCTAAATACAATATTTATTCAATTACAATGTTTACTACCTGTTACTTTTCCAGCATGATCTCCGCAACACTAAGAAACAGAATGAGTTTCAAATTTTCAGTCACAAAACTTATCTTGTTATCGCGTATAAAAGAGTTTCTATGCACTAAATGGTCGTTTTACTTCACACAAAGTTTTGCTGCATATTTATACTTTCAGAAATCATCCAAAGGTCGTTCAACTGTACATTACGGGAGAATTCTAGAACACTGGCCCGCTATCTGTACAACAGATAGTAACCTACCATAACATAGCCTAACCTCTCTAATCTCTAATTAATCTTAATTAACCTTATTTAGGAAGGAATTTTTACGAAAACTTTGTTTATGCCATTGTACATCTAATGAGCGTCCAGCGTTATAGAACCTTTCCGTACATTACACACTCAAAACATTTTAGTAAAAAATATCGTGAAGAACAAAACATTCTCAATTAACCTTTTCACTAATTCAACAGTCGATCTCCGTAACAGTAAGGAACGAAAATGTGTTTCAAATTTTCAAACACAAAACCTCTCCTGGTATCACGCAACAGAGCTTTTTATTGACTGAACGATCGTTCAACATTACACGAATTAATTGGTGCATACTTAAACTTGCACAAATCAAAAGGTGCGTGTTCAATAGCCACAACATGGATTTAGCTTCACTTAACACTCCACTAGTAGCATAGATTGTCTTATAGCCTGGATTTTTCTCCAAAACGAAAGCTATCTTCTTATTCAATGCATCCCCAACCGGTCCTTTCACACCTACCAGAGAAGCAACTGTTGAGCGAACAATTTCAAGATTGTCTGAAAGGGTAGATGATGATCTCTCCAAGGATTAAATAGTACTACTGAGACATGAAAAATTGCTCTGAATGTAGGAAATATCATGCTTCAGCTTCCCGTCATCAAACATTTGTTTCGCTATTTCTATGGAAGATGCATCTTCAGAATCAAAATGTTGTAACACTTGTTTCACTGCATCAAAGTTCGTAACATAGTAACACACAGCATCAATCTAGCTTCCCCACCTCGTTAGTACCGGCTGAGGAGGAAGAGGTAGTTCAGGGAACAGTTCTTTAAATTTCTCAACTCTACTGGGAGCCTTCAAAATACCTTCTTTGTATTTGAAATTAATGCATCCACTTGTGAAAATCTAGAACGAACAAATTTTGCAACACGATGAAATGCGTGGGCAAGACAAGTTAGATAGATGTAACAGCTTCGGATACAATACTTGCAAAGCTTCTGCAGCTTTGCACATGTACGGTGCTGCATCAGTCACTAGAAGGAAGACATTGTTATGCTTGATACCATCAGGCCACAAAAGTCCCATAGCATCATTAAAGAGTTTTGCAATGGCTTGATGGTTGCATCGCGGCAACAAATCACTAGTTAACAGGATAGGCTAGCTGACTTCATTATCTTTCAACAAACCTTTTACAACATTACCAACGTTACCATCTACATCAGTTGTTTCGTCAATTGACACCCAAATAGGACCATCATCGCTTTTCCCACGAATCGAGTTCATTGTTTCCACATATAAATCAGGCACGTAATGCTTTCTGATTGTAGATTCATCTGGAACTGTTTCGTGTGTGTATTGATGCAGAAATTCACGAAGTAATGTATTGTTTAGTTTCCAAATAGGGGTATCAGCACATACCTCAGCACGGCACAGATCACTTGAAAACTGAGACTTCCGTGGCCCTGGACTACTTTGAGCTTGAGATTAAGTTACTAGCAACTGCTTTTGTGGTTTAGGTTTTGAAGCTCGGGTCTGATGGCGTGATGTGGATATGTGTTACACAACTTAGGAATGTTGAGCGCATGAGACACCCTTCTCACAAACCTGTCAATAAAGCACTTTTCCATCTGTGGAAAAATGCTCAAACTCTTCCGTGAAATGCTTAAGTCTTATTGACAACGGGGTTTTGTCCTTTGGCATCTTGGAAACACGATTTGCTGACAGCACAGGAGATTAAATATTCAATAAAATAGCTCACACTTTCCCTACGGCATGCGTTGTGGCAGCAGGCGCTTCACTTTTGTAAATCAAGAGTCCAACCTTACCAATTGCGTGAATGCAAACTTCCCCATCTAATTTAATATTTTTCGCCGAAGGAAAATATTAGTGGGGCGAGTTTGCGACAAAAACACGATAGACAATCGTAAAGCCGCGTCGCGATAGTAATTCGATTGAATTATTAATCTCACGTAAGGATGTGAGCGCTACTACCGCGACCGAGAGTGTACGATTGCTAATCAAATCAGGTTGTTTCCAACTCTCTCTACCAATCCGCCAAACTACGCTTCAATACTATTTTAAAAGGGTGTAACGCAGTGAAACAATAAATAAATAAATAAATAATAAAAATTAAAAATAAAGCAACCACTTTAAATTCAAAGAGAGATGAGTGTTTTCTTCTTTTCAAAGTCTATTGTTGAACAGTTTTTGTACGAAAAATCCCTATAAAACATGAAAATACCAAGAAATATGTAAAATTATGTGCTCATGAGCAAAATATTTAATTATATGTACATAAATGTAAAATATGTAAATATATGTACTTTCAAATGGGTGTTTTTAGGCACTATGGGTCACAAATGACATTATTACCCTGATTTGGTATAAAAATATAACCCCTACAAAAATATGTAATTAAATAATTATCCGGGCCCTAATAATAATAATAATAATAATAATAATAATAATAATAATAATAATAATAATAATAATAATAATAATAATAATAATAATAATAATAATAATAACGTCTGCAGGCCAGGAAAAGAGTTTTGAGAGAAATTAAAAAAAAAGGAAAATATGAAAAACAGAAGTAAAAAAAATTGGAATTCAATCTTTTTGCTATTTTTTTCCCTCAATTATTGTAGCACTCAATTTTTAGACAACGCAGGAGTAATATTAAATTTGATTATAGTTCCTAGTTTATCAAGATTCATTCTCTTATTAAAAAGAAAGTAAAGACAATCATTTCATTTCCATTTGTTGTAATGTATATATTACCATTATTCAAAATTAACCATTATATTACTATTGTATTACTACAGTATATATTACCATTATAACATTGAAACTGTTAACTTTGATATGTTTAGCTCAAAACATAAAGTTTTTTGGCTTTTAGAATCATGCAAATCCACAAACTATCGTACAAAATGTTGTGTAAAGATCTGAAAAAGAAAATTCGAACTGTAGGATATCCCTGGTTAAGTCTTCGTATTCTCATTGAGGAATATTTTACAGTGCTTGAAGGAAAATGAATAATAGTGGAAATAACTTAAGTTTGTATTCAACAATACGTAAAAGTGGCTCTTAATTAGGGCCAAATTTCATTTTTTCAGGGCCCCGAATCCCAGAAGATCATAGGAGTTTGTGTTGTCTCTTGATTCATGATTGTAGTCTGTGATTCAAAGCTCCAGCTCTGTTTTTCAAAAACCCGCGCATTGCAATAGAGTTTAATATATCATTTGTGAAGGATTAAATATAGTCTATTTCATATTTAGGTGTATAAGTTGTCTAATAGAGTTTAAGTAATAGCCGGAATCGAACTCGAACTATCTCTGAGATGTTGTAAGCACAAAACATCTTGCACCAGATGAAACAATTCAGTCAAGGTGAAGTACATTTCAAACATATAAACTTGAACAAGAAATAGTACATGGTTCCATCAAAAGTACCAAAAGTAACGAGATTAATAATATACACAACATTAATTTTCTAACGTTCTATTCAAGATCTATTCAATTACTTTTGCAATTACATTGTATTTCTGATTTGGATATAGTGCAATATCACCAGACACCAGACACTGATCACTACAGTTTCGTACAAAAAAACATGGAAAAGTAGACGAATAATTTCTATTACTGAGCCGTTGATGGGAAAGTGCAGAAAACAAGTAAATTTTAAATGAATGTCTATTCCAACGATTATTCTTAATGTAATATTATGCTTTAAGAACAACTAACATTAACAATACTTTAATATTTTATTGCATATATCATAAAACATACTAAAATAGTTTAGAAAGACACCCTAACACTTTCCAAATTATAGATTAAATACTACGAGAGTCGTACCGAAATTAATGCTTCCTATTTTTGTGTTCACTTTGTATGTCCGTGCCATATGTCGTTGGTGTAATGCTAATGATTGAACCTTCCTCTATTATTTGCTGCTGGTCCCTTTGTTCTGTGATAGTTGGCGCCAGCATAGGAGTGTTCAGAATGGAGAATGATATAGACGTGCGTATAACACAACGATGTTTGATTAAATATCTCACTGATCAAGGGATTGCGCCGATTGAAATCCATCGACACTTCGTAAAGGTTTATACAGACAATACAATAGACGTGAGCAATGTGAGGCGATTCGTACGTCATTTCCAAGGTGGTAGAAAGGGTGTTTATGACAAGCCACGGACCGGTCGACCCTGCACAGCTGTCATCCTTCGCAGTGAAGTCAGTATCAACATTAACACATCCGTGCTGATCGCCTCATGACGACCAGAGAATTGTATACAAAACTGAATATCGGCTGTAGTGGAAGCTGTTATCAAAGCTGTAAGGAAGTAGTTAACCTCAGCTGGTTCCGATTTTTACAAGCGCTGAATGGAGACTCTGGTTCATCGTTGGCAAAAGTGCATAACGTATGGCAGGAACTACGTCAAGAAATGACAGTCTGTAGCTGAAATATAGCTCTGTTTAGCTGTGCTGTTCTTATACATGTATCTGCATTAGTTTCCATGAAAAAATATGAAGAATGACTTTCGGAACGACCCTCGTATAATCATATCCTCACAATGTTTACTTAAATCTGGAAGAGATGATAAATTCAGATGCATCAACGGACTTATTCCTATAAGATTCCAACGCAATCGATTCACTCTTTTCAAGCTATCTTCCAAATATACCCAAACAAATAAACCAAAATCCATATACTAGTGGAAAAATCTTTATGTACCAATTATAGATAAATATTTTTTAAAAATTCTCAAAATCCATTGAGTCTTGCAACTAAAATTACAACGAGTGTACATGGTACCTAAGATAGTAAATGTAGTTGCAAATATATATAAAAGTATAGAATTATATTATACTGATAATTTCATATTTCAGTTACTTATAAGACGATATGAACCTCTCGCGTATATACTCAGGTTCTGCAAAATTGTATTTAGACGGCCCATAACATTTAAGCTATGATCGTATTCTGAAGTAAATGAATAAATCAGAACATTGCCCTTTCAAAATATGATTTTTGACAGAATGCATTATTAAATGTATTTCTCTTTAACAATTGCTAACTTTATCGAAATTGAGAGGCGTGCCAGAGTCCCCACGATAGCGAAATTAGGTAGTCACACACAGGACGAATGCTACATTTTAAAAGAAGAAAATCACATGTTACGCATTTTTGCAGGGATCGGCCAGCATCTATATCTAACTTCATTGTAAATGGAAGCTGATGATGCTTGTATTACCTCAAGTGGGTACATTTGAGCTTTCTTCGATTTCTACCGTTCATGTTTTAGTTATCCCCCTTATTTTTATAGATACACTTACGGTGTATACTCAGGTATGGTGCTTCTCCTTGTCCTAAAAATTGCCTTCTTGACAATCCGTACATAGGAAAGAAAGATGAGTAAGAACAAATTGAAATTTATAACAAAACTTAATAATGAGCAAATTTACAAAACTATAGGATCGCTTTCATTTCCACTTTTAATAGGTATTAATAAGTGTATTTTACTTCCGATTTTAGGTAAACAACACTCAAATAAGAACAAAGTTGTCATATTTACATACCATTGTTATACCTTCTTCTTTTAATCTCTCCACCAAACAACGTCCAACCCCAGGTACGGAATTTACTGGTTTTTCTCCCATTGGGTCTTGGTCAAAAGAACGTGCTTTCATTGACTGCTGTCGCGTGGACCTACGTAAGCTAAAAATGCAAAATTCATGTTACACAAAAAAGAAAAAGAAAAAAGAAAAATCGCTGAAAAATGATTATTCTATTTAAAAAAAAGTAATACTATTTTCTTTATCAGCACGTTGTTTAATTCTTATCATATAAAGGATATTGATTATTGTTATAAGAATTGCATATACATACTAGTATACAATTGTGTATTTTGGAACAACATATATAATATTATATTATGATATACAAGTGGTAGCTGAGTATAATGAGTCATTAGTATCCTTATTCTTCGAAATATGTCCAAGCCACCACTGTTTGCAGTTTGCAAAAAATTATTAGATGTCCAGTATTAAATAATAATATTTATTTTCAGGTATAGTGAGTTGTTTCGCTTTGATTTGTATAAGTGTAAATGTTAACGGCACATGTAAATTTGATTGAACCAATAAGACAATAAATCAATCTATTATTTGATAGGTAAGCTGTCAATAAATGTATACTCTCTTTCTCGCACTATTTCATCGAGTAATTTTGTTGTATTTTCTTGTGTAATAATGAATGTTATCTTCAAACTTTGTTATTCTTCTACGGTAAAATTGTAATATACATAAACCGACATTTATTGTACGTTGTTTAAATGCCATTTCCGTCGATATTTTATGCATATTAAAATACTTTTAAATCATTTCCCTTCTTCAACTTGTAAGCTAATTTCATTGGTAACTCTGTCAGGCATTTATTTTCAGAATTAAACTGCATGACGTGTCATGCTGATTGTATAACTGTATCTCAGAACAGTATAATTAAGATTAACTCTAAAATGTTAATCTTAGAGTTAATGAAATGTTTTAAAGAAGTAACTTATTTTATGTAGAGTGAATGGGCATATGGTAAGAATGATCAATCTAACTTCGCATATTCTAGCTTTCCTTCTTCTCGCTTTTTAAAATTGATTCTAATTTGGTTCCATCTTGTAACAAGTTCTAGTCACATTTGCATTTATTACAGCAATTGTTGATAAAATGTTAATAATATGCAAGCAGTTTTAATTTTAATTTTTAAGATTAGCATTGCAAAACACATTATCGGCTAGTATTTTGATTGTTATTTCTATATAATAATGGAAATTCCCTAATATTCTCTATGTTTGTATTACATTAAAAACCACTCGTTTTCTAGAATCAAATCCTGGTGTAATTTGTGCCAATAGCACACTATATTGTTGGCATCCACTGATAGGAACATTGACTAACTTAGGACGATTGCTATTGTTCTCTTCATATTTACGTGAGTTCTCCCTCTTAATATTATATTAGACCAACGCTTATTATCTATCATACATTTTACTAAGATGATGTTTTGTAAATCAATGATATTTAATTAGAAATATTCTGCAATCCTGAAGCCCCATAAGTGTATAATTTAGCGATAGTAATATCACTCGGTTGTGGTTGCTTCTAATTCGACTTGTGGTGAACGCCTGCAACATTGATCAGTTTGCACATCTTATTTCATAACCATTATACATAGCATGGCACAACATGGAAGTGCAGTTGAATTCTACTATAATTTCCTTACATTTGTGAGCACCGAATGTGTTGCCAGATCGTGGGTTTTTATTAAATATTATTAGCAGCCAAACGTTTTTTCAGTCATTTGCGTACTTACTGTTTTCCTCTAACTTTTGTAGAATCATTCGTTGAGTTTTAATATCGATGTTATGCTCAATCATATATATATTTCAAGATAAAATAAAAGGTGAATTTTGGACTAGGGCCAGGAATTAGAGGTTGGGTTTCAGTATTTATTCTCATTATAGCCCGCAAGGAAGCGGGATGATGTCCTCTGGCATCACACTGCACCCGGAATGGAGGAGAAAGAAACAAATTACAAGATAACCTGCGACAATGCATTCGCACGTGTGAATGAGGAATATCCAGGATAATCTCACTCTGTATGGCTAGACCAAATACGATTTTACAGTTTTTCGGTCTGGTGTTCCACCGAGAATCGAACGCCTGTCGACTTGCACCAAAAGCAATTGCGTAAGGAATATGCTACGCAAAGTAAAAGGATATTGTTAGATAGCCTCTCAACTAGATTTATGGTATTTACATGTAAGAATGAATCTTCCATAACTTTATTGCTTTTTTTCCAAGGTCGCTTATAGGATATTTCAAAACGTCTCGTTGTAAAAACATAAGTAAATTGAATACGTATTAGTTCACGTTTCCTTGATTTATTAGATATATTGTATATGTGCAAACTGACTATAAAATACGTGCTAAGTGCCAAAACGAAAATGTAGAGTAACCGCTCAGATTTTACTTCAGAACTAATGGGATATAACCAAGCGCATTTTTCTGCGGATCATTTGAGCTACTTCCACAGTGAACACTAAATAGCCAGTTCTTTACTGAGCATTGTTAGGCACACAGGCCACATTCTTACACTACACCGAACTATTTCATTTTTGATACTTAGCACACATTTTATATTCAGTTTACATATGTGTTTCTAGTATACAGTAATCATTTTTTAGGGGTAAGATAGGTAAGTTTTCTTATACTGTACTTTGAGACTATCGATTATGATTTTGCATGTTTAAGTTCAATTACTATTGTGTGCTTATAATTACCCTACAAGAGCCAACTCACACTGTTGATAACGTGTTATCAGACCTTACATTTTGTTACGAAATGTAATTTCGTATAATACTTTTAAGTGTTTCTGACGGAACATACAAGTATAAGAATTACGTATTATTACAGTGCTTACAAGCTTGTCAGTGTTACCATTTGATGCAAAATTTTTGGTGGAATTTTAAATTATTTTTTTGTATTGTTTAAGAGACAGTTTAATTATAAAATTTAGTAGGAACAACGTTCGCGAACTACACGATTTTCACGAAACATCTTTCTCGAAGTACTGTAAGTTATTAGAAAAAATATAAATAATGCAATTGTTTGTTTCGGATGTTCTCGTAATCTTCTGGAACTACTGAAGAACATGCTGTGTTTTACTTGTTTGTTGATTTACAGTTATGCAGTATCTAAGCACAACCGAATATTCAGAATACACATGCTTTCGGCAGATCATGCATGTTTGCCTTTGCATTCGTCCTTTTTGCGCACCACACAACTAAAAAAGTGTTTTCTTCTTTCTTCCACCAACTTTACGTTGGCAACATGCATTATATCACTGTTGTTGAACTCAGCAGCCGCAGACTGGATTGATTTTTGAAGACCTACATCACTTCTATTGCCAATATCAATATGTGGTTGGATAAGACTTTCTGCTATTGCAGTAAGAAAATACTTTCTTGAAGTCTACCGATCAGGATGTAATGTACTCCAGACGACATAGGATGTTATAGCGCATACATCATGCATACTCATGAAGAAAGTAAATTGTCATTGTTGGCCTTTCTTTGGCATGAATATTCATGGACCAGTTTGTCCAACGTGTCAACACTTTTTGTCTCATTATAATTGAATATTTTCTCCGGTTTGGTCGCTTATCTTACGTTAATATCTCCAGAATGGTGCTTGCTTGAGAGAAAAATTACAGATCTATTCCTCTTAAGGACATAAGCCACAAGTGTAAAATCTTTATGGAAACCAAACATTGATGACTTCTCTTTCTTACTTCTGTTTGGTAAGAATTCATATGGGACGTACGTCTTTTGATTTTTCATTTATCCCACTAGTGTAAGACCATTGCGAAGCGATGCTATGGCGAGATAAAAATGTGTGAAATAATTATCAAATTGGATATTTAATTTACTTCGAAATTTTTTTTAGGATCATGGTGATTTTTGAAGCATTGGTTCATTCTTTCCCAAAGTTCAAGTATTAGGGCCACTTTATCTTTGTTTCGTCTGTCACTTCTTGTTGTTTTGTCATCAAATTGGATAAATATGCACAAATACTTGAACATGTTCTTATTCATCGCACCGAAAAATATTGGTGGTCCATACTTTTTGTCATAGCAGTTTTATGTTCAGATCTTTGGCATTGAGACGACCAGTAATGTACATAGTTCCAAGTAAACACTACAATTCTATCTCAGCCACCGGCTTCCACTCTGTGTTCACATACTCCATCTTCATGGGTGTACCGAACAATAGTCTTCAATACATCTTCTTGAATAAATAATATCAGAGCGTATAACTAGGGATGATATCGAAACTGCACCTAGAATTGGGAGACATTCTATTTATTTCATGATAGGACATCTCAAGGAAGTTCCAAAACAGGCGTTCGTTTCTTGCCCGGAAGTGACCCCGCCTTTGCAGGGGCTAAAATATATAGATTACTTTGACCTATTTTCTATAGCAGGTGTTCATAAAGTACGTTGCTACCCCTAAAAGTTGAAAAATATGCTAAAAAGCCAAAACACCTGTTTCATCATTGTAAAAGCATAATTTAACGAAGTGAAAATATTTGCCCCAGGGTCTCCGTAGGGTCCCAGGTGGGGTCCAACTCAAAATTTGTAATTGAAAAGAGGGGCAAGTAGCATATCATTTGAAAGCTAGTGTTAAAAGGAAAACGATAACACAAGTCTCACAGCTCTAATCAAACTCTGTGTGAAATGGCGGAAGATTCAAAATTTGAAAACAGTGCATGGCCACCACTAGAATTCCAAAACAGTAAAACAGGTGTCAAAATTCTAAAACACGTGTTTCATTATTTGAAAAGTGCTATTTATCGAAATGATAATGTTTATTCCAGGGTCCCCACAGGGTCCCAGGTGGGGTCCAACTTAAATTTGCAATTGAAAAGAGTGGCACGTAGCATATAGTTTGAAAGCTAACCCGCTACAACTTACCGACAGCCCGTCTGGTAGAAACGATCTAGAAACCCCTAAACCACGTGCCTGTTTTGCATTTACAAGAGTCGTTTTGATGTGAAGAACCACATAGTTCGACATTTGTTTCAAAGCTTTAGGTGTAAGAGGTGGTCATGAACTTTAAGATTCAGCATGTAGACGTAGTGTAAACACTCCACCATTTTGTACAGGATTGGCGTAGAGACGAAAGATTGGTTCCATACACTGTCTGTTTTGAGAAACTTTGAAAGAAAATACTACTTAACCCATTTGAAAATGTGTAGTTTGACCGCTGCCCGCACATAGGACTCCAGGACATACGTTTTCATTTATATACATTGAACGTTTGCAATGACGAATTTAGAAAGCCAGCAACCCTGACTTATAGCCTGTGATTAGCTTGAATGAAATGTTGCATTAGTCAATTTGCAATAATGTTGACTTACATCTAGAAAATTGATTCTCTAGATTGCAAAGAAGGTTCACCAGCTCATCAAGTTGATGGTGACAAATTGTTCTCCAGGACATTACAATGACCGTAGACGATTATGTTTCGTTCGAAGATAATACTCAATTCCAGCCCTTGGACACGACATCAAGTCAACAAGGAACTGCTTCGGATACCGAAGGCGATCCTGATTAAGACTACCTGGACCCAAATCCTTTTCAGGAAACCGCATTTTGGAGATCATGGAGTGAAACGAAATTGAGGGATACTGAGGGATACTTATAACAATGTATCCAGTGGTCGTAAACTCAAGGATGCGAAACGTGTAGCAAGAGTTGACATCTGTACAAATGACATCATTCAAGTGAAACTATTCCTGGACAAGGCATCCAAGCGGACCAAGCTAGCAAAACTCCGAGAATCTGTCAAAGCATGGTGCAAAAATCAACGCGCTGCTCCGAATTTTTTCAGGATCACTGAAGAAGGCATTGCCGTGGAAGCCTTGGAACAATCTCGGAAGCTAGGGGTTACTGGTTTCAAGACATCACGACTATTGAGAGAAATGAACTGGGGTTCCAGGAAAATCACAGAAGTCATGACAATGGCAGCCAGAACAAAAGCACTGGAACGTTCAAACGAATTCGACAGCTACATTCAACAAATCAGGTGGAAGATTGAAGAGGATAACTACAACCTTGATCAAATCGTGAATCTTGATCAAAGTGGATTCAATTATGAATTACTAACACCACGAACTCTAACTCAACGTGGAGTAAAAAATGTCGAAACTCAAGTAAGACGCGAATCAAAAATGACACATTCTTACACAGTCCAGGAAGGGATTTCGGCATCAGAAAAGCTCGGTGGCCCGACTGTCATTGTTCTCCGTGAACCATCCGGGAAATTTGGATCAAGGGTCCAATGTAAAATCCTTCAGATCCCTGGAGTCATAATCAGAGCCAACAAGTCAGGAATGATGACAAAGGCAATATTCAAGAAATACCTGCCAAATCTTGTTCGAGACGTTGGAACTCCGTGTCTTTTGTTGAAGGACGACGCAGCCATCATGAGAGATACGGACTTGTATCAAGAGTGTCCTGACTTACATCCAGGAACAATCACTCCAGGCTGTACTTCCTATGGACAGCCATTCGATGTGGGATATATTATTTACAGAAAAATGATGGTGAAGTGTGCCCACAAGCATGTTCGCAATGAAGGACTTGGAGACAAGCCAGACATGACAAATCGGTATTCCAGTGCTCACTTGATTGGGGTAACACGAAATCAGTTGGAATCACCCAGATTCCAAGATATGATCAAGTATGCTTTCGGCAAATGTGGATACATCGACCTTCCTGACGATTTTATTTACCAGTCAGTGAGAGATTTGTCTTTCAGTTTACACACAAAATGATCTAGCTTTTTCGACATGTTCGATTCTGGACGATGAACACTGCATGAAGAAGAGTTTTATTCAGTGCAGTTGGTGTCTCCAACCACTGTGCATTTATGACTTCTTCATGAACAATAGCATGGCCGCACCCCTCCACGAGACACTCAAGCCTCACTATCACGCCGTAGAGTGATCGTCATACATATGGCCCTCATACCTGCATAACAAAGATACAGTCCTGGCAGCAACCACGTTGCTACGACCGTGGCGTGTGACTTACGTGCCTCTCACACATACACCAGAACAAAAGCCAAACTTCAGCAAACAACATTCAACGAAGCCGTGTCTTCTAGACTGCTTCTATCAGACGGGTCGTCGGAAAGTTCAAGAACGATAGCTTATAAACTATATACTTTTTGAAGCCTTTCCAATGAAAACATCGAGGTAGACTTCGCGTGGGACCCTACGAGGCCCCTGGGGCGAACATTTTCATTTAGATAAATTGCACATTTTAAATACTGTAACACATGTTTTAGAATTTTGACATCTGTATCACAGTTTTGGAATTCTAGTGGTGGCCATGCACTGTTAGCTGCAGACTGTTTTCAAATTTTGAATCTTCCGCCCTTTCGCACAGAGTTTGCATTAAGCTGTGAAACTTCTGTTATCGTTTTTCTTTTAACACTAGCATTCAAACGATGTGCTACTTGCCCCTCTTTTTAATTGCGAATTTTGAGTTGGACCCCACCTGGGACCCTGCGGAGACCCTGGGGCAAATATTTTCACTTCGTTAAATTATGCTTTTACAATGATGAAACAGGTGTTTCGGCTTTTTAGCATAGGTTTCAACTTTTAGGGGTAGCAACGTACTTTATGTACCCTGCTATAGAAAATAGGCCAAAATGTTCTACATATTTTAGCCCCTGCAAAGGCGGGGTCACTTCCGGGCACAAAACGAACACCTGTTTTGGAACTTGCTCGAGAAGTCCTATCAGGAAATAAATAGAATGTCTCCCAATTCAAAGTGCAGTTTCGATATTATTCCTGGTAAGAGATCTTCGATTGTTTTATTTGGAGAAAGGAACCTTATTGTCTCCCGATTTGATGATGTTCTGAGATTTCGTCTTGTATGGTCATGGAAGTTTGGAATATCATGTGGTGCCGTCCTTTGCATTGAAAATATTTTTATTAGTTTGGCACCGATACCCAACATCTTTAACCTCTGAACTACTAATCGTATCAGAAACTTCTAGTGCTACAGTTCCCCAATCACTTCCGCTATCTTCAAGTTCACAAATGTCTACGTCTTCATCCTCCAACAACTGGCGAATTATTTATACATTTTTTGAAGAATCTGCTTCGCAGAGGTAACAGATATTTGAAATGTATGCAGTACAGTAAAATTGGATACTAGTATTAGAATCAGTGTATTTTTCTTTGTTTTATTACTGTATAATTATACATGTTAGTTTTAAGATGCAGTTTATTAGTTGGTCCCACAGGCAATAAATGTACTTTTGTTTAGATAAATAATGTGAATACGTGACAAGTGGGATGTAATTTATGTCACTGTTGATGTACTATTTATCTGTATTATACCTCGTGTTGATAGGAAGATCTCGTACCTGAGAAGATTATTTGTATGCTATTAATGGCGTAAAATGAAATTTCTACGAATATTAATAAGAAAGGTTAATAAGGACTGATGATAAATTATAAGGCAGTACCTGGAGATTAACTACAAAATTTAAGGTAAATCAAAATTACTGATTTCATAGTATAGACATAGATGTTGATGTAAAATGCTGTTTACATAGTTCTCTTCCAATAAATTAGTCTTATGAATATTGGGTCTCATTTACAAAATTAAACAAATAGATTCTAGAAAATTTTAATATTTCTATATTAGCTTCTAAGTGTGCGGACTCGAATCTTCGAAGTGCAAGAAATTACAGTTAAGAAAGGGTGAGAGTAAGTAACCAGTTACTTTTGGGAGGTGAAGTCGTGACCGCTTCCGAACTGTCACTTTCTCGGAACTTCTGAAATTTTAGAAACATTTGGACTAGAAACTCAGTATTGTAAGATTTTTTAAATATATATATATATACATTTCGGATTCAAAAGTTCTGGGTGAACGAGATTTTTTTTTGTATGTGAAGGCTTACTTACTCTGGAAAATAGAAGTGCTCACGTTTCCTTTTCATTCCTGGCAATATATTGAGTTGTTAAATATCACTGTAAGGTCTGAGACATGCATACGAGCCGTTGTAGTCAACGACCGAGGTTAAATCAAGGCTTTGTTCCAAGTTTGTATCCTGGCTTGTATTTGAAGTTTCCATCTCACACTGCACTGGAGTAGCATAAGCACGAAGGGCTTGTTCTCTGAACGAGTTTAGGCCTAATCTAGTATAGAGAACTGACCCCTTCGAGTAAGTGCTTGTCCATAGTAATGTGGAAAACTGACATCATTATTACTATCGTCGAGTTGCAATATAGTACACATGTAGCAGTAGCAACAAAAGTCAGAGAAGTAGCAATGACAATCTAGGGAGTTATGAGTTTTCTCGTTTTACAACGAGTGGCGATGTAAGTTATATGGGATAATAAAAATGTCAATAAATCAATTAAATCATTTATTTTTGAATGAATGTAACCAAGTTAACCCTGCGTTAGGCGCGTAAGTTTGTGTTGCACAATTAGGCGCGTGGGTGACAGGTGTCACCCACCTATTAAAATGTATCTACAATGCGTCAAGGCATCTTGAAATGACAATTCTTTCATTTACTTTTTAAAAATTATTTTACAGTTTATAGTTTTGGTTGTACGCTGTGCTCTACTGAATATAACGGATTTTTCTTTACATGATTACTAGACTGATTGTAAGCATGTAAATATCTTTGAAATGTTCTCCACACATCCATCTCTTACATTTAAAGCAATACTTCCTTGTAGTTTTGTTTCCAAAGACATGGCAAATTGCTTTGGAGCTTGATGGCTTCTCAAGATCGTGCATTCTCTCTTCCTGAAAGCAAGTAACAGTCGGGGTCAGTCTCTCTTCCTAATTTCAACTGAAAATTGCGGAATATAGCATCAGCGTTATATCTGAGGTTTAATCATTTTTCAGGTGGTATCTAAAAATATCTTTGTGACATTTAGGTTGAACTGGTATTGAATTACAGGATGCAAAGTGCATTAATTGCACATATATTGAGAAGATCATAAAATATCACCATGGTTAGTTATGAATGCATATCACCATGGTTTCAGTGTTGTGGTCACTTGCACTCACGTGACCAATTTCCTAATCACCTTCATTATAACACATATCCGTCTTCTCCTCTTCCTCCTCAAGCCATTGCAGAACAACGTTCTTATATTTTCTTGGCTCTGCCTTCTGGCGTTTTGATATTTTACTTGTTACGTATATAGGAGCGCGGGTGACAATTGTCACCCAAACACGCTGCTGCAGAAAGAATTTATTTCTTACAAACTGTACATGAGAAAGAGAAGTGTACTACGAGCGCCACATCAAACACCAACAATTAACCTTCAACTATTGAAATGCACGGCCCCGAACTAAACGCACAGTGTTGCAATTCTGACACAAAAATCACTGGGTGACACCTCTCATCCACGGGCCTAATCTAGGGTTAAATATGTAATACAAATAATCTTAAATATGAACAAATTACATGAAAACTACTCTAACCCATCTACTCGAAACTGGAAATGAACGCACGTAATTTCCTCTAAGATATATCCAAATGCAACACCAGATGAATCCTAGCTTGAAAAAAGGAGATTTAAACAATACATATCAAATTACTCTTTGCCGGATACACATTAGTTTAAGCAATACATAAAGTCCTTGAAATGATTTTTTTTAAAATATGTTTTATAAAGGGAAATTATGTATGAGCTATTATTACAAATATAAGTATGAACTTTCCTTGTAGGAACTTTTTTTACAAAAATAACTGTTGAACGTGACCTTTTTTCAAATATAATGCTCTAATCGCCACCATTCCGAAAAAAGATTAATAAATCAACCCTCCTCTTGTCAAGCTGAAGAAGGAACTACAGGAGAAATATAAGCTGAAAGAATAGTCTGGGGAATATAATAATCGATAACCCCGGAATAACACACTCACTCGTAGGTATTACCAATATATATATATATATATATATATATAGACGTGTTCAAATTATTAGATTGACTCTTGAAAAATACAAAGTTAATGTAGAGGTGATATCACCGTTGGACAGCAGATGAGATGACATTAATGAGGGGGACATTTTGAAAGTAGTGTTTAAGTTGTAGATAGCTATTCTGGTTCCTATCAACAGGTTACACTCTGATGTGTAGTGGTTGTTGTCGTAAGAAGTTAACGATATTCAGAGCGTTCAACATTTCGATTTGGCCAGTTTAGCATGATCGTGAATTGTTTCTTATATCAATCATCTATTCTGTAAAATCCTGTAACTGCAGCATAATGGGAAAATCATAAAACCATTCTCCGCATAAAGTGGAAGTTAATAAAATACTTCTGGTGAAAATGAGATATACATGGCCAAATATTGCTAGCAGAGTTGGGATAGAACAAATTGTGTGAGTAGAATCTCTGTTGCAATGAACAGGAGCCAAAATATGGTTGGGAAGTGTGAATTAAAACCAAAGCTATCGCTAAGAGGTATCAGAAATCTAAAACGAATGGCTCTGGGAAATAAAATAAAAAAATAGAGTCTGCTCAAATCATGTAAAGGAAGCGCCTCGAATGGGCACGAGGGATAGAATAATGGACTACTAACATTTGGAGAATACTGTGTTTCAGCGATGCACCATGTCTCTTCGTGTCGTGAAGCAACCTATTTCAATCATGGTCTGGGGTGTTATCTCTGTCTTCGGGCTGGGAGAATGTATATAGTAGAGAGGACAATGAAGCATGACCAATACCTACAAGTTCTTTAAGAAGAACTGCTTTTCCAGACTGCACTCTGGTTTGATGATGTACAATTCATCTTAATGGATGATGGAGCTCTATGCCACCAGTCCAGAGCTGTCACAATATTCTTTGAGGACAACGAGTAGTCAGGCACTAGTTCTGATATGAACCGATTGAAAACTTTTGGAGCTCCATGAAAGATAAGCTAGAGAAGAAGCATATTTAAGCCAGACTTCAATTGATCAAGGGGTTCAACAATTTGTGGTATCATGATGCTGAATGAAAGTCAAAATGCGCCAAACTCGTACATACAACGCCACAAAGGAAAAAAGACTTAATAAAGTATAAGGGATTCCATAAAAATATTAATCTTTATGTGTGAGATAATTTTCTTGTAAGTATTCCATTTATTTTTTTGTATCCAATTTGGATATACACACTTTATAGTAAATGTCACGTACGCATGTGTTTTATTGATAGTGAAAAGCATATGCCATCGCACTAAAGTTAGGACAGAGTTACAGAGTAGTAAATTCGACCAAGTTCGAACGTATTTTCTCACGTAAATTAGTAAGAACAGTAAAATATTCAGAAACTGAATGTTGAGTCTAATCACTTAAATACTTTTTTTTACTTTATTATCTACAAAACAAATATTAATAAATGCATTAAAAGATTAATTCACGGATGTTTTTTTATCTTGCAGTAGAGGGAACATTGTAGTTTTCAACCTCTTTTAAAGGCGCTTTCTGTAAGCGATATAGTGACTGCAGAATTTCGCAAGGGTTGCTAACTTCTGTTTATCGGTTGCATTTAGAACGTTGTCTAATTACTAAGACGTATATAAACATACTTGATTGTCATAGGACAGGTAGTATAATGCATGGAAAGAAACTAATTGATTTTTATAAAAATAATACAAAATGAGATTATGTCAGATATGCGTACAAAATGTATTACCGTCAGCAAAGAATCAGGAAGGAAATGAATAACATTTCAAAACGAATGAAAGTATGATGAAGGTAACGAATAATACATCGAATTATTCGGGGTACACATTCTCGTTTTCAAGTTAAGACTACCATATGCATATTTCATTACAATAACTAACAGGGTTCATGGATGCATACTTTCAATTGGCAGAAGTCCATGATTAAACAGTCAATCGACAGCTAAGCTGAGTCTGCACACCACTACACTGAATGACTGAGCTCCACCGTGAACGAAGTTGTGTGATTGCGTTGTGATTGTGTTGTGATGATTTTGGTAGGATTTTCAAGAGTGCATATATTTATTTCCTATACCTTCATTTTCTATTAAGGAATTGAGAAAATAGGATTGTTTATGAAATGGCTTATTTACCTTTGTGAAAGTCTGCCGTGTTACTTAAAATATTTCACTTTTACTTGTTTATTGTTTGGTTTGTCCGAAAGATTAAGGAAATACTTCAGTTTTAATATCACAAAAATAATAAAATGTCCTGTTCCAAGCATTTGTCACGTATCCTATCCCCTATTGCGTTCTTCCTGTAGCACCTTACATTCGAATAGAAAATGTACTTCATTTTCGATTTCTCGATATAGAGTACATAAGTAATTTCCGGTTTCATCGTTTGGGCTTTTTCACTTGTACATCCCCATTCGAAATATTCACTATGGCGCATCTTTGCTCCTTCAATAAGTCACAATATCTTTCTGCTCATTCATTTGTTTCAATCTTTACGTAAGTTGTCAAAGATCGCTTAGATTTGCAATCAGCTTTCAAAGATTCAGTTGCATCTGACATTACTCCTCCTCTAATTGCTTTACATATTTTTTTCAGGAAATCCATCATATTTACGTCTTGCAATAATTTCACTACTCCCATTATCCACGAGTTACTAGCTCTCTGTTCCATTTGGTAATCAAGACATCATTTCTGAATTTCCCTTCCATTTTCTATTTCCCACAAGTTTAGCTAATAATTTAGTACCCGCATTTTTATGACTGAGTTCCCGAATTACTTCCCAGTATCGAGTAGGACCGAGCTGTTAGGTGTCGATTGTGGTACCGCTAATACTTGTTTTATAAACTGGTTTTTTGCTTTATTATTTACGTTATCATGGCAATTTGTACTCCAAACTTCACCTCCGTAGGGAGGTATGGTCAGCAGTAATGTATTATATGTATGCGTGGCCAATTTGAAAATAATGTTGTTGGGAATTTTCAAGGTTTCGGATGTTGCGAATATTCTTTTGTCTTGATAGTTGCCACCATTCTCTGGTGGTCGATCCAAGTTCCATTATAGGATATTTTCACTCCCAGGTGTTTAAATTTTTAAACAATTTCTAACTCTTGCCCCTCATATGACTATCTTTCTCCTTTTGCCAGATGTACAATTACTAAATATTCTACTTTCGTTTTGTTTACGTTAACATTAAGGTTCCATTTTGTGTATTACGCTTCTAACGCATTTAATGGTATTGTTAAGTCGCCAGCGTACAACAATACTGGAATTGATGTTTGCACTACATGAGGGGGATGGCTAGTGGTTTTCTATAGTGCATCAACTACGTCATTGACGAATAAATTCAGTAATATGGCAGAAAGTTGTCACCCCTGTCTTAAACCTATGTAAGGTGGTATTGGTTCCGATATTTTATTTCATCTGCTTGTTAGACAGAAATCGACCGTTTGTATATTATTTCGATTCTTTGAAATATTTGAGTGGACATCGTATATGTTGTTAGTTTGTACAATTAAGGAGTTCTGATGAAGGGGTCGAATTTCTTTTAAAAAAACCGATGAAGCAGCTTTACAGTTTGCCTCGTTTCTCCGTCATTATCTTGTCCATTAAGTTGCGCAACATCAATGTATTGTCTATGGTGTTTTTCGGAATACTGATTGTAGTGGCGATACTTTGTTATTGCACTTTGCCAAGCTTTCTACTCTTGTGGCCAGCATTCTCGTGTAAAGTTTACTTATGACTAGTAAACTTTGATTCCTCCATAGTTCTTAGGGTCCTGCTAATTTTTTTTTGTATAATTAGAAAATTATAAGCCTTCTCCATAAGTCTGGTAAATCTGCTCCCCGTAAACATTCCGGCTACTGATGTCATACTTTTTCGTTCTGTGCACTGTCTTCAAAACAGCTGCCACAATGCCGTCGAAACCTGATGCTTTGTCATTTCTCATACTTCTTGTAGTGAGCTCAATTTCATGAATTTATATTTATTTGTGGACGATGGGATCGATACATGAAACTTTAAAGGGATTGAGTGTGTTCTTTTCCATGTGTCTTTACTACCAAGAATTTGCCTAAAATGTTCCACCCATACTTCTGAGTGAATGTTTTTCGACGTACGTTGTGTATTGTTTCCGCGAATCAAACGCCATACTTCCTTATATTTGTTTGTAACCTCTGAAACCAGAGTTCAGTTTATTCTTTCCTTTTTCCTTTTACAAAATATAAAATACGGCTAGGGGCAAAGCTTGTGGATGATGGCTAGCTGACGGCCACCATCATGAATGCCGAAATCATGAACTTCAATTTTTCATTTCAAATGATAGGTAGATCATATGATGCATGGTTTTAGGCTTGAATTTGGCCAGGATGTCCAATGTGAAATCAAATCTCATGGATCGTTATTTGATGGCAAGTTACGGAAACCGACAATTGATGTTCATCTGTTACACAATGTGCTTCACATGTGCATTGTGCTAGGCAATGCATGTGTGCAGAACGCTCTCCCGATTGTATGCATACGGGGCAGGTTAGCAGGGAAATTTGTTTATAGGCAGTAATGAAACATTGCTCAAGATGGCGAATATGATGAATCTTCTTGCTATAAAACATAGCCTTAATATGTCCCCAAAGGTTGAAGTCCATTTTAGTGAGGTCTGGTGATCGGGCAGACCATTCAACTGGCCAACCAGTCCACGAACCCGAAAATTTCTCATCGAGGTACTGACGCATCCGGATGCCAAAGTAGGGAGGAGCATTGTCTTACACAAAAACTGGAAAATGTAACCTGTTCTGACAGGAGACCTGGCAGTATCTGAACTGTTACATCTTCAGGTATCGTTCCGAAGTTACATTTTCATAAATAAAGAAGGACCGATAATTCGTGTTCCCCATATACCTGGCCATACTATAACCTTACCTGCACCGATCATTTTGGATGGACCCGTCCATGCGGGATCCTCAGGCGACCAATAGCGCATGTTATACCTATTTACGTTCCATTTTAAGAGGAAGCAAGCTTCATTGAAATGGAGTAGCGCTATTGCGAAGTTTACATTTAGCAGTAATTAATTGTTTCCCTGTTGTAAACTTGCACGCGGTGATCTTAATCGTTCGTGGATAAGTGTTGTTACATTTGCGCACCCTACGGATATCACTTATGCCTCTGCAGTAGGTCGGGTCGATAAATCCTTTTTCGAAATTTGTACATGACTTGTGCGCAGACGTTGCTACCAGTGTCAGAGACTTTGCACAAAAATGTGGGATTTTTTGGACCATCCATTACTCTTCCGCATCCAGCTTGAAAATTTAAGATTTCAATAAAACGGCACCATGTTCAACTCTACGAAAACTTGGACTGTAGCAGCTCCTGGCTGTCTGTAGTAGAAGGCAGGAAATATTCAGAGCATAAAGTTACTCTCATTGACATAAGATTTCTTTAGAATACATTAAATGTTAACACATCTGATGACTTTCTTGGATGGTGTAGCAACAGGGTCAACCACTTGCAGATTTTCGTTTGAAACATTCTGTAGTTGCGGTTATGTTTCATATTATAGCTCGTTTGAACGCTAAGGAAACAGGCTTGCTGATGGTATACATACTTTCCCAGTACTGCAGACAAGAGAGAAAAAGCGGAGAGATTTTTTTTCGAATTTCCCTATAAAATTCCTTTATGAAACAATTTTGCACCGTTCTTGACTGGAGACACTGTCACTAGAGGAACAATATCTGATTAGGGAAAAATGATACTGTATACCAAAGATTCAGGTGAGGTATCACATTTTTATCTCCATTAGAAACCGTAAAAGCAACATTCTTTCTAACTCCTTACTCCAGTAACAACAATGTTCAAACCTTCCATAGATGGCAATAGTTACGAATATTAATAAACGCATGCTTTCATGCAATATGAGAAATACAATAGTATTCCCTAACATCTTCTTACACGACAATTACAATAGTAAAGACGGTCGTAAGACAGGATTAAAATGGCCCCGTGGCCTTCCTAACTTTCACTAACCGTTCCTAAGTCCTAACACACTTATTATATTAGATGTGATAATATACAAATATTTTTGACAAGGAAAGTTTAGAAGAAAATGGAACTTGCATATTACAATTAAGATCGTATTTACTATTACGATTCGACGCTAGTAATAGCAATGCCCATGACAAGATCCAAAGACAATAACAAGAAGCGTGATAAAAAGAATGTTTTGGCTATCGCGTCGGCGACTCGTGTAGTTTGGTTAAAAGCGGTTGAAAGGGTGGTCAAACGAACGGGAAATTGTGGTTCTTAGTTGGACAATGGAAAAGTAATTAAATTATGGTGTATGTCGTGAGAGTTACTTTGTGTTTAGTGTTCAGCAACACTTTTTTTATGTGTATACTCTTCCAATCAAGTGTTCTTTCTGTCTGATGAATTAGCCAAGTAGGTAAGATGCTCAACCTCTAAGTGAGTAATCCATGTTCAAATACCAATGTAGCTAAGTTTTCTCTCCCACTACCGAAATCATCGTGTGTTCTGTTGATTAAACACAAAAAAAGTGGTAGTATCGCTAGGTCATCGCATTGTGTTGAATCAACATTTTTTTACTGTGCATTATATGCTTTGTAAAAGGTAATTGTAAGACACATACAAAAGACATCCAGGTCACGGGTTCGAGTTCAGAAATATCTGATGACCTTTTACTTCATCTGCTCCAGTTAAATGAGGTTTAAGCTATGTTAACTATTAAAAATAAAATGGAATGGAATGAAAGGTTGTATTTCAACTATAAATATTGGAGTCAAATTACTGTAGGAATTCATGTAGCGTAAACTATTTAATAGAAACAGCCGAAATATTAAACATTAAGAAATAAATTAATAAAAAAAGCTAACAAGGCAATCACACTTCACTTTATTAAAAGAAAAAACATGTACAGGAAGCTTAAAGATTTCAATGTTCATTTTAATGTGTCGTCCGAGCAAGATAATGTTAGAACATCGAAACGGTTCCGTTTGCTGTGTGTGTATTTAATTTAAATAAAAAAAAACTGTGCATTTTTTAGACTCGAAACGACTCGTTTCGTGTCTCGTCTCAAAAACGAAACGAAAAGGTAGTCTGTTTCATCTCGCGTCTCTTCCAAAGGGTTCCGTTGCGTCTCGTTAGTCTAGACGGTACGAGACACAAGACAGATCTGATCTCGTGACAACAATATACGCGTCACAACAACACCTTCAAAATCACTCTCTAGCAGTCTTGTTCTTCCTAGTGTATTAGTAAGGAAGTCACCTCTTACTTTGTGACTGTTCACTTCGTACTGTTGGCAGTTCGAGTCTTACCTAGTGCACAGTGTTTATAGTACCTTTTCGTAATATAAAAAATTCTCTTCACTGATGTAGATTAACAAATGCCGAGAAAAATTTCAGAAAGTACCTAGGTATGTGCAATGCCGTCGAGGTGGAAGTAATTGTTATGTTCTTTTCAATTACAGACATTTTATAATCAAGCACACGTGTAAATTCGTTGTGGCTCGTATTTTATGTTGGCTTCGTGGCACAGTACGTGCTGTTCCGGTTTACGAATAAGAGGGTCGCGGATTCGAGTTACCTCTTCTTCATTTCTATTTTTAAAAGTATTATAATTTAATATTTTTTATATACCGCCAGTAGATGTTCGTTTGTAATAATATATTATTTCAAACAGGAACAATCGAGAATAGATGTAAAGGAGACAGAAGATAATACTTGTTTTCTTGTTTCATACTGCCTTTAGACTCACCTTAGTGTAAACATATCACGCGTAGAGGCAATATTACATATTTTGAGGGAATAATATTTTTTGGTTGATTGGCGTTTTGCCGTGTCTCTGTCACTAGTGAGCCACTTATGGCATAATTATCAAAACAGAAAAGGGGCAGCCGCCGATCGTCGCTGCGGAGTCGCCAATATTTGGCGAGATGTAGCTAGTTCAATATCGGTGGTCCACCGACGCTTACAGCGTGCGGTAGGTCCTGAAATTTAATTACGTACCATAATATCACCTAGTGTCAAAATAATTAACTATATATTTCCACTGGACATTGAGTGTTGCAAAGGGTGAAATATTGGATGCAAAATGTAATGGATAATTTGCATGTTACCATTACATATAATTCCCAACAAAAGTATTGCGATTGTAAAAATAGTAGTTTTTACACAAATTATAGCATGTCCTTTGTAACAGTGAAAATTGGTAAACTATAATTTTGCGCTGTTCTAAAAGTAAGCCTCGATTTAGTTTTATTTTCGTTAATTACATTGGAAATATTTTTGATCGTTGACAAGTACCCCACGCCGTTAGCGTAGGTGGACGATGGATGGGCAACTATCAACATCTCGCCAAAAATTGTCAGCCCTGAAGCGACGATATGCGGTGGCCCCACATACGTTTTGAAAATTCTACCAGCAGCGAAAGAGAATCAAATAAACGCCAATGAATCAGAAAATTACTCCTCGATAATATATAAATAACCTATATGCGTCATTTGTTTGCTTTAAAGGCGAGTCTAAAGCACAAAAAAGTGTAGCATGCGGTGGGCGCGAACCACCAACATTATGATTACTAAGCGTGTGTTCTTCCCACTTCACCGCGGAGGCGATGAAAGAAGTGTATATGATGAAGTCTTCCTAACCCCTTTGAAATCAAGCAACCCCAGGATAACACAGAAACGCGCCAATAGTGCCGTCTGTAGTAAATATATTGTGAGTCGTGCCTGGTTCCTTTGGTCTACATACGACAATTGGTCCGAATCTTTAAAGGGCAAACACGCATTCATCTGTGAAGACCACATCGCTCCAATTTCGATGCCTTTTCGTCTCTCCAGATTTAAGATTCAAATAGAGCTTCCTTTCTTGGAGCAAATCAAGCGTGAAGACAAGCTGTCCGAAGCCGGCTTCTAGCATTTGATCGTGAAGCAGGGAAAATCGTTACCTGTCCCAGTAGCCGGGGGGTCGTGTGAGGTCTCTGCTGTGTGACAGCAATGAGCCTATTATCTTGCTCTTGTGGTGTTACACGTTTTCTCCCACTACCTGCAGATTCTCTAATTTCCCTATATTGCTTTACTAATCGTTCAAAAGTATCTCTGAGAACTCTAATACTTATTGCGACTTTGAAACCATCATTTATAATCGTTAAATGCGGTCTTTTGATTCTCATTCATTGTCTACGAGCAGAGACTGCGGAATAGCCCGCGCTGCCCGGGTTACAGCCCGCTCAATACTTAGGGAAGTATTAATTAAAAATGGCACGACGTATTAAAAGTGATAATAGAAATCGAGTAATGAATAACCACTTTAAGCTTTTTGTGGAATCAATTATTGACAACGACGTAATAATAAAAATAAAGTTCCACTTCTAAAGACTGCGTGTACTGCTTTAGTTTTTCATCCATCATCCTCACCTTCTAATAGCTGTTTCTCTTCCTTTCCTCCGCTTTCAACTACAACTCAAGCACTGTAGATACAACACTCTGTCAAATAAACGAGTGTATAATAACTGAAGCATTGACAGTATTGTTTCGTTTTCGCTTTGTCACTTATCTGCTCCACACCCAAATCTGTTGAACTCAGTGAACATCGAGAGAGTGACAACGAACAGATACATAAATGAACGAGAGGACAAAGAATATTATTTTCCAGCACCTTACAATCAAGTATGGTCGAAAATAGCTCTTGCTTTTTCCACAAGCTTCTGCTCTTCGCTCTGCCCTTTCTTTAGGTTGATTAAAGAACCTCCTCCTTAAAAAAATTGAGAACTCTAAAAATTATAGATCTACTTGCTGATGAAATACCTTCTATTTATTTCTAACGACACTCATGGTGCATATTCCACGAACGAACGAGTACGAGAAAAAGAGACTGAAAAATAATAATAAGAAGTACGTGCTTAATAGCATATTTTTTTACATTTTCCTTGGCAGAACATTCTTCCAAACAACTACCGAAAAGTAATATCAGTGATCAAGCTGAAGTAACGAAGCGTTCCTTTCAGTCCATACTGAACGACTTCTCTTAAGTTTAAGATATAGTTTCGGAGAACGCAGAAAATTTAACTTTCAGTCTTACATAACGGCAGAGAAAAATCCATAAAAAGTTTGATACGTCAAAATACGACGAGACTGATTATGTTCAGCATCGAAAGAATATTACCGCGAAAATACTTTTAAGCCTGCGACTTGTTTTTAGACATTGTGATCAGAAGATCTGACGACTATATTTTCTCTTTGCTGTAGGATATTTAACAGTTGCTGATTATTAATACTAATGGAAAATCTGTTCACATATCCAAAGTTTCAATCTAAATATTGAAGAGGTATATGGATTTTAAGATTTTATTTTTGGTGACGGAGATAAAGATTTATTAGAATTAAAATTGAAAAGACTAAAATACCGTGATAATGTTATGTTATGTCATAGTAACACGTGCACTTGTTTGTTTATGTAAATTGCCACACATGGTTGTATTTATGTTGTGTTGTTATTGAAATCATGGCGACACGCTAAATCGTCAGATTGTTTGTTTTGTTTTGTTTTGTAAAGATGAAAATCGAGACATGTAATGTAACAATGTGCAATCTAGTTTGTTAACATTGACACAATTTGAATGTGACACAACTTTCAGATCTAGAGAGATTGTTAACTGGGAATTTGGTCACGATGTAATACGGGTTGAAACAAATGTTTCACGAATAGCTGAGGTAAACACAATTGAACGACAAAGCTAATTCCAGAGTCTGGAATTGAGAACAAAAGCCTCGTGTTGGAGAGAATCTAGATCAGACGCCCAGCAGGAGGATGAGAGAGCTATCAGCCTAGCAGTGGCCTGCGATCAGTTAAGACCATAAGTAGATCAAGGGCGATCTACTCTACGTTTGAAGTACAACTACAGCCGCTTGTAATGGAAGGTCTTTAGTTGGCATTCCGTTGGAGACCACATGCAGACACCAATCTTGTCCAGGAGATCCAGAGCTGAGGAGTACAGATTCATCAGTCCAGAGGGTCATCGCATAACGAAGGTATGTGTGCCTCAGCTAGGTGTGTGTTGATCGTGATTCAATTTCCAGTCGTTTACGATTTGTGATCTGATTTGTTAGGCAACATTCACACAGAACATACACTAAGACACTATGACATTATTTATACAAATACATTAATGAAACGAATTATAGAGCTTATTATAATTTCCTCTCACTTAAACATTAACCTACTCATTCTGGATAATGAGTGGTAGCAACTTCTGTACGTCATTCTTCGAATATCCCCATGCTTATTGGGCACGACGTTAGGAGGTTGTTAATATATTCAAAGGATATATATTTTGATATCTTAAAAGCACAGTTAAGATGCTGTTCTCGCTTCACAAAGCAAAAAGGATTCTTTAAAAGTTTTTCAAGGTGTTCAAGATTTGCTGGTCTTAAATCTGAATCAAAATAGATAACTCATTTTCTTCGGAAGTTAATACGCTAACAATGCTTTACATTACCGTTAATATGAAATCAGTAACACCAGTTGACTCTATGAAGAATGAAATTTTTCTTCGGAATACCATGACCCAACACAGATTAACTACTTGATTCTTCATTCCCACAAAGATTTTCTCAAAAGAGTTATGGAATAACCAAGTTCCACTTTTAAGTAGCTCATATTAGTATTGAAGAAAGCGTATTATGAGAATTTCAATGCAGAAAAGTAAGTACGATGACTGGCGAATAGTTTTTTTCATCTTGAATACATAGATATTGATTTTACTTCGACCACACTCGCACGCGCCCTAGGAGTGACAATTGATCCTCGAGAAGGAATTGTCCATGACCCTCGCTCGCTATCGCCCTCACCCTCTTGAACCGTAACCCTCGCAGTGACAGTTGGCCATTGTCCTGGTTCACCCTCGCCCTCGCGAAGGAAACTGTCCTTCTCCCTCGTTCGCCCTCGCTCACGCTCACCCTCACCCGCATTTTTGAAGGTTGTCTTCGCCCTGGTGAAGGTAGTTGTCTATCACCAACTCACGCTCTCACTCTCGTATTGGGAATTTCTCCTCGCCTTCGCGCTCCCTCGCCTTCGCAGTGACAGTTGACCCTCGCCTTTGTTCATCCTCGCCCTCGCAAGGTATATTGTTCATCGTCGTCGGTCGCCCTTGCTCTCATATTATTGAGGACGAGATTATTTTGGGTTGTGGAGGTCATCGCTAGGGTCTGATCCTGAATTTCTCATCCTTTTTGTTGATTTTTTTCTTTACTATAACTAAGTAATGAAAACTAAACATTTATAGTATAACTTACTCCAGATGACTTAAATATAACAAATCATTGCTTACTCAAAGCTTTATATTAACATGAACATGTTGAAATAAAATTTGAATAATTTCCTTTACATCTTTCGGTGCAAACTAGTGTTGTTCATGAGACGAGACGAGACGAGAAATAAAGTTTATCATCTCGTCTCCTAAATTTTATACGAGTCTCTCCTTGTCTCAATTCTCGGAACCATCCTTATTGTTTCAATTCTCGACGACTCGCTTATCGTCTCTTTTTTGTAAATTTACGTACAAAATGTATTCCCTTATCTAGAAGTTCTTAGAATCCTTCAGAGTCACGCGAAGGGAAGAATGGTTTAATCTAACAATATATAAACCATATTTATTATTGAAATATATTGTGTAATGATTTGAGTATCTTTAAACGTTCATAAACACGTTTCGTTGCGATCATACAGTCACTTTTATCAATTTATAGGATTTACATACGGATCATAATTTAGCACTAAAATAATGTGTGGGTGAACTAATGTTGTTCCCAAGAGTCGAAAAAATTATCGCCTTGTCTCGTAGTGCAAATTATGCGAGTGATAACGGTGATAAGTTTTTAAAAGTGTTGTTTTCAACCCATAGTTCCTTATAATTGTTAGTATATGCAGATATATAAGATTTGAGTAAACGATTGAGTTAGTTATTTGCACGAAATTAGTTTGGCGAATTTCATTTACAATTCGAGCAATAGTATCCTTTGTAATATGTGGTATATATTTCTTATGTGCACAAATGATTAACCTATTTTTTAAAGTTTCAATACAAATGTCACTTTTGTTTGTAGAAGTCAGTTTATATTTTTATTACAGTGACGAGGAGGACACCTATACTAAATTCAAAGAAATCTCTGTGTCAGTACAAAAGGAAGTGTCGTTTGCCTCTCCTCCTCGTCAAATCGCAGGAATCTTTCACTGCCCTCCTAGAAGCCCGTTGTTAATCCAGCTCTGGATTCCAAACTAGACTACCTGATGGCGTTATAGCTGCAGATGAAACCTATTGTTCGGGTACCGTAAATTAAAGGTTCTTTCTGACGTCTTTTCCAAGAAATGCATATTGGTTGTGATTAGGTAATGTTATCTATTCTGTAAATTAATATTATTTTGTTCTTCGTTGATACAGTTTAAGAACGTGCAGCCGAACGATCTTTATTAGTACTGCATAAGAACTAATTAAAAAGTTATTACATTCAATGTATTTTAGCAGGACAATATGCCTTCAAACACATAACTAAAACTACAGGCTGTTCCTCAGGAAAGTCATATAGGTAAAAAAAAATTAAAGCTTTCTAGCTTCAACGCAATAGAAAAAATGCAATCTAATAGACCTAAATGGTAAGACGAGTAAAATTGAGGTGGAACGTAGAAGTAACTGTAATAAAAGTTTTTTTTTTGTTTCTGATCCCATTGAGTGTCCTGATCAAATGTCTACAAAATCTGATTACGGGAAAGCCGCTAATTAAGGACGCCATCTTGGATATTTTCATAAATCATTTTGATAAACTTTTCTTGTAATATCTTCGCAATGAATGAAGTTAGAGACTCTGTTTTTGCCCCAAATCGAAACTAATACACAATACATTCACCAAAATATAGAATTGTATAATTGTATGATGTTTTATTTAAATATGGTTACTGTTAGGCTCAAAAAGCAATTTAGTTTTTTTTTATTTTGCGACTTTTATGGCTAATAACTATGAAATGCTCAGAGAGAATGGAAAACACTCCGAAATAAAATTAATAGATCCTAGTTTTACTTTTCCATCAACAATAAAACTGTCACCTATGTTTGAAAGTGAGGGAACTACGTGGTTTCATTTAATGGAAGATGTTGTATCTTGAGTCACTCATTTGCGCAACGATGTAACGTTGTTTCCCTTTTTACCCACCGACTAGAAGAAGGAGAAATTTTCAAAATCATAAAAAAACCTCGATCTTTTCAAAAATATTTAATCTGTGGCAACACTGTGTGTACAGTAGCGTAACAAAGAACACGTTATTACGTACCTTAAATATCTGTGTGTAAGATGTAATACAGTTACTGAGGTCCAGCTCAAGGAAGGTGTCCTAATATGGGATACCCTGTACTGGTTGTATCACGATTTCAATGCAGGAAATACCGGTAAACCATTATATGAGAACACCCTGCGACCATCCTAATCATCAGAGTCTCATGACATCTACGTCGTTGTAAAGCATGTTGAACACATATTTCAAATATAGGGCATTGGTCCCCATTTGACCCACTGAATAGAAGAAGGAAGAAGAAGAAGAAATTATTAAATTATTTAGTATTAAAAAAATATCATTGCTGTATTCGCATGCAGTATTACCGATTTTACTGGAGGAAGTATACCATTGAATGATAACACCATGCAATATGATAGTTTTCCTTATTTCTTCCAACTGAAAAATTGACTAACAGAAGTAGAATATAGGCCATAACAGCCTAACAAATTTAGGTTGAAAAATCACTTAACAGCGATCTTATTGCCATGTATAATTTAGTGTAGACGTGCTTTTTTAAATGACAAATGCCTTATAGGAATTGTGTTGAATTTTATACCACTCTTCGAGAGTGCATAGCTCCACTGTTGTCAATTTTATAACCTTGATGCCCCGTTTCCTAGTACATATTGAGGATTGTTTAATATTTGGAACTTTAGTCTATATCAATCGATAGGAAACTTTTAAACAAGCTTTTTTTGAATATTTTTATTGCAATATTTTATTCATGGTATACTTCAAATCCATGAAATGACACATAGAACAGTTACTGGGTATACCTTCAAGAAAAATAAACTTATAAAGCGTAAACTGAACTACCATTCCAACGCCTGGTACTCTGTGCTCAGACAACTAGCTTTGATTTGAGAGAAGTGTTTTGTTACGAGCTCTGCACGTACCCTCCTTCGTTATTTGATAGAAATGGGCATATGAGAGATTCTGGAGAGCTTCAACTTGATAAATTCATACGTTAGCAAGAGAAAATCGAAGTAAGTCTGGCTGAAGATGTGCAGTATGTCATTGATGGTGTGTTCTTGCTTCATCAATGTACCTATTTTGAATCAAAAACAAACATTTGAAGAAGTTATTCATAATTATCATAACAATTTTCTCACAAAGTACGGGACACCAACAGTTGTCTTCGTTGCCTTTATAAATACGATATCAACAATGTCGAAAATTCATCGAAAACGAACAAAAGGGATTTAAGGACCAAAAGTACATTTTAGCCTTTTAATGCGCGTTGCTGTCAAAAACGACATATTTCTTTTCATAAAACTAAATAAACAAACACATATGACTTGTCTTTCACAAAAGTTACAGTCAGGTGGCTCTACCACCAAACAAGCTTCTGGTGATGCTGATGTCAGATCATAATGGAAAGTGTTATATTAGCACGCAAGTATCCTACAGCCATTATAGGTGAGAACACTCATCTGCTGGTCCTGTTAAGACGTCTCATCAGTAATGAGTTTCATTATACTTTTCTCTGCCCGGAGCCAAAGCGAACTGTAAAAACAAAGACTGCCTATGACATTAAGAAAACTAAACAATAATTTTGTGAAGAAGTTTGTTCTCACATTATTTTCGTACGTGCTGTGTTAGAGTGTGATAAAACATTAAAACTATATGGCCTAGGGAAATGTGACTCTATCAAAATTTTAAAGAATAATGAGATGTTTAAGAAAGATGGTGTTGTTTTTAACACATGTGGGAAATCAAAAGAACTTAACATTGCTGGTCACAAAACTATGGTCTATCTTTATGATGGAAATTTAGAAGATGAACTAAAGGAAATAAGGTTTCGAATGTATATCTAAGGCGACAAAATTAACAGCTCAGGTGAAACCGGAAGGACTACCTCCATCAGGAAATGCATTCAAATTTCAGAGCAACGAGTGTATCACCAGGTTCAACAGTGGATAGGTAATGAAATGGATCCATGTAGCTGAGGATGGGAATAGCGTCACAAACATCGGACAACGGTGAAAAGGGCTCAATGAAAAGAACCCTATTAAAAAGGTAACCAAGAAAGTTCTATCGCTTTCTCACCCACTACCTTAGAACGTCGATATATCATCTAAGACGTAATTGGAAGATCAAACATAGTTCCTGTCGCCATCGACGACCTTCTGCCAACGTTCTCAAAGGGCATGGATTCCACCGCGATAGAACTTAGTGGGACTAGATGCGAAGGAGAAGCCATCGAGTGCATTTTGCATCCCTACTTGGGATTTGAACTTGCGTCCTCTAAGGTGATTGTCTAAGGAGTGGAACAGGTGGTAATAGAACCCTGTAATGTCAGAAGAGTACGGCGGATGCAATAGTGTTGCCCATATAAGGCATAGAAGGATGTCTCGGCTCATTCCATCGAAGTGGGGCCTAGCGTTGTCCTGTAAACGAAATACCCCTATGCGATTCAAAAGTGCTGGTTACAGAGTTTTGAGTTTTTCTTGGACACGGCTCAGATGCTGACAGTACACAGTTGCATTGATACTCTGACCAGCTAATAGCAGTTCCCGATACACGATGCCGAGAGAAGTCGACCAAAAACACAGGAGGGCCTTCTTCTGGTGCCGTGCTGGTTTTGGCTACTTTTTGACCGGTTCAATGATGACGGCTTCGTGGAGCTTCGTACAGTACCCATTTCTCATCGCATGTCAACACTCTGTCCTTCTCACAATGGGTCCTTCCTCAGGTGACGCAACAAAGAAACACAGGTGTTTACTCGCGTTGACTTTTGGTCCGGAGTCAAATTTTGGGGACACATCGATCTAACTTGTAGTGCTTGAGAAGTTGATGGTTGTGCTGCCGAATGGTTTCTACACTCACACTGATTTGTAGTCCCAGTTTATCACATGTCTGACCACTGTTCGTCTCAATTGCTGCTTGAAGATTTTCATTTTGTACATGTGTTGGCATTCAGGCACGTTCTGCGTCTTCGAGTGTCTCGTTACCGTTCTCAAAATTCTTTAAACCACGACTGCACTAGTTACGTGGCTATCACCAAAGGCGTGGCACATCTTCCGTCCAAGCATAGCAGTGTTTGGCCCCAGTTTCAACTCGTACAGCATACACGAAGTTATGATGCATTCTGGTGGTCCCATATTCACTCTGGCCTTAAGCAAACTCATGATGTAACTCAACTACCACAAACATTTAGTATGTTGGATATACCCTCACGAACAACTGATCTTTGCTTTATATCCATTCGAAATCAACTCATGGTGTGATTGTCTATGACACCACAAAAAGTGAGAGAACTTTCTTGATTTCCTTGTATTTATTAAAATTTCTCAAATGCGGATGCAGCATAACACAATATGCTACCATACTGAGCGTATGGAGGAGGCAAATGCTTGTACTCATTGTAGAGATATAGTTGTAATTCTGAAGAAGTTGACATGGATGGTGATTGAGATAAAAGTGATATTATAAGCTAAGAAATATATCTGCTATAGCTGCTTATGAATCATTCCTGTGTATGTTAATTAACATTTACTAGTGTAATTAACATTTAGTAGTGAAAATTTACATTTACTAGTGTAATACATTGCTTAATTCATTTACAGTTTAATTTAATAGAGCTCAACATAGTTGTATACACTTGATACTAGTATATGTAATTCTTATTTTCAACGTATTACATATACGTTGTGCATATAGGAGCACATAATGTATATAGGAGTAACATATATTACTTTTAATGTAAGAAAGCTGTAACACAAGGAAAATATTGAACACTGTACTAGATATAAAACTGCAGTATACAATGGAGAAAATTTTGTAAGAAGAAATTAAAAATATTTTAAAAAGAGTTTGCTTTCAATTTATACTAAAGAACAATGTTCCAGATAAATGAACAATTCTCAACATATAACGATATCCAGTACTAGCAAACGTGGCGCCAATATTAGAAAATTCACAGCAGCAGGCCTATGTACTCTCGGAGAGTGGTAGACTTTTCAATACCGTTTCTCGAAGGTGATTTTCATTTTTAAAATTATCAACACTTAATTGTACATTGTACTTCTTGTATTATACTTCTATTAGTCAATTATCAGTTGAAACAAATAGTGACAACTATTACATTGCATGGTGTTCTCATGCAATGGTATACTTCCTCCAATAAAATCGGTGATACAGCAATCGTGTACAGCAATTATAATTTTTAATAACAAATAAATTACTACTTTGTATTTTTCAACTTTCTTCTTCTTCCTCTCCTTCTCCTTCTTTTTCTTCCATCCAGTGGATCAAATTGGGATCAATACTCCATAGTTGAAATATATGAGCTTTACAATGATGTAGGCACTATGAGACTATTGTGATTAGGATGATCGCAAGGTGTTCTCATATAATGGTCTACCGGTATTTTCTCCATTGAAATTGGTGATACAGCCAATAGTGGATATCCCATATTTGGACACCTTCCTCGAGCTGGATCTCAGTGACTTGTACATCTTACACACAGATGTGTAAGGTGTGTAATAACGTGTTGTTTGTTACGCTACTGTAGACACACTGTTGTCAGAGATGAAACAGTTTTCGGAAAAATCGAGGTGGGTAAAATGGGAAACAATGTTACATAGTTGGAATCTGCGTTCCATAAGCTTGACAAAGATGCATTACGCATTGTTATATGCTAATTAGGAGTGGCGTAGGAGGTGTGTTGGAAAATTCTCCATAGCGTCATTACCTCAAGTCGGAGAGTGATAGACTTTTCGTCATCATTTTTATCAGGTATTTTTCCATAACAACCACTTAACATAAATTGTATTGCAATTTTTTCCCGGTTCAACAACAATAATTTTCCTAGACTACATATTCGCAACTAATTTGCATATATATTGCATATTAGTAGGGAGTCAGAACAAGTGATTATCACGTTCCGTTCAACCCCAGAGAGTGAAAGCAACCGGTAGTCCTAAATCATCAAGTCCAAAATCCTGATCATTTCTAGACCGCCGGTCGCTTGATGCGAGCGGAAGTTCACCCCGTACATCCCCCTCCGACTCTACTGAGGACAAAAATAGACGTCACAAATATAAGGTCACATCTCCGAAACTACTCAAGATATTAATGAATTTCTTTTTCCGGTTTTATATGTTCTTTACCATTTCCTCTATGTACGCTTTTGATAGACCCAACGGTTTTACAATAAAATAACATAAACCTTACAAAGTGTGATATTTTGTTCTTAATATTTCCTTTTTTGCTCTGTATGTCCCCAATGAGTTGAGATATGGAAACAACATCCCTAATTAAATATTGTGGCAACACTCGTTTTTCGAGTAAATTATTTTGTATATTTTAATTTTGTTTTAATGTTTACGGTATAAAAATCATCTATTAAGGTTAAGGTAATTAAATGTTGTGTATGAAATATAATGCAAGCTGCACAATGTTGTTCATTCCAGTGTCAGCAGCCTGTTGTAAATAAATGTGAATAAGAATGTCTTCGTTGAGAGTCTGGCAATGTAGGAAGGAAATGTAGACAATGCGTCTATCCTCGCATTAGCCAGATTCTATACATTGTACAAAGAGAATCTGTAAGATTTCACGAATTTCACGAAATCACGGATATGCGGAAATTGCTTAGAATCGAGAAAACAGAGTGTGTCGAAAGTTGCAGTTTTTGAGTCTTGACACATGGAAGGAATTTGTCTTTCCATGTGAAAAGGGGTCGCACGTGCCACAAGCAGACGACAAGCAGACGACGGAGGTTGGGCCAAGCTCAACAAAACCAGAGGATGAGAAAGGTTCAGGATCGAGTCTTTGAAGGAGTTTTGATCGAGTCTTCGATGGAGTTTTGATCGAGTCTTTGATGGAGTCCGAATGACCGAGTCTTAGAGATCAGTCTTTGAATACCGATTTAATCGAGTTCTTGGAGAACGAAGTTTATAGTCGCCAAACAGCCCGATGACAGCGAAAGGAAATACTTTGTAAACGACATCATTCTTAACAACGCAGAACGTCACATCCAGAGTAGCTATTGAGAAGATTCATACCTCAATGCTCGTCCTCGTAATTCAACAGTCAGGAGTATCATCATAGAGGAGCCAGGTTCGACGCCAGATCATCGCTGGAACAACACCAGATTTTCAGGTATGTGTTACACCGACTCAGGGCTCAAAAGCTCAATACTCGACCGTTGCTATGCTCGTCTGGCAAATCGTTCCTAATATCCGTCAGTAAATGCTTTACGAAATCTTACAGTAAAATCATAATTTTGAGAAATACAGTGATATCAAATTAGTGAAGTTAACGTATTCTTATTTGATTTTATCCCCATTAAGAAACCTCACGCAAATGAATATTATTTTATCCCGCTCATTCTAGATGGTGAGTGGAAGGCATCCAGTTGCACTCAAAATTGCATCCCCAACTAGGCACTGAGTGGCTGGGTTGTCATGGTGGAGATGCTGGGTAAAGATCCTAAGTAAATTGATTCCCACCCGTCCCACCCTTTCATGATGGAGATACTGTAAGAAGTAATGTCATGGTAGCGATTCCAGTGCGATATTGAATTATGCGATTTCAGAAAATTAAAATTAACTCCCTACCCACCCATTTAAGGTAGAAGTACGTTACATTAGTAATTTTACTTTGTTAGTAAATGAAACCCACCCATCCCACCCTCTCTACGATAAAGTGTAATAGTAAGAAGTGCGTAACAGTAACGAGTTCGATTCTCGGCTGTATTACAGTAATGTGTTTGTAGTGGTATTTTTAAATAGAATAACGAATAACGTTCACGGAACGTAGTAATTTTATGGTGGTGTGTTTTACAATATTCAAATATAATTTTAACATATTTAGGGATAATTCATTACAATTTTATAATAGTAAAAATAAGAAAGAAAATAGTGAAATATTTTGTAACTAAGTTATGAATGCACAGAGCGAGATGCAGTGTGAATCCTGCACAGCGAACGAGGATTGTCGCGCAAGCGATTAGAGACGAATGTTGCCGATCAGAAACGACGGAACACGAACGCTCATTATATGTCAGTATTTGCTCTAGTTCTTTTCTCCGACTCAAGGTTGAAAAGAATAATAAAAACACAGCAGTTATTTTGCCATAGATTAAACATAACTTATATTAGACTTAAAAGTAATAAATACAGTATTTAGTTAATAGGTAATAGCACTAAGAATATAAAATGTTGTCATTGAAAAACAATCATAGGGTGCATTATCCCGTATTGAAAGATAATGGGAAAACTGCGACAATGTTTACCAAGTCAAGATACTATTATCTGGACTTGGGCGTTTTCAAACACTTTATGGAATTCAATCCAACATACAATGAGGACAAGGAAATGATATTTAGAGATAACGTACTTGGTAGGAAGTATAAACATTACTATTTCATTGAGTTTTATGAGAAAAACTTTAGTGTGGATGAATTAGTAAATTAGGTTTTAGACGGCATTTCATGTCTGTGATAACGGGCATTGCCGAAACGAACACGATAGTGCGTCAATCCATCTTTTTTGCTATTAAGAACGAACAGTTAAAATACAAGATTTGTGCATTATTTAGTTCAGGTGCTACCCAAGAACGAGTAAATGAATGGTTACAACGGTTTAGAAATAAGTTTGAATGCACTCAGGCAATCAAGATATCTGATTTTGTTACAACACTTGCGCAACTAGAAAAGCAAGCGAAGCTTGTTATTTCCAGTGATAAGTCCGCATTAGATTTGGTAGCCTTTGCTACATTCTTTCAGCAAAGAACGCCTTGGTTATCGTACTAAAATATGACGTAAACATGAGAGTTTTATTGATATAGACAATAACAATAATCTAATGTACATAGTAATGTAGTATTTTAATATTAATATTTAGTTATAAATAGGAATATATATAGGGTAATATTAGAAATATCGTTAGTTATTAATATTTGGTGTAAGTAAAAATCTGACTATCAATTTATTTTTAGCGAATTATGTCTTAATGGCATATAGTTCTAATGTAGTGACGTAAGAAATAGAATAAAAGTAGGAAAGACTATGGAGAAAAGAAAAGAAAACAAAGAAAATGAAAATATGAATAATTTTGTTATTTAGTTTTGGTATTAGGAAATTAGATGTAAGAAAAGGCAAGAATGAAAAAAAACAAGAAATGAATGATGTAATTGAAGTAGATTTAATTTAGACATAAGTTAAAATTAAGAAACCCTGAAAATTAGGCGAAACCTTTCATTAGGGGAAACTCTAATCAGGAAGGAAATCCCATTCTCTTCGAGTTGAATTGGGCGATTACCAAACTTCGATGAGAATATTTTATTTATTGAGCCACATAAGTCTTCCGTGATTGTTGAAAAGAGACACAGGAGTTGTTTCGTACATCACGCGTAAAGCAGTGAATTTTTTTTGTCGAGATATCCTTCATTTTTAGCCAGTCCCTTAGAGTAAGATTAAAATTAAGATAGTAATAAATTAGTAAGTAATAAATTCGATATCCTAGAGAATACGTAGGAGAGTCAGAATAGTAATAGATGTAAGCAGTGCATCTAAAATATAGGAAAAGCAGAATATAGTTATATTCGCGGATTTATAATGTAAGAATTGTCTAGTTTAATCTTTTTATTTGTGTTAGTTAGAAGGAAAGAGGAAAAGAGTTGGTTTCTAGGAATGTGAGTAGTGAGAGTAAGGAAATTTTAGTAGAAGATAGATACTAAAAAAGTAGACAATTAAAGACGTTAGACGTAAAGAAATAAGCAATTGTAGATTTATAACGTAGACTAAATTAATAATAAATGTGGATAGAGAGAAGAAGAGCGAAATAATAAATAATGAATAAAGATTAATGAATAAAGAAGAATAAGAAAATAGAAGTAAATAGCGAATTTATAGAGAATAAAGCATGCATCGTTGAAGTATATTTATGCATATGTTAAGCGCTAAGAGTACTCTAAGAGAATAAGTAGATGAATATATATATGAATAAAGCGCAAGAGTATAGAAATAAGAGAAATATTATCGGGGACATGCAGAGGTTTTTCCTGCACAAGAGTAGCCCTGAAAAGATTTAGTACGTATTTGAGTTGGACATATGAAGCAGTTTTGAACTCACTTCGAGGAATTCCTTCTCACAAGCTATAGGCCCTGTCGGCATTATTTAAATAATTTAATAAGTTAATATTTTAATATAGAAATAAGTATAGAGAGTAATAAGTTAATAAATATATGACAAGAAGATTAATAATATAGTAATTAATAATGAAATGAATTATTGACCTAATGATATTGTTGTGGGAATGGCCACCCTAGACGACGTAATTAGGCAAATAAATAAGTAAATAATATAATAAATAAGAAGTCTATTGTTATAATCTAGTAAAATAATTAGTCACGTCTACAATATTGAAAAAAAGAATCACGTCACGATAGTCTTATTGAATTTGAGTATGAAGAATAATCAAGTTTTTGAAATTTTAAAAACGGTCAGATTTTTATAAAAACCATGTAGATAGTTAGTAATAAATGTGCTAGCTGTAGCCAAATTTAGATTGGGATGATACGGCTAGTCAGGCAGCCGTATTTAACAACCAAAGCCTCCAGGATTTTAAGGAAATGTAAAATCCATCATATTCCCTGAATCTCAATCAATTTTTGTATGCAGTTAACAAGTGTTAGGAGTAATAATAATAATTGTAGGTTAAGCATAAGTAAGTATACACAGTGTTTAAATAAATATATATTCGCGTGTTTAAATATAAAATTTTGCACTTACCCATATAGATGATTAATCCAGTGAATAGTCCATTATGTAATCCTTTGTTGTGTCCACTTAATTATATATCACTTAGTAACCGGTAATATTTTATCATTTTATGTTTTATCACTTTTTAATATTTTATCACATTTTAAATATTTTGAAAACAAAAGGAAATGCCAGATTGAGTAAAGTAAGGTCACGCAGTAGCATGAACTTTGAGTATTGGTAACACTAGTGTAGTGCATGAAATCCCGCACGAAATCCCGCAAGTACATGTTACGGATTGGAACAATTTTGGGGAATCCAATAAACATTTGGCATGGATAGGACAACTCCGACACGTAATGCGATGTAATTGTGCTATAAAAACACAGTGTTTTAATACAAATAACGAAATATTTGGTAGTGAATATTAACATCCAGTGTTATCCGTACAAGAGTGACGCGCAAACAGAGCTGCTGGAGCGGAAATAAGATTAACCTTGGTCTAAAAATGATGAACCAGCAGTTACCAAGTTGGAACTTTCAGCAGTATATCCAACGCCCTGCAGCAATATTTTATTTCCGTCAACTCTAAAATATCTGTGGTTGAATTTTAGGATGAAAATAAAACAATTATATTTTCAGTTTTTTACAGTGCTACGTAAAAATATCAGCCTACTATGTTTTAATACTATGTTACAAGTTTTTGTTTTTAGATTTCCAATCTAATAAGCAGTGGAAATAAATGATGATTAACCAGTACTAATACGGCCAATAAATTCGTCAGTTGGCACGTATGGACAGAAAGAGTAGTGGAAAATTTTGTAATATGAAACTCTAAAAGCGCTGTTGCGAAGAGAGATTAACCAAGAGTACTTGTAAATGAACATATATATAATTTTGCACAAGCACTCTTGTGCAAATGTGATGAGCAAGTAATTCATTGAAAACTCACTAGATGTCGTGAGCATATACTTTGCCAGATTACATTTTGAAGTTTTGTATTCTATAAATATAGGAATTAAGTAAAGGATTAAAGATTGAATATATATATATATATATATATATATATATATATATATATATATATATATATATATATTATTAATAGTTTAGGTGAAGGAATATCAATTATTGTCTATATAACTATTTTGCACAATTATACAAGTTTTATTTAATTTCAAATTTATATATTTATGTTTACTATTTCTTTATTTTGTATATTGTACAGGGTGTTCATGGAAAATCGCCCTCTTACGAGGTCTACCTTGGTTTGCGAAGCAACCAAGATTTTAAGGAGGGCCATGTGGCAACACTCGTTTTTCGAGTAAATTATTTTGTATATTTTAATTTTGTTTTAATGTTTACGGTATAAAAATCATCTATTAAGGTTAAGGTAATTAAATGTTGTGTATGAAATATAATGCAAGCTGCACAATGTTGTTAATTCCAGTGTCAGCAGTCTGTTGTAAATAAATGTGAATAAGAATGTCTTCGTTGAGAGTCTGGCAATATAGGAAGGAAATGTAGACAATGCGTCTATCCTCGCATTAGCCAGATTCTATACATTGTACAAAGAGAATCTGTAAGATTTCACGAATTTCACGAAATCACGGATATGCGGAAATTGCTTAGAATCGAGAAAACAGAGTGTGTCGAGAGTTGCAGTTTTTGAGTCTTGACACATGGAAGGAATTTGTCTTTCCATGTGAAAAGGGGTCGCACGTGCCACAAGCAGACGACAAGCAGACGACGGAGGTTGGGCCAAGCTCAACAAAACCAGAGGATGAGAAAGGTTCAGGATCGAGTCTTTGAAGGAGTTTTGATCGAGTCTTCGATGGAGTTTTGATCGAGTCTTTGATGGAGTCCGAGTGATCGAGTCTTAGAGATCAGTCTTTGAATACCGATTTAATCGAGTCCTTGGAGAACGAAGTTTATAGTCGCCAAACAGCCCGATGACAGCGAAAGGAAATACTTTGTAAACGACATCATTCTTAACAACGCAGAACGTCACATCCAGAGTAGCTATTGAGAAGATTCATACCTCAATGCTCGTCCTCGTAATTCAACAGTCAGGAGTATCATCATAGAGGAGCCAGGTTCGACGCCAGATCATCGTTGGAACAACACCAGATTTTCAGGTATGTGTTACACCGACTCAGGGCTCAAAAGCTCAATACTCGACCGTTGCTATGCTCGTCTGGCAAATCGTTCCTAATATCCGTCAGTAAATGCTTTACGAAATCTTACAGTAAAATCATAATTTTGAGAAATACACTGATATCAAATTAATGAAGTTAACGTATTCTTATTTGATTTTATCCCCACTAAGAAACCTCTCGCAAATGAATATTAGTTTTATCCCACTCATTCTAGATGGTGAGTGGAAGGCATCCAGTTGCACTCAAAATTGCATCCCCAACTAGGCACTGAGTGGCTGGGTTGTCATGGTGGAGATGCTGGGTAAAGATCCTAAGTAAATTGATTCCCACCCGTCCCACCCTTTCATGATGGAGATACTGTAAGAAGTAATGTCATGGTAGCGATTCCAGTGCGATATTGAATTATGCGATTTCAGAAAATTAAAATTAACTCCCTACCCACCCATTTAAGGTAGAAGTACGTTACATTAGTAATTTTACTTTGTTAGTAAATGAAACCCACCCATCCCACCCTCTCTACGATAAAGTGTAATAGTAAGAAGTGCGTAACAGTAACGAGTTCGATTCTCGGCTGTATTACAGTAATGTGTTTGTAGTGGTATTTTTAAATAGAATAACGAATAACGTTCACGGAACGTAGTAATTTTATGGTGGTGTGTTTTACAATATTCAAATATAATTTTAACATATTTAGGGATAATTCATTACAATTTTATAATAGTAAAAATAAGAAAGAAAATAGTGAAATATTTTGTAACTAAGTTATGAATGCACAGAGCGAGATGCAGTGTGAATCCTGCACAGCGAACGAGGATTGTCGCGCAAGCGATTAGAGACGAATGTTGCCGATCAGAAACGACGGAACACGAACGCTCATTATATGTCAGTATTTGCTCTAGTTCTTTTCTCCGACTCAAGGTTGAAAAGAATAATAAAAACACAGCAGTTATTTTGCCATAGATTAAACATAACTTATATTAGACTTAAAAGTAATAAATACAGTATTTAGTTAATAGGTAATAGCACTAAGAATATAAAATGTTGTCATTGAAAAACAATCATAGGGTGCATTATCCCGTATTGAAAGATAATGGGAAAACTGCGACAATGTTTACCAAGTCAAGATACTATTATCTGGACTTGGGCGTTTTCAAACACTTTATGGAATTCAATCCAACATACAATGAGGACAAGGAAATGATATTTAGAGATAACGTACTTGGTAGGAAGTATAAACATTACTATTTCATTGAGTTTTATGAGAAAAACTTTAGTGTGGATGAATTAGTAGAATTAGGTTTTAGACGGCATTTCATGTCTGTGATAACGGGCATTGCCGAAACGAACACGATAGTGCGTCAATCTATCTTTTTTGCTATTAAGAACGAACAGTTAAAATACAAGATTTGTGCATTATTTAGTTCAGGTGCTACCCAAGAACGAGTAAATGAATGGTTACAACGGTTTAGAAATAAGTTTGAATGCACTCAGGCAATCAAGATATCTGATTTTGTTACAACACTTGCGCAACTAGAAAAGCAAGCGAAATTGTTATTTCCAGTGATAAGTCCGCATTAGATTTGGTAGCCTTTGCTACATTCTTTCAGCAAAGAACGCCTTGGTTATCGTACTAAAATATGACGTAAACATGAGAGTTTTATTGATATAGGCAATAACAATAATCTAATGTACATAGTAATGTAGTATTTTAATATTAATATTTAGTTATAAATAGGAATATATATAGGGTAATATTAGAAATATCGTTAGTTATTAATATTTGGTGTAAGTAAAAATCTGACTATCAATTTATTTTTAGCGAATTATGTCTTTATGGCATATAGTTCTAATGTAGTGACGTAAGAAATAGAATAAAAGTAGGAAAGACTATGGAGAAAAGAAAAGAAAACAAAGAAAATGAAAATATGAATGATTTTGTTATTTGTTTTGGTATTAGGAAATTAGATGTAAGAAAAGGCAAGAATGAAAAAAAACAAGAAATGAATGATGTAATTGAAGTAGATTTAATTTAGACATAAGTTAAAATTAAGAAACCCTGAAAATTAGGCGAAACCTTCCATTAGGGGAAACTCTAATCAGGAAAGAAATCCCATTCTCTTCGAGTTGAATTGGGCGATTACCAAACTTCGATGAGAATATTTTATTTATTGAGCCACATAAGTCTTCCGTGATTGTTGAAAAGAGACACAGGAGTTGACTCGTACATCACGCGTAAAGCAGTGAAATTTTTTTTTGTCGAGATATCCTTCATTTTTAGCCAGTCCCTTAGAGTAAGATTAAAATTAAGATAGTAATAAATTAGTAAGAAATAAATTCGATATCCTAAAGAATAAGTAGGATAGTCAGAATAGTAATAGATGTAAGCAGTGCATCTAAAATATAGGAAAAGCAGAATATAGTTATATTCGCGGATTTATAATGTAAGAATTGTCTAGTTTGATCTTTTTATTTGTGTTAGTTAGAAGGAAAGAGGAAAAGAGTTGGTTTCTAGGAATGTGAGTAGTGAGAGTAAGGAAATTTTAGTAGAAGATAGATACTAAAAAAGTAGACAATTAAAGACGTTAGACGTAAAGAAATAAGCAATTGTAGATTTATAACGTAGACTAAATTAATAATAAATGTGGATAGAGAGAAGAAGAGCGAAATAATAAATAATGAATAAAGATTAATGAATAAAGAAGAATAAGAAAATTGAAGTAAATAGCGAATTTATAGAGAATAAAGCATGCATCGTTGAAGTATATTTATGCATATATTAAGCGCTAAGAGTACTCTAAGAGAATAAGTAGATGAATATATATATGAATAAAGCGCAAGAGTATAGAAATAAGAGAAATATTATCGGGGACATGCAGAGGTTTTTCCTGCACAAGAGTAGCCCTGAAAAGATTTAGTACGTATTTGAGTTGGACATATGAAGCAGTTTTGAACTCACTTCGAGGAATTCCTTCTCACAAGCTATAGGCCCTGTCGGCATTATTTAAATAATTTAATAAGTTAATATTTTAATATAGAAATAAGTATAGAGAGTAATAAGTTAATAAATATATGACAAGAAGATTAATAATATAGTAATTAATAATAAAATGAATTATTGACCTAATGATATTGTTGTGGGAATGACCACCCTAGACGACGTAATTAGGCAAATAAATAAGTAAATAATATAATAAATAAGAAGTCTATTGTTATAATCTAGTAAAATAATTAGTCACGTCTACAATATTGAAAAAAAAAGAATCACGTCACGATAGTCTTATTGACTTTGAGTATGAAGAAGAATCAAGTTTTTGAAATATTAAAAACGGTCAGATTTTTATAAAAACCATGTAGATAGTTAGTAATAAATGTGCTAGCTGTAGCCAAATTTAGATTGGGATGATACGGCTAGTCAGGCAGCCGTATTTAACAACCAAAGCCTCCAGGATTTTAAGGAAATGTAAAGTCCATCATATTCCCTGAATCTCAATCATTTTTTGTATGCAGTTAACAAGTGTTAGGAGTAATAATAATAATTGTAGGTTAAGCATAAGTAAGTATACATAGTGTTTAAATAAATATATATTCGCGTGTTTAAATATAAAATTTTGCACTTACCCATATAGATGATTAATCCAGTGAATAGTCCATTATGTAATCCTTTGTTGTGTCCACTTCATTATATATCACTTAGTAACCGGTAATATTTTATCATTTTATGTTTTATCACTTTTTAATATTTTATCACATTTTAAATATTTTGAAAACAAAAGGAAATGCCAGATTGAGTAAAGTAAGGTCACGCAGTAGCATGAACTTTGAGTATTGGTAACACTAGTGTAGTGCATGAAATCCCGCACGAAATCCCGCAAGTACATGTTACGGATTGGAACAATTTTGGGGAATCCAATAAACATTTGGCATGGATAGGACAACTCCGACACGTAATGCGATGTAATTGTGCTATAAAAACACAGTGTTTTAATACAAATAACGAAATATTTGGTAGTGAATATTAACATCCAGTGTTATCCGTACAAGAGTGACCCGCAAACAGAGCTGCTGGAGCGGAAATAAGATTAACCTTGGTCTAAAAATGATGAACCAGCAGTTACCAAGTTGGAACTTTCAGCAGTATATCCAACGCCCTGCAGCAATATTTTATTTCCGTCAACTCTAAAATATCTGTGGTTGAATTTTAGGATGAAAATAAAACAATTATATTTTCAGTTTTTTACAGTGCTACGTAAAAATATCAGCCTACTATGTTTTAATACTATGTTACAAGTTTTTGTTTTTAGATTTCCAATCTAATAAGCAGTGGAAATAAATGATGATTAACCAGTACTAATACGGCCAATAAATTCGTCAGTTGGCACGTATGGACAGAAAGAGTAGTGGAAAATTTTGTAATATGAAACTCTAAAAGCGCTGTTGCGAAGAGAGATTAACCAAGAGTACTTGTAAATGAACATATATATAATTTTGCACAAGCACTCTTGTGCAAATGTGATGAGCAAGTAATTCATTGAAAACTCACTAGATGTCGTGAGCATATACTTTGCCAGATTACATTTTGAAGTTTTGTATTCTATAAATATAGGAATTAAGTAAATGATTAAAGATTGAAATATATATATATATTATTAATAGTTTAGGTAAAGGAATATCAATTATTGTCTATATAACTATTTTGAACAATTATACATGTTTTATTTAATTTCAAAATTATATATTTATGTTTACTATTCATTTATTTTGTATATTGTACAGGGTGATCATGGAAAATCGCCCTCTTACGAGGTCTACCTTGGTTTGCGAAGCAACCAAGATTTTAAGGGGGGACATGTGGCAACACTCGTTTTTCGAGTAAATTATTTTGTATATTTTAATTTTGTTTTAATGTTTACGGTATAAAAATCATCTATTAAGGTTAAGGTAATTAAATGTTGTGTATGAAATATAATGCAAGCTGCACAATGTTGTTAATTCCAGTGTCAGCAGTCTGTTGTAAATAAATGTGAATAAGAATGTCTTCGTTGAGAGTCTGGCAATGTAGGAAGGAAATGTAGACAATGCGTCTATCCTCGCATTAGCCAGATTCTATACATTGTACAAAGAGAATCTGTAAGATTTCACGAATTTCACGAAATCACGGATATGCGGAAATTGCTTAGAATCGAGAAAACAGAGTGTGTCGAGAGTTGCAGTTTTTGAGTCTTGACACATGGAAGGAATTTGTCTTTCCATGTGAAAAGGGGTCGCACGTGCCATAAGCAGACGACAAGCAGACGACGGAGGTTGGGCCAAGCTCAACAAAACCAGAGGATGAGAAAGGTTCAGGATCGAGTCTTTGAAGGAGTTTTGATCGAGTCTTCGATGGAGTTTTGATCGAGTCTTTGATGGAGTCCGAGTGATCGAGTCTTAGAGATCAGTCTTTGAATACCGATTTAATCGAGTTCTTGGAGAACGAAGTTTATAGTCGCCAAACATCCCGATGACAGCGAAAGGAAATACTTTGTAAACGACATCATTCTTAACAACGCAGAACGTCACATCCAGAGTAGCTATTGAGAAGATTCATACCTCAATGCTCGTCCTCGTAATTCAACAGTCAGGAGTATCATCATAGAGGAGCCAGGTTCGACGCCAGATCATCGTTGGAACAACACCAGATTTTCAGGTATGTGTTACACCGACTCAGGGCTCAAAAGCTCAATACTCGACCGTTGCTATGCTCGTCTGGCAAATCGTTCCTAATATCCGTCAGTAAATGCTTTACGAAATCTTACAGTAAAATCATAATTTTGAGAAATACAGTGATATCAAATTAATGAAGTTAACGTATTCTTATTTGATTTTATCCCCATTAAGAAACCTCTCGCAAATGAATATTAGTTTTATCCCACTCATTCTAGATGGTGAGTGGAAGGCATCCAGTTGCACTCAAAATTGCATCCCCAACTAGGCACTGAGTGGCTGGGTTGTCAATATATACAGAATTAAATTATCTTTCCAACGGTAGCAATATTGTTAGGTTTACTTCCGAAAGAAGCCTTACAGCGTGGTAAGTTTAAAGGCAATTGCGCTTTGATTTGAATGCTGGTGCTCCGAATGGCACCACTGAATTTCATCTCACGACTGTCATTTTTTTTGCTTGCGATAAAAGCTGATTTTTACTTCAATATGTGAAGAACAGTTCTAACTCCCCTCCCTTGAGCTCTCCTGCACTGAAATGACTATTTCTAGATCTCCGGTCTCTTGATACGATCGTGCGTTAAGGATCACAACAATTTGAGATAAATAGAGATGTCTTTTGTAGTGTTAAAATCCATTTACAGTTGATATTCAGGATGACTTCAATTTTCAACTCTATTTGTGTGCCATATTTCCACCAGTCGTTGAAAATAATCCCTTATTTCTTTAACAAAAATGTTTACCTTATCATAATGATAAAGAATATGTAAAGATGTTTTAAGTGAGGGCAAACACTATTTACAGATAATATACAGAGTGAATGATAACATCGTTGTTCACCTGAAGAATATTTCTAAAATCAAGATTGGTCCTGTATTTTGCCAATGGTCACTTTAGAAAATGTTTTTGCAAAAAGCTCAATAACTATATATGTATGTAATATATGACATTATTGCATCGAACTTCATTAAACACTTATTAATTACTGGAAACAAGTATAGCTATAATTATTTTCTACATTATCATATCAAAAGGTGTAACTTGGGTTCCTGTCACCACAGCATGGTTCGTCCTCAGGTTGCGGATCAAGGAGAAGGCCTCTAGATATAGAAGTTAGCTGCGAATATACTGAATAAGCAGTCGCGGACGGGCGACCAGGAGTGGTCCTCCAGCTTGGGGGTTTGGGAAAGGCTTACAACTTCATCCTGTAAAAAAAGCACTTGTTCAAAAATATTCACAAAAGCCTCGGACAAGGACTGATAACTTGGCACGACCTCAGCAAAAGAAAATTGACATGAGATTTGGGACATGAAATATTAGAAGTCTTTATAGGACAGGCGCGTTAAAATCCGTAACGAGTGAGTTAGAGAAATACAGGATGGGCCTAATAGAAGTTCAGGAAGTTAGGTAGGAAGGAAATGGATCTCCGGAAATTTTATGTTCTTTTACGGGGAAAGAAGTAAAAATCACCAGTTAGGAACAGGGTTTTTCGTTCACAAACTAACATTACCAGCAATTAAACGGGTTGAAGTTCTTACTAACATAATTTCTTTTATTAATCTTAAGGGACGGTGGTGTGATGTTATTGTTGTAAATGTACATGCCCCGACTGAAGATAAGGAGGACGATATAAAAGACAGTTTTTACGAAGAACTGGAACGGATGTTTTATCAACTCCCGCGATACCATATGGAAATTCTATTAGGGGATTTCAATGCGAAGGTAGGACGAGACGATATTTTCAAACCGATTATAGAGAACGAAAGTTTGCATAAGGAAAGTAATGACAACGGTGTTAGACTTGTGAACTTTGCAACATCGAAAAATCTAATTGTGAAGAGTACGAAATTTTCCACATCGCGACATTCATAAATACACTTGGACATCACCAGACGAAAAAACACATGATCAAATTGATCGCATTTTAGTAGATAGAAGAAGGCAATTTAGCATAATTGAGGTCGTTTAGAGGGCCTGATTGGGTCACTGATCACTACCTGGTAGAAGCGATAAAACGAGAGAGATAATAGTTGAATAAAAGTAATATTCAATCCGAAAACGGAGAGATTCCATTTAAAGAAATTAGAAGAGAGCCAGGTAAGAGCGGAATACCAGATTGAATTTTCGAATAGATCTCGGCTTTAGAAGATTCGGAGTGCACTAGTGTTGAGGATACCTGGATTGAAATTAGAGATGGCATTAAAATTTCAGCAAAAGAGAAAATGGAACACGCGGAAATACGTACGAATAAACCATGGTTCCACCAGAAATGCATTAAACTAACACAGAAGAGAAAACAGGCAAAATTACTCTGGCTATAAAATCTGAATGAAATAACTACACAAAATGTTTCAGATATCAGGCGGGAACTTCCAAAACTTTTACAACAAAGAAGTGCGATTTTGTGAAAGCTAAAATTAAGGAACTTGAAGAAATAGTAAAAATAAAAACAATCGCGACATGAATAAGGGGATCAGCGAATTTAACCCTAGATTACTAGACTTATCTTTTTGTCTTCCTATACTAGACTGGGTGAAAATTCACCAAATATTTTTTAATTGTGTTTCCTCTATGTGTGATTTATTTGATTTAAAGCTTACAATTATATTTTAAAGTAGATCCTTTATGCTTCCCTTGGACAATATTTCGGTAAATAATATCAAAGGAGACCTGTGCAAAACTTAAATGAACTAAAATCCCACTTTCACCAATAAAATATTAGTAACCATTTGTTTAATCACTAGTAATTAAACTTTAATGCTTTACCCAAAATGTTTACAAAACTAAAACAAACATATCCATAAGTTTTCATTGTGTGTATTTTATTTCTTACGACATATATTAAAATACACTTTTTTGGACAATACGAGAAAAGGTGTGTATCAGACATTTATGAGAGATTATCTATACATTCAATACTAGACTGGGTGAAAATTCACCCATTTCTTTTTTTTTTAATGTAAAGTGCGGATTAAGGAAATGTTTATTACTGAAAGTCTACTATTCTTAGAGCACACGGTTTTACTGAAATAGTGCTCTCAAAACTTCACTACATTTTCATTCCACAAGTCCTATAACTGAACTTCATAGAGGAACACTTACTGACAAGCTTTACAGAAAGTGCCTCTATGCTCATTAGACACAAAAGAAGCACATTTGGAGCATTTCACAGCATAATTTCTGTCTACACGAGAGGGGCAGAAGCGACATCGTCCTTGACGGGCATCTTTCGTGCGAAGTGCTGACATACAATCTGAATATGAAATTCCTTCATCATCATTTATCTTCAGAATATTCTTAATTTTTGATCTCACAGACAACTGCAATGTTGGAGACTGTAGTCTTGTCATCATATAAGTTTGTGTTAATTTCAGTCCAAGATTAAGGTTAAATTCTTGGCGGTTCAATCCTTTTAATCCACTTGATGCCATGTTGAATTTGTGAATGATGTTTGTATTAATGGCACTTGCATTAACAATACCGTAGAAAACTCCCTGGAGCCATATCCGTGTTTTTCTGCTGCACGAGTACTGTTTGCACAGCTTGTCAAAAACATCTACTCCACCTTTTGTTCTATTATAATATTCTATTACCTCCGGCTTGTTACTTTCTTCTAATATGGTGGCTGAATTGTGCATGGAAGAAGCAACCAGAACAACCTTGTTTTTGTTTGGGTTAAATGACACAAGTTGCAATAATTGATTATGGGTGTTAAAAACGAAAATAGAAGTTTCCGGCGAAGATTCTTCATACATAACCACTCTGGTGGAATTTCTGGTTTGTTTGATCTCACAGTGCCTACCATAGTCAAGTTGTGTTCCTTGAGCATCTTTGTCATCAAGGGGAAGATGGTAAACCAATTATCTGTTGTTATGTTAATATTAGATCCATGAATTGGCTGTTATAATTCCTCCACAAAATATTCAAGCAGTCCTTTGTTACCATTTGGTGTTTCCTTCCCGATATAAGGAATTCCGCTTACGAGGTAAAATGAGTTAGAATCGACCATAAGAACTATCTTAATACCATATTTGTCAGGCTTGCTTGGTATATACATTCTAAAATTGCAATTTCCTCGGAATACTAGGTGTTGCTCGTCAATGGTCACTTCACACGATGGTTGATAGTACTTCTTACAATGAGAAATAAATCTCTCTCACACCCAGCGTATGTGGGTAAATGGATCTTTAGTTTGTCTTTAAGCTCTATCTGTTTTATCATCAAACCGAATGTAGTTTGAAATAAATACAAATCTTTCATGAGAGATCACACTTGGGTACACTTGCGAACCAAGCTCTCCCCATAAGACCTTAGTTGACATGTGGTTGTCTTGTCTAGCTCCTGAAATGAACAGAATACCAATATACGCCTTGGGTTCTTCAACACTGAGATCATTTACCCAGGCTGGGTTTCGAGTATAAACTGTTCTTTGATGTGACATCTCCAGATTTGTGTAAAGTACAATTTTACTAAGCAGCTCGTCATCCGTGAACAAAGACCAGCAGTCCATTTTAGAAGTTATTTTTCTTGCATCCCCTATAGGACCAGGAATGTTACGTATTATATTTTTCGCAGATACTCTCGATTTATTTCGAGGTTCAACAGTTGACGACATTCCATGTTTTCTTCCTTTGATAAATGGTTCCTTCAGAAGAAGATGAAGTGAATTTTATGAATTAGGTTTCCAGGGTAAACTTCTTAATTCTTCGGTATTTTTTTCAGATCTACGTCTTTGTTTTGAAGTTTGTTTCACTGAGAGAGAATCGGCTTTTCTCTTTGTGGGACGTTGTTTTGAAAAGCTATCTTCTTTGGAGTCGTATGAAGAAACACACTCGTTAGGATTAAAATCGAGATCGAAATCACTATCGTCACAATCAATAGCATCATCCTCAACATCGTCTACTTCTAATTGATCAGATTCACTGTCCACAAATTCTTCTGAAACTGCATCACAATTGTCTGTATCAAGTTCTTCCAAAAGTGCATTAGTAATTTCCCGATCTCTCAAAATGCGTCTTTTATCTATGATATCCTTCACAGTCACCAACGAATTTCGTCCCGAAAGGAAAAATCAAATTAATCCACACAACTTGTGATTTTGTGTTACGCACTCTCTAATATGTGTGATGAATTCAATGTTTTGTTAGCAATAGTTGCTCATTCGATAGTAACGCAAACACTACACTCGGGTGAAAATTCACGACAGTGTTTGCGTTCGTAACGTGTTACAAGAGGATACCACCATCTATTATCATGTAGTTCCTGGTATTCTCCAAAGAGGAGAATACCAGGAACTACATGATAATAGATGGTGGTATCCTCTTGTAACACGCTACGAAAGCAAACTATGGATGAATTTTCACCGAGTCTAGTAATCTAGGGTTAAGATAGACTATCTACCTCGTGCTTATATATTAAAGAAATCTGACGGTACAGTTCTCTCTGGTACGGATAGCATCTCAAATAGATGGAAAGAAATCTTTGGTGATTTTCTTAACATGCAACCAAAAAGTAATTGGTTTGGATAAAGTGAGATTAAACTGCAGAACTGTATATTCCAGAACCCAACCGAATAGAAGTAGAAACTGCTATAAAGAAATTAAAGAGACACAAATCTCCGGGTGTACATGAAATTCCGGTTGAGTTAAATTTAACTGGAGGCAAAAAATTGTGGAACAAGATACACAAGCACATTTTCCTTATCTGGAACAAACAAGAATCGCCACAAGAGTGGAAAGAATCAATCGTTGTTCCAATTCACTAGAAAGGCAACAAAACTGACTGTAATAATTATCGAGGCATTTCTCTTCTGTCAACATCCTATAAAATCATTTTAAATATTATATTTGGAAGATTGACCCAAACGCAAAAGAAATTATTGGCGGTTATCAGTGAGGGTTTAAACGAAATCTACCAAGTATCGAAGAAATACTTACCATTCGCCAAATACTCGAAAAAAGTTACGATACAATAACAAGGTACATCAATTATTTATTGACTTTAGAAAGGCGTATGACTCGGTTACGAGAGAAATATTATACAACGTTCTTACAGAACATTTAATACCGAGAAAACTAACTATATGGATTAAGACATATTTAAATTAATCCTAGAGTGAAGTGCGGGTAGGAAAATTTTGTGCACGAGCTCTCACGTCGAAAATGGCCTGAAACAAGGAGATGGGTTGTCGCCATTGTTATTTAACTTTGTTCTGAAATACGCTATAACGAAAATCGAAGATAGCAACCAGGGCCTAGAGTTGAACTGTATTCACTAGGTTATGGCATATGATGATTATGTAAATTTAATAAGGGATGATAGGAGAACAATAGGAAGAAATGCAGAGATCTTATTAAACGCTTGCAGGGACTTGGGTTTAGAAGTAAATGCACAAAAACTAAATATATAGAAGTGCGTCTAGACCACAATACAGCACGTTATGGGTGCGTTAAAATATTAAATAATACTTTTGATAAAGTGGATAGTTTCAAATACCTAGAATCAATATTAACAGAGGAAAATCATATTCACGAAGAATTTAAATGTCGACTTAAAGCATTGAATTCGTGTTACTATTCGTTCAAAATCTCTTGTGGTTGCGAATACTGTCGTGGGGTTTGAAGCTTAAAGTATTCAAAACGATAATCATGCCTGTTGTTCTGTATGGTTGCGAAACATGGTCGCTTATTCTGACAAATAAACCTTACGTTTGGGTGAATCGAGTTCCTGACTGAGACACATATGAGAAAGTAGTAATAAATGTGGTCAGTATATCAGTGAATTTGTAGGTGCGAAGCTCCAGGGGTTTAGGAGATACAGCTACCAGAACATCACATGAAAGTACAAAATAGTCTTCATACAGTTGGAGGTAAAAGCCCTGTAAGACTTCTTGTAACGACAAAAGGTGAACAACAAATATACTGGTACATATTAGGACTAGGGGGAAATCATATAGTAAGGGTATACCTGACGGCGGTCATCTTGAAATCCGCCATTTTGAATTAAGGTTAAGTTTTTAAAATAGGAATAGGGTCATGTGATACATGATTTAAAGCGCAAATTTAATCAGAAGAACAATAGTGACGTTAATTTTGATTTACGCGCAATTGGTAAAAAGTTACAGGGAAATTAAATATTGTTGCAGCATATTTATTAGTCCTTTACCCCACCTTGTAAATTTTGTGTTAATGATAATAATTAAATAAAAAGCAGGTGGATAAACATTAGGTCTATGGTAAGAGTTGTCTTGATGGCGGCCATGTTCAAATCCGCTATTATGAATCAGACAAAAATTTTAAACAAAACGCATAACAGGGACACCTTATTAATAGCAAATTTTACCATAAATCCAACGGTATAACCAAGTGAACTTTGTGGTGGGTTTTCTCGAGGTTCTACCGTTTCCTCCCACTTTCTTCATTCCACCATTTCATTCATTACTCATCATCACCGTCTCCTTTAGCCTAACCGGCATAACCGTGGGACGTAAAACTCAAAGATTTCATTTTTTTCAACGGTATAACCATTTTTTGCTTTATCATTAACCAGCACAAAATTAAATGGGAATAGAGTAATGCAATAGATGACTTCGCCATCAAAGCAAATCTTACCATAGACCTAATATTTATCCACCTGCTTTTTATTTAATTATTATCATTAACACAAAATTTACAAGGTGGGATAAAGGACTAATACATATGCTGCAACAATATTTAATTTCCCTGTAACTTTTTACCAATTGCGCGTAAATCCAAATTAACGTCATCGTTGTTCTTCTGATTAAATTTGCGCCTTAAATCATGTATCTCATGACCCTATTCCTATTTAAGAAACTTAACCTTAATTCAAAATGGCGGATTTCAATATGGCCGCCGTCAGTATACCCTTACTAGATGACTTCCTCCTAGTCCTAATATGTACCCATATACTTTTGTTATTCACCTTTTGTCGTTACAAGAGGTCTTACAGGGCTTTTACCTCCAACTGTATGAAGACTATTCTGTACTTCCATGTGACGTTCCCGGTAGCTGCATCTCGTAAACCCGTGGAGCTTCGCACCTACAAATTCACTGAAATACTGACCACATTTAGTACTACTTTCTCATATGTGTCTCAGTCAGCAACTCGATTCACCGAAACGTAAGGTTTACTTGTGAGAGAAGAACATAGACTGAGAGTATTTGAGTACAAGATCCTGAGACGAATATTCGGATCCAAGAGGAACGGGAATGGGGAATGGGGGAAACTTCATAACGAGGAACTACATAATTTATACTTTTTACCCAACATTGTTAGGATCGTCAAATCTAGGAGGCTTATGTGGGTGGGTCATGTAGCTGGAATGGAAGAAAGTGGAAACGCTTTCAAAGTCTTAACTTTAAGACCAATCGGGAAACGACCATTAGGAAGACCTAGGCGCAGATGAGAGGACAATATTAAGATAAATCTCGCACAGATTGGAATACAAAGTAGTAACTGGATGCAGTTAGCTAAGGATAGAAGTGAGTGGAGAGCTTTTGTGAACGCGGCCCTGAACATCCGTGTTCCACAGGCCATAGAAATGAAATCATTGAGTTTTACGTCCCACGGTTATGCCGGTGAGGCTAAAGGAGACGGTGAAAATGAGTAATGAATTAAATGGTGGAATGAAGGAAGTGGGAGGAAACGGGAGAACCCCGAGAAAACCCACGCACACGGTGTTTGTCCACTACAAAGTTCACTTGGCGGGGGCTGGGATCGAACCCGGGACCCCAAGCACCAGAGGTGAACGCTCTACCACTGAGCCACCGCGGCCATAGAGTTAGTTATCTAGTTATAATATCAAATTTGCGCAAAATATTTGCAAAATTACAAATTTCTTTAGTCTTTTCAAACCTCCTCAGATGAATCATTTTTTTGGTACATACATGTTTATAAGTGAGTTATAAGACTTGTTACCATTACAGCTACATATTCTAATATGCTCTATTGAAGCTCGCACAAACATGCAATTGTTTCTGTTCCACGTTTTGTTAACATGTACAAGACATTAACTCTGGGCAACTTTTAGGCACTGATTCCTGAATGATCCATTTGGGCACCAATTTTCCATTCGTAGTTTGCCAATCTAAATATTCTTCGTTTAAGAAGTCAATATTCTATTCGTGCACCAAATGTATGTTCGAAGGTGTGCTCGTTTGATATGGATGATTAGAACATCCGTCTTTGGAAGTTGGTCTGGGTTTTCCTAACTGATCATATCAACACATACAGCATTGATCGAGAGTATTTGTAAGTCCGTGTAGAGATTCATGACAAATTCTTGTACAGATTGTATCGTCTCATCATTAACATTTCCAGATCCTAAGTTACTTAGGAAGTATGATTTTCCAAATATTCTTTCCATACTTTCTTTTTTCCTATTCCTGTGAATTGGCCGGTGGTGTCGCTTTCAATAAATGAATGTAATGCTGGCAAGGTATTGCATCTTTCACGTTGAGCTCATTCACAATTGGGGGGATTGAAAAAAAATGTAATTTTATTACTGTTCTTGTAGACATGCATATTTCTTCTGTCTTAGTTGTTTTAAAAATGTATAAGGAAAACAAGAGAAAAAGGTGTCTTTGCAATCCATGAGCAGCTAGTTGCCGCAGCTGGAAGCGTGGTATGCGTAAAGTATTATCCTCGTATTAGCCCATCCATGATTAGATTTCAGAAATGGTAGATCTTCTTTCTGTGATGACTCCAAGTGGAGGGAGTCTGTATATCTACCTGATGTGAAAACTAAATGTTCGTCTTTCAATGTTGCCTACAGACCATAATTAGCTTTAAAGAAAGAAATGCTATAAAGTCCGATTTGTTTTCAAACAAATCAATAAAACATTTCCACTGCTGAAGAAGCGGACAATCTTCAATTATGACCTCCAATACTTCTCCGAATCACGCAGTAAGTACTTAATATGCTGTTAAATCTTGTATCTCCTTCAATAGAACATGGAATGTAACAGTTGAATAAATATTCAATTCGTCACATCGCCCTATTTAGAAAGTTCAGCACAAATTTTAAAAGTATCTTCCAAATCAACACTAGTCAGTACGCACAAATTAGAAAAATTAAGCACAGAAAGTATATTAAAAAAAACATTCATGCCAAGTAACTTTGGATCAGGTAATGTGGGTGATGAGACGATAACACGTGCAGAAGAGTTTGCAGTGAAATCATCCTGAACATCAATTGTAAATGTATTTTAACACTATAAAACACATCTGTACTTACCTAAAAATTTTAGGAACCTTAACGCACGGTCGTATCAAGTGACCAGAGATCCAGAAATGATCACGGCAGCGCAGGAGACCTCAAAGAAGAAGGGTGAAAACTGTTCTTCCAATATTAAAAAAATAGCTTTTATCTCTAAAAGAAAACCTCTATTGACTGACGTGAGCTGAAATACAGTGGTGCCATTTGGAATGCCAGCATTCGAATCAAAGCGCACTTGGCTTCAAACTTACCTCGCTGTACGGCTTCTTCTGGAAGTAAACATAACAATATTGGTACCGTTGGAAAGATACTTTAATGTTCTATGAATGCAATTATAGATGTTCTTTCCATATCTCAACTTGTTGGGAACATACAGAGCAAAAACGAAAATATCAAAGAAAAAGGACGGAACTTTTTAATGTTTGTGTTAAATATTTTGAAATAAGGTTGGGTTTGTCATGCATTAATAGACAAAATGGCAAAGGACACCGTACAGATAAAGCCGAAAACATTCATTAATATCTTGATTAGTTTCGGAGATATGGCCTTTTATTAGAAACGCTTATTTTTTAACTTCAGTAGATGGGAAGGGGGATGTACGGGGTGAACTTGCGCTTGTATCAAGTGACCGACGATCTAGAAATGATCAGGATAGTGAACTTGACGATTTATGACCATCAATTGCTTTTATTCTCTCGGGTTATCCAACTGCTTATTTGGGAGGACTTTTGCAGTTTGTGCCTCCCGACTATATATACTATATTGTCCCAACACACACACATGCATATATATCGGGTGTTGCAAAATAAGTGTTACAACTCTCGGGAGGTGATTTCTCCCACTAAGACAAGAAAAAAAAGTTCTCTTGAAGTTTCGGCTATCGGACATAGTTTCAGATCTACAAGGTGCCAAAAGCGTGGGAAAATGACTTTCGGACGCCAATAGTTCGGAAACTATCCAACGTAAAGAGGGCGGGTAAAAAATTCACTGATGAAGTCATACCAGCTGTATTGAATTGTGCATGTTTCTCAATCCTACCATTCACGCGCAAGGGATTCCCCAAAGAAACGTAGAGAGTCACGGATTATCTGCCAAATGAAAATTGGTCTAAATGGATATTAATTGATAGGGTTTCTACCAGGTAACAATAATTCGTTTGTATTAAGTCGATATCTGAAACAAATACAAAATGGCGGACACGTTCAAGCCCGTTGTGTGTGGTTGCATAATCGCTAGATACGGATGCAGGCGAACAGTGACGTTCTGAGTATTAAGTGTAGTGAATTTGTACTCAAATGCTCTAGAAAGACATCTGGAATGTCGGTAGAGCACAACAGATGAGGCAGGGTGATTCACATGTGTGAAAACACGTAACGAAAAATGCCCAGAAATACACTCATACTCAGTAAACGTGAGTTCGAAGAGTCGGAAATGTAAGGAATAGCATCAACAACATGAAAGCCATTGCCAATTCACCAATAATATTCCCTCAAACTGATGCAATATTGTGTGCACGGTTGCATACCAATAAGAATGCAACAACTGAGGACAAGTTGAAATCCTGCAAGGGAACTCAAAGAAATTGGGGAAACTAAACGAATGTCACTAGTGGGATCGCATGATTGATATTGAAATGTGGCCAATGTGTGTGTTGATATCAACATATATCTAATGCATAAATGTTAATATGTCCCTCTACTGCTGGGACACCGTCCCACGTGCGATAAATAGGAAAATAACGTTGTACATTCTGCTATTACATCTGGTGCACTTTTTGGTAGAACGTAACTAGAACATGATAGTATCAATGCCCCTCTTTGTTTGGGACATTGTCCCACAGTCGACGCATATCAAAAGAAATCTCTTAATCCATGGTTGAAATTCTGATAGAGCGTGAAAATAACAAACTTGTATCATGTCCCACGTCTACTGAGACATACAACGTACTCGGAATATATAAAAATACCTCCAGAAATTTGTATCTTACACATAGTGCACATGCCAAGGCAAAAACGAAAATGAACCAATTTGGCACATGGAACACTACTGCTGGAACACCATATATATGGAAAATGAAACAACATGAGAAATAGGGGGATAAAGTCTTAAAGCTCTGATTGTCTACAACCGTGCAATAGGAATAACAAAATGAAACACACAAGCATGTCGGAAGGCTGTACAAGAGCACTTGCCAATCAGTGGGTACTCCTCAAAGAAATGAATACAAAGAAAGTGAGGCTCCTTAGTAGCCTCATGGCTAGAGCGCTCGCTTTTTGCGCGCGTGGTCGCAGTTTTCAATTCTGGTGGAAGCCCACGGCCTCAGATTCAAGACCTGAGTAGTTATTTTCCTATTTTTCGCACTTAGGACGTTGTCTCAGCAGTAGTGGAACATGTTGACATTTGTCCATTAGTTACATGTCGATATCAACACATACACTGCCACATTTCAATATCGATCCTGCGATTCTATTAGTGGCATTCCGTTGGTTTCCCTAGTTTCTTATTAAGTCACCTTGCACAATTTTAACTTTTCGTGAGTTATTGCATCCTTATTGTTATGCAACTGTACACATCGCTTTGAGGGAATATTATTGGTGAATTGGCAATGGCTTTCGTGTTGTTAATGCTATTCCTTACATTTCAGAAGCTTCGAACTTACGTTCACTGATTGGGGTCCCGGGTTCAAAACCTGCTCCCGCCAAGTGAACTTTGTGGTGAACAAACACCGTGTGCGTGGGTTTTCTCGGGTTTCTGCCGTTTCCCCCCACTTTTTCATTCCACCATTTCATTCATCTTCATCATCACCATATCCTTTAGCCGTGGGACGTAAAACTCAAAGATTTCATTTCATTTCATTTCACGTTTACTGAGTATGAGTGCACTTCTGGGCATTTTTCGTTACGTGTTTTCACACATGTGAATCACCCTGCCTCATCTGTTGTGCTCTACCGACATTCCAGATGTCTTTCTAGAGCATTTGAGTACAAATTCACTACACTTAATACTCAGAACGTCACTGTTCGCCTGCATCCGTATCTAGCGATTATGCAACCACACACAACGGGCTTGAACGTGTCCGCCATTTTGCATTTTTTCCAGATATCGATTTAATACAAACGAATTATTGTTATCTGGTAGAAACCCTATCAATTAATATCCATTTAGACCAATTTTCACTTGGCAGATAATCCGTGACTCCCTACGTTCCTTTGGAGAATCCCTTGCGCGTGAATGGTAGGATTGAGAAACATGCACAATTCAATACAGCTGGTATGACTTCATCAGTGAATTTTTTACCCGCCCTCTTTATGTTGGATAGTTTCCGAACTATTGGCGTCCGAAAGTAATTTTCCCACGCTTTCGGCACCTTGTAGATCTGAAACTATGTCCGATAGCCGAAAGTTCAAGAAAACTTTTTTTCTTGTCTTAGTGGCAGGAGTCACATCCCAAGAGTTGTAACACTTATTTTGCAACACCCCGATATATATATATATATATATATATATATATATATATATATATATATATATATATATATATGTGTGTGTGTGTGTGTGTGTGTGTGAGTGTGTGTGTGCGTGTGTCTTTCACCATATAAATCTTGGTTTTGAGCAGGAGAAGGAGAAAAACATACAAAGAAATCGCACTGATTCTATGCCATCCGGGTGTTCGTGGACGTATCTATCACTTAGTATCTATTTCTACAACTGAATTTGGAAACGTAAAGAAATAAACTATTGCACAATTAACTTCAGAAGATATTGTTAGTTTCCAGAAACTTAATACGAATTACTCACTCACTTCAATTCTAGGTAGAAGCCATACGGCTCCATGGATGTACCTGTATTGCAACATGTTGTGTGCACTTGATAATCCAAGAGTGGTAGAGCCCCCTAACAGCCTGATTGTTACTTGTACGTGAGCCCCGGAAGCAAAATATATTATAATGTAATTATTGCATGTGTTACTTGCAAAATTTGGTCATAGGTACTGCATTGGTTTGCACAGAGGCCCACTATGCTGCCAAGATGCACTGGAGAGTGGATTACACTCTAGTGCGGGCTCGATTGGGAGCAATCGGTCCAATGCGTTTACGTCCGACCCTGATTGTTGTATACGACAATTAATACGTTAGTAAAGTTTTCTTTTAGCCTAAAGCATGAAAAGTATTTTAATTTTTTTCTGCGTTACTTCTATCACAACTAAAACACAATATTAAAAAAAGGAAGAAAGAAAATACTTATTTACACTTCCTTCTCTCTTAGTCACACTATTATGCAATAATAGACCAGAATAATATTTCTTTATCTAAAAAAGTAAGTGCTTTTGAGGTATACTCTGTCAAAATTTCTCAAAAACCTTTCACTTTTAATGCTTTGATTACCACCCTATTTGTACATAGGCCTAACCTGAAGTATGTATTTTTGAAACCTGGACTTGATTTAGAACGAATATGCTGAAGGAGATTATTAATATTGAAGTACCCTCTGAAGTATCATCATTTCTTTGTGTTACATTCAAACCAATACGAAGAGATCAGAGAAAGTTCCTTTTTATCTCCTGGCTTGTTTGTAGCTTATGCAGAGATAGCTCTTTTCTTATAAAATGGTTTTAACCAACTCGTATAATCAGTGATATGATATCCTGTTACTTCCTTTACTTAAAAGTTAACACTTTCTGTAAAATTTTAGCAGTGATGATCATAAGTTCTGTAACTTCACGGATGATGAATACGTGTAATGTATAGTTAAATTTCTACTTATAACTCCAAAAGAACGAACGCAAGATACAAAGCTGTCTTCTCACTCTCTCTTTCTCTCTCTCTTTCACGCACTCAAAAAACTAAGAATGTGTGTGTTAATTAAAAACAAGAGATATCTACACATAGTGTTTCATTCCTGTTATGTCCGAGATAATTGTCTGATGATGGAAAACCATTCCAGAACAGGTAAGGATGTTCAGCATTTGTGCTATGAAATGTTGCATATTTGTGCGAAATTAATAATAATGTGCCATATGCAGAGTCGTTTTGACTCGCGATTAATGCTATACTTAAGAGTTCGACTAACATATATTTCCTGCTGTAGTCAGGCCTTTAGTATGAATCTAATCATACCTCGAAACGACTCTGCAAATGTCCCAATATGGTTATATTGCTTATCCACCACAAAATCCTGCTGAATTTCCTGAAGCGGCTTTTCGTATGTTTTATATATCCTACAAGTTTTTCTAACCGATTATTTCATTTGCACAAATTTATATTTCTCCTCTTACCTCACAAATGTTCAAGACCTGCGCTATCATATTCACAATTAGTATACCATACTGTAATTTGAACGTCTTCTTCCTTACGCTGAGTAAACGAAAATAAAATAACTTTCATTTATTTCTAACAAAAATGGTTGGGCAAAAGTATTAGAAGGCCTTCCCTCGGTCTAATGGATATCACACGAACCTTTGCTGCACGAGGTCCTGAAGATCGATTCGTACTGGCTCGATTAATACCATTGAACGACAGTGGTTTAATTTCACGTTAAAACTATAGGTCCACGTCTCCTATAGCCCCGCCGACAAAAGAGGACACTAAACGACAATTACTCAAAAGTATTGCTAATTTCATCTTCATAAATAACCTATGTCTCTGGGAACTGGTTAAATATATATTTTGTTAAAGCAGCTGTTTTAACAAAATTTCAGTATTAACGGTCCATATATGTCTATTTAGGAGCAACAAAGACCACATTTCTAACACATAATAGCTCTATCCACGTAGATTCTAAAAACAGAAACAATAATAATTATATTTATATAGTTATAAACAGAACAGAACAGGAACAGAAACAATGACGAAAACAGTAGCAGAAACATAAACTAAAAAGAGAAACATTCGATTAAATAGGGCTGTCATAAAGATAAGAAAGTTAAAACTTCCAATTCATTGTAACAACTCCATCAGGATTGGAAATTGGAGGGGAGAGTACGTCCACCCTCACGAGAGGGCCACCCTCATAAGGATCAAAATTTCTGCTAGAATATATTGTGATAATGATCAATCTTGATTGATAATGTCACTTTCTAAAAATAAGATTTTCTTTCGTGTAACTCACTACAGTATAGAAGTTATATTTCACACAGTGTGTATTGAAGAGGGGGAGGGATTACAACGTACGCCAGACTTTAGTTTCTTCAAAATGAGCAAAACCTTTTTGTGAAATTCAAACGGGCAAACGTTTCCACATTTCGCCGCCCCTGTGCATAAGGACCTGGTTTGTTTAATCTGTTATAACCAAAGGGTTGGAAAGAACCTGTGTGACTGACTGATAGCTACACAATATGTTGGCAGAATGAAAGTGCTCATTTTAGTACTGAAGCTGCCCACAGGAGTCGCTTCTGCTGGTGTCTTATCTTTGAGTATTGTGCTTAAAAAAACAGATACAATGTAAGTTGCTTAGTTCTTTCTAAAACAACAGATAAGGCGTTTTTTTAAAAAAAAACAAATCATTGAGAAATTGTTTGGAACATCTTTTTCACTACAAAGACAATGTATTGGGAATCAGGGAAGCACACAGGAATTCTAAGAGAAGACTGAAAAATATATTTGTCATCCAGATCCATTATTATTATTATTATTATTATTATTATTATTATTATTATTATTATTATTATTATTATTACATACTATTACCTGATAATGTTCAACTGTGTTCAACACTGACTATGTATAAACGAACGAAATTTTAAATAAAAAAAATGGTTACACCTTTTAAAAATAAAATTTATATGATTACTAAAATATACGCGTTCATTGAAAAACTCAGGGGTAGCAAGTGTACCTTCTTAAATTCGCTTCAGAGAGATAGAATACAAATTCAAGTAAAATTAAGACGTGGGACACCCGTGTTCGATTCCCGGTGGAAGCTCATGTGATTCGAATTCCTCGTTAATCAGTAGGTCCACGTCTCATATTGCGTCGCTGCTGAAAGGGCCGTTAAATTCAAAATCAACTCAAGTAAATGTAATACAATGAGGAAATTTTCAACTGTTTTGGTGTATTTAAATCTACTATAAACGATACTACATATTTGATAATAGAACCAGAAATCCAATAAAGTAACCTTTTCGAGGAGAGTTCGTCTAAGGATACATACACATATAGAAAGTAGTTGAAAAGGTGCTTAATGCAGAAATGCTACATCGCGTGTGAACTTGAGGCTGCTAGATGCGCAGGTACTGACTACATATATTAACACCTTAGTTGTTATAATATTGAAATCCAGCCGTAAATCCAGGATATAATGAAAGGAGAGACTAAACCATAGTTTACCACTTTATCTTGTATAAGTAAAGTAGGACTGAAACCCATTTTATACAGTGTATACCTGAACTTCAAGGGGATAGGTCTATAGCCTCTATAGCAATAACCTTGGATCCGAACCTGTTGAAATGAATTCATATTTTATAACATTCATCAACGGCACGATCAAACACAATCTATTGAATATTTACTACGGGATAATTATCGATAATCTGCACTTTTCCTATTAATGCTCATTGTATAGACTATCATAATGTAAATTGTGACCCATGTGTTCCAATATAATTCATGATAAAAAAGTGTTTCTTTTAAATCACTATGAAACGTTTAAGGTGGACTCAAAGTGCCAAGTGGAAGACACGCAATTAACTAATTCCCTCTTGCCCACATTCTTAGATTATACTCTTCACTTTTTCCCATGCTATCTAAAGTATAGAATATTCTTAAATTCGCATTCTCGATTCGGGTTTTCTAAAAATAATTATTATGTAATTTGGAAGTAATTTAATTTGGAAGTAAACTCCTGACTTAATAAGCATGAAAGGCCGTTCTAGTATGCATTAAAAGCATGACAAAAATGTAGAAAAATCTCAATTTTAAATTTTATGTCTACCTTAATTCCAAATACCTGTGCTGTTATTTCTTTCAGGTAGGAGCCGAAAGTTGCAATTGATATCAATTTTTCCGTTACATCATCTATAATTTCCACTATTTGTTCATAAAATTTTAGAGAAATATTACTTTCTTTCTTCTTTCTCTCATGAACACTCAAAAAATACATAACAAAAACAAAGTTATTGCTGAAAAACGTAAGTTACAGTATACTTGCCATTTATTTTGTACACAATTGTATATACGAATTAAATTTCAGTAAAAACCCTATACCATAAGCGTCGGAGGAACACCAGTGGGAAACTAGCTCGTAATATTGACGACTCCGCAGCGACGAACCACGGTGGCACCACTTTTGTTTTGAAAATTATACGTCGACTGGCACACTAGCGGAAGAGACGTGACAAAACGCCAATGAAACACATTTTCCCCCAAACATATGTTAAATCGCGTATGTGTGTGATTTGTTTACATTGAGTTAAAAGTATTATAAAAAGAAAACGAGTTACGTATCCTGTTTCCTTTATCTCTATTCTCAATTGTCTGTGTGCTTGAAATAAGTCATAATTAGAGACGAACATCTACAGGCAATATTTAAAAAGTATTAAATTGCAGTATTTTAAAGAATAGAAATGTAGTAGAAGTTATTCGAGCATGCGACCCTTCTCTTCGAAATCCGAAACACTACGTACTGTGTCACAAACACAACATGAAATAAACTACAACGAATTTACAAATTTGTGTGGATATAATAGGTTCTGCAGTTGAAAAGAACATAACAGTTACTCGTTCCTTCCAGCGTGACGGCATAACAGATTCCTAGGTACTTTCTAAAACTTTTCTCGGCATTCGTTAATTTACACCAGTGAAGAGAATTCTTTGTACTGCAAAAAGGTATATAAACATTGTCGAATGGATTGAGTAGGACTCGATCTGCCAACAGTACAAAGTGAAAGGTCAGAAAGTAAGAAACAACTTCTTTTTCAATACACCTACAAGAACACAACTGCTAGTCAGTGACTTTGAAAGAGTTTGTGTGACGCGTGGAAAATGTATGCTTAATGATTGTCTATGTGCAGGAAACAAGAAGAGATATAACAATACTAAAGTTCTATTTATACCGTTATCACACACAAACACACATGCACACCACACCAATGTATTTAAAAAGTGAAAGTTTTTTGTTTCTTATAGTATTGCTATTCTCCTAAGCTCGTCTCGGATCGAGCCACCAACAGATGCTTCCTGTCTCTCCATTCTAATGAAGCCGTTGAGATTTATGTCCCACGGATATGCTGGCTAGAATCAAGGAAACGGTGAGGATGAGAAAGAATGAAATAGTGGAATGGAGAAAATGGAAATAGTTTCTAATCGTTTTTGGCACAAGCAAGAACAATGATTATTTGGAACTCAAACCACGAACCTCGTGAATGACATCTTTGCGTCCTAGACTTCTGGACCACCGAGGTCAGCAGTCAACAAAATAGTAACGAAAGTAACGGAGGAGATAGTAACGAAAGTAAAAAAATTGAAAGACGGGTAGAGTCTTTTCAATTTTCTTCATGTTTCCATAATTCTTCTTCTTCTTTTTCTTTTCTTCTTCTTCTTCTTCTTCTTATTATTATTATTATTCGTATAATGCAGTACAGTGAACATTAAAGTCACGTAAATCCTTCGTATATTTGTGCCTCAAGTCCTCATGTGTTCTTCCCACAGTTCTTAAAGCTACACTGAGCATTTGTTTTGATGGACTCGACATTAGTTGCAGAATCGTTTTCGAGTCAAGTCAAGTTTCGAATAAAACTTGCTCCACTTTGCATCTGCCCATTTCTAGAAAGCAGGATCAGCAGCGTCAGCGGCAAATACTAGCTCCATGTCTACAAAAGAACAGGCGCGGATCCAGGGGAATATCAGTGCGTCACCCCCCAGAAGACGAAACTTTCTTATTCTATGTAGAAACAAAACCCATCCCAGAGTTTGGAGCTCTTAAAAGTATCTCTAAGCTGCAGTATAACGACCCACTGCACCCCAAGAATTCCATCGTGTTGCACAAGAGTATTGGTGAATAAACACTTATTATACACATTCAGTTTGCACGTCTCAACAAATGAACAATATTTTCATTCACTTCCATCTACTACTGCATTCTACTGAACTGTATTTTTTATGTTTAAATATAATTGTTCAGTTTTCAATAATTGTAAATGTATAAGTTCAGTAGTTCGCCATGAATATAGTCAACTAGAAGTGTTTTTGTAACGAAGAAATAACAATATGAACTGCGAAATCTCTTTTCACAAAACTGTCGAGGTTTTGAGAGTCGACATACTTTACTCTTCCGGGTACCAATTGCCTCGAAAGCCCAGTAGCTTAATTAGCCCAAGATAGGGGAATTATATTTAAAAAATTACAATCTCAGCAAAATGAAGATGTGTTTTAGTCTGACAGAAAAAAAGGAATGATATCTCTAATTTCTAGTTCTGTTAGTCTTGTAGCTCCCAGTCTGTGCCAAAGTACTGCTACAAATATAGCCAATGAATTATGATTATTTTATTGAACATTCCACTTTAAAATTACAGGAAATTCATCTTCCAGTTTGCTTGATTGTGAGAAGTTGTAGAGTATATTGCTATATTATGTAAAGTATGTGCACTGTCGCTGATTTTTTATTTAAATCAGAAACAGAAATAAAAGGAAAATTACAGTAATAATGTTCTTAATTTTTTTAAAAAAATTAAAAGGGAGACGGAAAATCTACTTTTATTTTAACACATTTTTTGGCTTCTATTCGGATTCTCAACCTTCCCATTCAACTTTGGTACGGAAATCGAGAACATATTTAGATGCTGGTTGTTGATTCCAGTATATTTCAAGCATCACTTATCGGATCTGGGTATGGGTGATATGTCGATATATCGCTATCGTCGATATCTATATTATCATATATCAACAATCAATATCGCAAATATATGGAGATGAGTATATCATTCTAAATTTTCGATATCGATATTCGGGACGTGCGATGTATAGGGGGCCCCTGATAATGCTGCGAATCTGTGAATGAAGAAATAAAACTTACTTTCTACAATAATGTATTCTAAGCATAATTTGTTTATTACCACAAGTTGCATTGTAAATTTATCCGCTTGCAAACTTGTAATATTAGATAGTGTAATTTCTTAGCTGCCAGAACTTTTCTTTTCCCGAAAAAAAGAAACAAAAAAGCAAGCGTTTCGAACTTTAAAATAGAATTTATCACAAGAAAGTTTTTTTTTGTTTCTCTCTCTAGGAAATTACCATCCCTTTTGACCTTTAAGACCGTTCATTGACAACGTGCACACATGACCGCTATATACAGACATGTTGTTAGCCAGAGTCAGAGATTTTGAGAAGGAAACGGCTTTTAATAATAATACTAATACTACTACTACTACTACTACTACTACTACTACTACTAATAATAATAATAATAATAATAATAATAATAATAATAATAATAATAATAATAATTATTATTATTATTATTATTATTATTATTATTATAAAAATAGGGTGCACAACTAGTGTCCCATCTCTTTATTTTGCATGGGAGGGCCACAAGTCTGCTACGCCACTGGTACCCCTTATTCTGTGGTGGTATGAGGCTTTTATATTAAACCTTTACATTATGTAACTTTTTTATTTTCTATGAGATTGTTTCTTTTTTTTTTTTTTGTGGTGGAAGGAGAGAAATGCTTTAATCTTATATCTGTTTCTTGCCATTCATCTAGTTTGAACTGCTTAAGTAAGATCATTTTCTAACTTAGGTGATCCATTACAATCACGATAATAAAATCGTCATTCTTAACAATTTATTTTATTCTCTTATTTGCAGTTTGATATATTTGTAACACTGATATATTTGTAACAAAACTGAGGTTTGGTTCAACGCCTTTCGAATATTTAACCAATCCAATCGCCAAACTTTTGCCTAAGATTGCAGGAAAAGGAGAATTGCAGGTTGTCATGCACTTTTGAAGTCGTGTATACAACATCTTCATTTCCATTGTGTATTATGTTAAGGTTCTTATTCGTATGGTCAATTGTTTTTAATGTTTTATTACTAATTTCAATTCGTGTAAATTCTATACATACATATTCTATATTAATTTTGTGTTTTAATTGTATTCTTTCTGATTATTTTGATTAACACGCCCGGGATCTCTATTCCTCAATATTAAACGCAAGACAATTCCCACTGTTTTCTTCACTTACAGAAGTGGAAGATGTTATTAAGTAAAGGAAAATGTGAGGTATTTTGGCCTGTCTTTCCGGTACGTAACATTGGATCATCCTCTGCAGTTAGCGCCGACATTAGTACTAATTTTTAGTTAGGAACGAATAAACTAATTTGTATTACGTGCATCTGTTATTATAGTGTTAAAAGAAACAGGTAGGAATATTCATTTATATATTGTAGAGGATATCAGGCTTAGCGCCTATTTTGAATTCTCCCTGTATGTTGTTATTGTTCTTCAAACAAGAAATTGTAATTATTAAATAATAAAAAAGATACTTCCCTATGTTTTCACCTCATCCCAATACAAATTCATGCTTACCATTCTTTTCCTAGTTTCCGTAACTTCATCAAAACAAACTCAGCCACACCGTTTCAGCAATTAACAAACTTCCCTATTGACCAAGATAATTGTGATGAGCCAGTCACCCACGTGCGGAGCACCAGGAAGAAGCGAAAGCAAGGAAGTAGGACAAAACCAGGGGACACGGGATCCTCGAGGTGAGAAGTGTGACAGAAGCCGCCAGAAACACACTTTGGACCCCTATTCAGAAGAGTCGTCGTAGCAGCAATTGAGAGAAGCTTGGCACGCCTGGGCCCTCACCAACCACTGCATGGCAGAGATGTCATTCTGAAGAGGCCAGGACATCTGGGAGCTGTTACCCTGAGATCGAGAGGTTCTTCACTCTCGAACGTGAGACCCGGGATCGATACCAGACGGAAACACTCAACGAATTGGAGGATAAGGCTTCACCCGATATTTGAAGAGGCTCATCATATCGAAATGGCTGAGGTACAGTAAAACCCTTTCCTTTCCTAACCTTTGAGTCTCTGCGATTTCTTCTATTAGAAAACATGTATTTCATTTCATTCATCCCCAATTAATTACTTTAGCGCTGTACTGCTCAGATTCCCACGTACTTTCTCTCTTGCCATGCAAAGTGCTATCCTCACTTTCTTTCAGTAATGAACTGATAATTGAGCAAATAACTGTGGTTGTAACCCCGCAGTACAGTACAGCAAGATGGTGGAGATGTGGACCTTCACTCTGTGAAGATTTTTGAGGCCTTTGCCTATCATTTAGGAATTTTTTCATCTAATATAGAAATGCAGCTTCTGTGAGACATTGTTATTATAAATTCCGACCCATAAAACTTTTAAATTAACGTCAATCCATTGATTTTTATCATATCATTTTTGTTACAATTCTGTTACATCAAACCATGTCTTTCTTATTATTTATTTTTTTGAAGTGACGCAAAGATTTGTTTATTTTAACTTTAAGTATGTTGTGTTGACACTGATTTTGTGTGCATGTTTACTTAGCATTTTCTGCATGTTTCGATTATTAGCTGAACAGTATCTACAGCCTTTTGATGATCTAAACGATATTTCCACTACGCAGTACTTTGAACCTATAATTTGTTCATCACCGATTGCCATTCCAGTTACTAGAAATTTTTATACCAATCTTAAAGAAAATTTGCATTTATCTAACCCAGTTTCAAGTATTTCTTATTCTTTCACACCGGACAGTTTAAACATGGCCCAGAATAATATTGAGAATGTAGAAGGTTCATTGACCTCGATTCATACGATAGTAAGGCCCGAACCATTTTATGCTAAATTAGGAGAAGACATCACGCGGTATTTGCAGAAATGCGAAGCTATTGCCTCCATCAATAATTGGACAGGCATAAGAAAAAAGCTAATCCTATGTACATTGATGAAAGGTCCGGCTGAATTTTGGATGGACAATACTTCCAAAAAAACCGAATTTGCCAATTGGACTTACGATGAGTTCAAAACAAAATTAATAGAAGCTTTTGGGAGCAACACCATGCCGCAGTTGACAGAAAGTGAAATGCGTGCTCGAGAGCAAGGAGAAATTGAGAGCATATCTGATTATGTTTATTCTAAACTCAGCCTCATTTTGAGGGTAGACCCTTAAGCCCACCCAGCGAAACAAACACAATTAATCATAGAAGGGTTGCAACCTGAGTATTTTAGGGCCGTTATTCGTAAGGAATATGATTCAGTTGAAAAACTGATATCAGACTTAATAACTGAGAAAAAAACAAAAATCTTATTAGAACGGAAAACCATCGAGAAATACATTAAGCGTAATTCGTCAATATTGCAGTCTTCATTAGTTTCTAGTATTACGAATATTGACCCGATGAATACGCATTCTTGCTCTCAGCCTACCACACAGTCCAGAGCAGTTGAGAAAATTTCTGCTCAGAAAAATGCTGACGCGCATATAAACTCTCAGGTCCCTGACTCCAATGCACTGCAGCAAATACAGCAACAGTTAGAGAAACTTTCTTTAAATATTATGTCTCTCACTGCAAATCAAGGTCAATCGACAAACACAGGAAATGCAAATTCATCTTTTCGTGGTAATAACAGAGGAAAAAGAGGCCGAGGTAGAGGGGGAAACCAAGTTCGCTACTACAACAACTATGCTCAAAATCAAGGGAGTAATGGTGACAGGGGTAACGTAATTGAAAATAACTCGAGTGACCAGGGTTCAAGCCCCGCTGCGGGGACTTCTAAACCACCACGTTCTCCTATTGTCTGTTGGCGCTGCCAAGGATTAAATCATATAGACCGAGATTGTCGCGCATTTTTAAATGAAGAAACGGAATAGTTGGTCGGGACACAACTATTCGTCATTCTGTGCTACAAGTCCCTATATTCAAGGAATCAGATCTCCCATACATTAATATTAGAGCAGGGAGCGTGTATATTGCATTGTTAATCGACTCAGGATCACAAGTTTCTTGTCTCCCTGCAAATTTAGTTCCTAAAGGAGCAAAGAAAATAGCAATTACTACAAAATTAAAGGAAGCGACGGGCAACACAATTGAAGTATCTCATATTGTTTTTTCGCGTTTCATCATAGGAAAAAAGAGCTTTACGTATCCGTTCAGAATAATTCCTCGGCTTCCATTTAAGCCCTTGCTTGGTCAGGATTTCTTAACATCCCATAATGTTTTCCTGGATTTTCAGTACAATATTTTTTCAGTCAATAGATTTGGGAAACCACCTCTAAACCAGCTTCCACGTAATAACAATGCGGGTCTAATTTCTGAAACTTTAAAAATTAGCGTCTCTTTCTAAAGCTATTTACACACTTTCTGAACGAATAGTGCTTCCAGCGAAAACGCATACTCGAGTTTCTCTCACTAAACGTTACGAGACATAGGAGGGAATAAAAACCTTTTAGTGCCAAATATTTCTTTGCAGAATAAATTAGAAATTTTTATTCCTTTTTGTGTGTTGTCACCATCTCAGCCTTGTGTATGGATTACGAATCCTACTATTAAAGACATAACGTTAAACGAGGGTCAAGAAATGGGGTTAGCCGAAGAATTTGAAGAAATATCAGAGGAAGACTCTGCTTATCTAGTAGGTCAAATTCAGGAGGAATTGTCACCGAAAATCTTAGAAAAAAGAAAACTGTTTGACAGGTTACAAATTAAGGTTAACTCCGACCTTTCTGAAAGTGATAAAGAGAAATGTTATGATCTCGCTTATCGTTATAGTGATATTTTCATGTGGCACGATCAAGATTTTTCTTTTACTAAGGATTATGAATATCAAATCCAGCTCAAAGACCACACGCCTATTTGCAAACCAGCCCTACCTTTACCGTATCATTTGCGCGCTGTAGTTAAAAAACAGCTGAACAATTTATTACAAAGAGGGATCATTTCGAGAACTATATCCCCATGGAACTCACCTATTCTCTTAGTTAAAAAACGAACAGGTGATTATAGTTTTGTTTCTGATTTTCGAGCTGTAAATGTTCAATGTAGGGTGGATTCCTTTCCCATTCCTAGCATGGAGGACGTGTTAAATCGTGTTTCTGGAAAGAAAATCATTACAACGTGTGATCAAAAAGATGCCTTCTTCCAAATCCGCATCACAGAAGATAGCAAACCAATCACAGCATTCTCTGTTCCGGGGGAGGGATCCTTTCATTATAATGTGGTTCCCCAATGATTACTTTGTTCTTCTGCGGCATTGAACCGGCTCATAAAACTGACATTAGCCGATATTCCATCGCCCCATATATTGAATTACCTAGATGACTATTTTATAGTATCCGACACCATACCGGAAATGTTAGAGTTATGCACATTACTTTTTGATGCTTTTCGCAAGCGGGTTTTAAAATTGTCTCCAAAGAAAACCAAGTTTGCACAGACTTCTGTAGTAGTTCTTGGACATAAAGTAAATAAATCTGGCAATTCTGTGTCTGACAAAGTGATTGACACTATAAAATGTTACAAACGTCCTAAAACTAAAAAACAACTCAAATCATTTATCGGCACTTGTAGTTTTGCGAGACGCTTTGTAAAGAATTTCAGTGAAATTTCAGCTCCTCTCTTACAATTACTTAAGCGTGATGCTAAATATAGCTGGAAAAAGCCACAACAGGATGCTTTTGAGAAACTCAAAGAAGCAATAATAAATTCACCAACTTTAGTGAACTATCACCCCAACAGACCATTATTTCTGTACACGGATGGATGTAAATCTGGGGTGGGGGCGGTTGCTAAGCAACCAATTGATGATAACCCTGACAATGAATTAGTTCCTATTGGGTATTGTTCCCGGTCTCTAAACGCCACAGAAAAAAATTACTCTATATATGAGATTGAGCGTCTTGGGGTGTTGTATGCACTACGTTCTTTTCGTTACTGGCCCATCGGAAGACATTTTTTTCTAAAAACGGACTGCAGAGCGATCACGTTCCTGAAACAATCTAAAAATGTTAGTGGCAAGCTAGCTCGGTGGCTTTCTCAACTGGAACAATTTGACTTTACAATATCCCATGTCTCAGGAACCGCCAATATAGAAGCTGATATCAGTCGCTTTGAATCCAATAAAAGAGATCTCGAAGATGAAAAGTTAAGTTCAGAGGACCCCTGTGTTTTTTTTCTAGAAGATAACACCGATATTGATTTTAGCGAAGCTCAGAGAAAAGATAATGTTCTTAAGCACATTATTGACTGGCTTGAGGGCAAATCTAAAGACAATCAGTATGAAAGACAAGCTTCCTGTTATGAATTGCGCAATAACATTCTTTACAGAAAAAACAAGACACCTATGGGTATGAACTACTTGCTTGCAATTCCTTTGTCATTGCGGGAAAAAGTTTTTAAGAAGTGTCATGAGGAGATTTTGGGAGTCAATCTCTCTGCTTTTAGTAAAACATATAAATTATTAGTTAACAGTGTATATTTTCCTGACATGAAACGTTTCGTATATAAACGCTGTAGAGAATGCCTTCACTGCCAAATGTTAAAGAAAAGAGTTGGTTTGAGTTATGGTAAGCTGCAAACTCATCCTAGTGTTATGCCCTTTTACCGGCTTTATTTAGATGTAGCAGCTAGTATTATTGCACTAACAATATTTTGAAACACAAATATTTTGTAGTCTGTGTGGGTGAAGCCACAAGATTTTGTATAACAGCTAGTATTCCGGACACCACTGCCAATACTTTGGCATCATTCCTTTTTAATTACGTCATTTTAAAATATGAGTTATTTTATGAACTCTGCCTAGACAGGGCAGCTGCTTTTAAAAGCGCCATATTTAAGGAATTGTGCAATATTTGTGGTGTTACGTTGAAATTTGCAGAGGTGAAAGCACATTTTTCTATTGGGCTTGCTGAGGTAACAATACGTAATTTGGAAAAAAAATTGAAGCTCAACATTGACTCAGATAATTCAGGAAACTCGGTGGAGTTACTTCCCAAGGTTGCATTTAGCCACAATATTTCTATTAACACAAGTATGGGACACTCCAGTTTTGAATTACTCCATGGTTTCAAACCAAGGCTAATACATCAAGCTATGTTTGACACACAGTGTCAATTTCAAGACAACGCAGTCAGGCTATCTCATCTTAATGATATTCGAGAGCTGGCTGCTGAAAAATTATTCAAAAGGTTCCAAACTTCTGCAAAATCATATGACAAGCGTCATAAACAAGTGCAATTTCAGAAGGGAGATCTTGTTTGGATATATGTAGATAACATGAAACGGGGCCAGACACGTGCTTTCACTGGGAAATACATTGGACCAGGTGAGATACAGGGCAAGAGTAACGAAAATAGTTACTTCGTTAAATTCACTACTGGCACAGGAAGACAGAAAATAGACTCCATTACGGTTGACCGTCTTAAGAAATATTACCCTCTGTCGCCTCTGGACGAGTTAGGAGATCACGACCATCAACGCAAGAAGCCTCCCACCAGTGGCGATATTGAAGCCAGAGACTCAGCCATTCAAGGAGAGAACGTACCCTCTGAGGAGAACTGTGCAGAAGATGAGGAGGAACGGAATCAGCTGTCTCTACGAAATGACGAAGACGAAACAGGCTTACCAACATCTAGGTTTATTATTGAATTCACTGGAAGGAAAGAGGGAGAGGAAGAAAAACGTGATCAAACTGACAATTACACGTGCCTCAATATCGTTAATGCCATTTCTATGCTCCATTTACCGGCGTGGGATATCACAGCCAGATGTACGCTACATAATGCACCTAAAGTTCCTTCAAAATTTGGTGTGAACATTGAGATCAATTCTAAAGTAGCTTTGTACCATGGAAGCATTGTAGAACTCCAGGGTGACGCCATTGTAAACCCAAGCAACACGGATTTATTACCCATACGGGGGCGCAGACAGGGCAATACACTTGGCAGCAGGGCCACAATTAACTCAAGAATGTGCACGCATTGGGAAATTAAAAGAAGGTTCGTGCATAATTACAGAAGGCTTCAATCTTCCAGCAAAACACGTAATACACACTTGTGGACCTAAAGGTGAAAATAGCAAATCAATACAGTCTTGTTACGAGAAAATCTTATTTAGTGTTTCAAACAATGATTTTCGTACAGTTGCATTGTCCACCATTTCAACAGGTGCATTTTTATGTACTAAAACACCAGCATGTCACATAGCCTTAAGAACTGTGAGAAATTTCTTGGAGGAAAATTTGGATTCCATAGATAAAATTATTTTTTGTGTTTACGATGTACAGAATAAACGAATCTACGAACATTTGATGCATGAATATTTTCCTGTGGTGTAAAAAAAAGTGAGCTTGAGCATATGAGTGAATAAGCTAATCTTATTATTACGATACGTTAGTAATGTATAGTGACGTATTGATACTCTATTTTTGATAATTTTGAAACTACTTTTTAGTTTATGTGGGATATTTTCATAATCCTTTTATTTTGAGTATTATTTATTGTGTATGAGTAGTGGGTTGCATTACAAGTGTTCTTTGAATATGTTTCATATTCTTTCCTGACCTTTTTGTTGGTCGTTTTTTTTTCACTGTCAGTAAGCCTTCAAGGTAACATGGAAATAAATAAAAATATATATGTACATATTAGACGAAATAAGGGAAAGAAGCACTCAAATGTTTCTAGTGCTGTATATAGTAGATAATTTTAATATTGTTTTATTATTGCTCATAGCTCTTCACCATGAAGTTAAGAAGTAAACACAAGAATACTGCTTCAAATCTATATTTAATTGTAGAACTAGGCATGATTTCTATTCTAATGTGCCACTTTTCTCACTTTGTTGCAGGCAAAATATCTCATTCTGCTTTTTGTGACGATAACTGCTCTCACTACAGTAGCAACTTTAGAATTGAGTATTTCGTCTGGATTTTATTTTAAAAAGTTAAGTAATATGGTCACCTATCAACACTCAGTACCATTAACTTTTAATATTAATTTTGTGTTCCCGGAAAAATTAAACTCTTCTACGTTGTATAAATTTTTACACTGCAATACACAACAGTATTATCACATGGATGTATGCAAAGCCGTAGATACGCTTAAGCAATTACACGATCACATTTTGAAAAACTTTTTGCATATACCGAAACCTATGTTTCATAAGCCGGCACCTAAGAAATCTAAGAGAGCGTTATTGGGTTTTATTGGAAATCTTCTAGGATATTGTTGTGATGTAGCTGAATCATCAACTGTAGATGCTTTGCATCAAAAGGAAGAAAAGTTAGAAGAAACTGTATTGCGAGTTCAGAAACAATTAATGAAAAATAACATATTTTTACAGAACTCATCTCAAGAACTTTCAAATTCTCAGGCTCAAATTCAAAACAACTTCCAGAGAATTAGAAATTTTTCCCAACACATTGTAGAACAAGAAAAAGATTAGGCAAATCTCTTAACACGCTAGATTCTAATGTGACGGCTGAATCGTATGCTTTTATCTCCGAATTTTATGAAATCACGGCACAATTTTTGAAATTTTTGGAAATTTATAAATATGATTTATTAGTAGAAAGCTGTAGAGATGGTAAACTCAATGCCAATACTATACCATATGATGTTCTTGATGCACAACTATTAGCTTTAGAATCTACTCTTATTAAATCTGGGTTCGTTTTAGCCATTGACAGAAACCTATTAGAAGTTTATTACAGCATTTCAACGCTGTCATGCTCTATAACAGAATATTACATATTTTTGCAACTGAAAATTCCTATCCTGGAAAAAGATTCTAGCTTTGAATTTTTTTCTGTAAGAAGTATACCGTTTGCAATTAGAAACCAGACATGTGTCGTCGATTCGGAACCTGCTATTGTAGCCGTTCAAAACAAAAAGACTATAATTCCCATAATAGGATCTGATATGCTTGGTTGCCAGTTTCGAACTACTCGCTTATGTAAAATTCCGAACCACGTTATTACAAATTCTCGCCAAACAGAATGTATTACGCATGGATATAGAGGACAAACTGTAAAGGATATTACTTCTACTTGCGATTTTCGATGTGAATCAGTCACAACAGCTCAAATAATGGAATTGGATGACCACCAATAGTTATTAACGCACCCTCCAAAATGTGTTACCCTATGGAATAATAGTATCCCAACCAACCTCTCATTACCTGATCACTTGAATTTTGGTGCTGTACAAATAACTCTACCGTGTAACATCAAATTGGAAGTCACTCAGCACCTCTTTGTAAAAACAAATTTTCCCTGCTTCGATAATGATTTATCAAAACCTAAACTTCTACATTTATTTCCGGCAATGATTGTAAACAATGATCTATTTCTCGTTGGACAAAAATTCAAACCCAATATTTTCTTTAATGTCAATACATTAGTGAATGATTTATGGATTTCATCTGTTAGCCACATGAATGTAACACCTTTTTCATTGGTTGAAACATCGTTTGAACGTCCTATCTTTGAACATGAATGGTTTGTTCCCGGAATCATTTTTCTTTGGCAATTAATACTCACCATTTACGTAATTTACGTTCTCAAACAAAACAAAATGTTAATTCTGCCATTTTGTTCCAAGCCTGTGAGAGCAATGGAATTATCTTCGGCGTTTCAAAGCTTTTTAGGAATTACTGACCTGCTCATCTTTATAACCCTAGTTCTCATGTTATTTGTGTTAATAAAGATTTTCCGATTACTACAAAGGAAACCATCATCTCTTCATCGTATTCTTCCAAGATTTTTGCCTGCTACTCCTAGAAACAACGCCTCGACAGAAACACCGAGACTTACTCCGAGAAATATCTCAGCATCGTATTTAAACAATTACATCCCTTACGTGTAACGTATTTTATCTCGTGGTATCCCAGTCATTTAACTAATTTGGAATAGTGCTACTCTTCATATACCGTTACCGAGTAGTCCGCGGTATATCGGACTTTTCAGGCACTTAGTAGAGGAAATGCTACTAACCAAATTAGTTAATCTAATTGTATCCTCCCATATTCTAACACTCCCACGAATATCAATTTAACTAACACAAACTTTTACGACTACTTTTACGACTTAGAGAGATTTTACTTTGCATACGTATAAAACATATATTATTTATCTTATTTGTTATTCATTATTTATAATTTATCTTATTATTAAATCACATATATTCATATATTTACTTTTTTATATCACAATTAGGTTAAGGAATCATATAATTTTTGTATATAAACAAGTTACAATTAATTTTTCTTTCAAATGTCATTTTTCCTTCCCACTTAACCCTTACTTGTATCTCAGCCATAACATATATTAATAATCCCATATTAAAATTATTACACTTACCTCCCATCAAGATTGCATAACACCACACTTCCTGAAGTACTATGAACTAATTCGTTTTATTTTTCTTTCATGTAAAAAGAATCTGAATCAGCGCAACCTTGAATTATATCCTTCTACATCTTCAGTTTCTACGTAGTAATGGGAGCATCCGCGAGAGGGCAACCTTCGATAACATATTATAATTAATCCATACCTGACCGCCATCTTAAGGACATTGGAGAATTACTACAGCATCTTTTGGTCAACACTCTTCTCCAGGAGAACACTCCGATTTTTTTTTCAAAATCGTCGTGGAGAAATAGAGCAGGGAGGGTAGAGGTATCAGGCTTAGCGCCTATTTTGAATTCTCCCTGTATGTTGTTATTGTTCTTCAAACAAGAAATTGTAATTATTAAATAATAAAAAAGATACTTCCCTATGTTGTCACCTCATCCAAATACAAATTCATGCTTACCATTCTTTTCCTAGTTTCCGTAACTTCATCAAAACAAACTCAGCCACGCCGTTTCAGCAATTAACAAACTTCTCTATTGACCAAGATAATTGTGATGAGCTAGTCACCCACGTGCGGAGCACCAGGAAGAAGCGAAAGCAAGGAAGTAGGACAAAACCAGGGGACACGGGATCCTCGAGGTGAGAAGTGTGACAGAAGCCGCCAGAAACACACTTTGGACCCCTATTCAGAAGAGTCGTCGTAGCAGCAATTGAGAGAAGCTTGGCACGCCTAGGCCCTCACCAACCACTGCATGGCAGAGGTGTCATTCTGAAGAGGCCAGGACATCTGGGAGCTGTTGCCCTGAGATCGAGAGGTTCTTCACTCTCGAACGTGAGGCCCGGGGTCGATACCAGACGGAAACACTCAACGAATTGGAGGATAAGACTTCACCCGATATTTGAAGAGGCTCATCATATCGAAATGGCTGAGGTACAGTAAAACCCTTTCCTTTCCTAACCTTTGCGCCTCTGTGATTTCTTCTATTAGAAAACATGTATTTCATTTCATTCATCCCCAATTAATTACTTCAGCGCTGTACTGCTCAGATTCCCACGTACTTTCTCTCTTGCCATGCGAAGTGCTATCCCCACATTCTTTCAGTAAAGAACTGATAATTGAGCAAATAACTGTGGTTGTAACTCCACAGTACAGTACAGCAAGAATATATATATATATATATATATATATATATATATATATATATAGCTTTTAAATGAAGAGTTAATGCAAGATGCTAGTATACCTTTCTAGCCATGGGTTAATGATTTGTGTTTGCTACTGATTATTAAGTTGAGTGTTTCCTTTCTTTTCCCTTCCAGCTTTTTCCAATTTAAGTAAGTTACGGCTATCTACTGCTTGGGTTTGCTTATAGATTTCTTGTTTCCCTTCATTTATATTCTTGTATGTTAAGTTCAAATCGCTAAGAGTCATTTGTAGTAGGTGTACGAATTTAGTTTTCTCGAATTAAATGCTTCTGTAATGCAAATAACCCAGTAGAATTCACTATATAATATAATGGAAGACTGTGTGTTATGCAATCATGTACGCAAACAATAGTATCCAGCCGATATATATATATATATATATATATATATATATATATATATATATATATATATATATATATTAAATATTTCTTAACTTTTAAATTTATTTTTTATATATTCTCTATCTGATTGCCAATTAAGTTTTATGTCTGTAAAAACTGCAAGATATATAATTTTTTATACCTTCTTAAGCGGAGTACACGCACAAATTTCACTATTACAGATATGGGGGTGGCGGAACAGAACCGGGTAGTGCGGTGCAATGGGTGGTGCGGTGGAACCTTCCCGCTATGGTGCTGCAGCCTTGCGGAAACAACAGTAAACTAAATATTGACTCCCTACCGGTGTATGAAGCAAGGACCGTTGGAGAAGGCGAGTGCACTCCTAATAATTCAAGTTTTTGCGCTCGGTTTTTCGACGCCTGTTGTTGCAACATCAACAGAAACAAAGCTTAAGATATGTCAAATAAGAATGCATAGAATGCTGAAATCGTAATTATAGTTTCAGAATATCATAGTTGTTTTATATTTTATTGACTATGGTATGTAATCTTTCCCACGTAGTTACCGTGGACGCCATATGAAGCACCAACATGTGTATCGGGGCTTAATGGGGTATAGACGAAATGGGCTATGCGATTTCCTATAGTTTTAACGTAAATATTAAACAGAAGAGGCGAATCATGGAGGGACACAAAATTTAATTTTAGACATACTAGAAACAGTATTGCTAATTTTACTTTTACACAATCTATTTCCAAAGAAAGAACCAAACAATTTTAAAACCTCATCTCTTATTCCTAATTCTCTTTGCTTGTTTACTACTACTTTATGGGAAACAGTATCGAAAGTCTTTTCTATAACTAAGTAACAATTCCTTGTGTGTTCTTGTCTTTTAAGTTCTCTAACTAGTTCTAAGACTCCTGTAGTTATTTCTGTTTACTCTAAAGCCAATTTTGAGCTGGTAGAAATAGTTATTGTTAGATGTATCTATAAGCCCGATTTAAATACACTTTTCTAGAATTTTTGCAATGTTTGAAATTCAGCAAATTGGTCTACAGTTGCCTGGTTGTGTTGTATTTTTGAATCCTTTGCAGATCGAAATTAGAATTACAATTAAGTTAATTTGAGAAATAACCTTCTTCTAAACATATCTCAAATATTCATGATAAACCATCGAATAATAAGCTTCTATAATTTTGTTAAGAAAGAAATACTAATTTTGTGGCCTCCAGATGCAGTCTGCCAATCTATGTGAGCGATGTGGATTTCTAATTCTTTCCATATTACTATTACCGATTTTAGTATGTTGTTTATAATCTTCTGGAACTTTTTGTCCTCTTCTTTCTGGTACTGTTTCCTGTAATTGTTGTCCAATGTTAGGGAAAAAACATTTAGAAGGTTTCCTTCTCCTGGAAATTGTACCGAAATTACGATTTTTTCCCTTATGCTTGGCTCACTAGAAGGAAATAAAATTCTGCTTTTTTAAAGAGAATAATTTATTAATATCCACCGTCTAATTAGTGCTACCGTCTATTTTTATAATTTCTTCCCTCCAGTATTTTTCTCGAAGTATGTTTAAGTAAAGGAAAATTTAGGAAGCGTATTTGTTGCAAGATCTAGGTCTTCTTTTCTTCTTAGTTTGCTGCGTATCAGATTAGAAGTAGAAATTAATTTTGTTATCAATTATTATTATCTTGTTGGTGTTAATCTGGAGTGCTTTTCGTTACTAGTTTTTATTGTCCTAAAATTGCTAAAAAGTTTTATACACTTCTTCTAGATTATTAATTTCAATACTACCAGCTTTAAAGATTGTGCAGCCAATTTATTCTTCTAACTTTGTGATTTAGAGAAGAGGTATTGGTAAAAGTGCTAATGAAACGTTTAATAAGGTTGTGTAGAAGACACTTATACAATAATAACAGTGTACAACTAAATCTACACAGAGTCTACATAATATCTCCACACTACGTATCGGGACACTTACAGGTTTCTCCTATGACCTTTTTCAAATATAGCCCTTTGGGGATCTTATGGTACATTTTGTACCATACGCATTTTTCATGGTACATTGCGTTATTTCTCTTCTATTTGAGCTTTCTAGTCCGGGTTTTTTTTGTTTGTTTTTCAAATCCAGAGACATTGTAGAAGACATTACGTATGGTTTCAGAACGTCATGCGTCCAGACATAGGAGGTGATGACGTCATAATGTTGAAATAGAAATTTTCCCTTATGAAGCCTATGTTCATTAATTTTTGGCGGGCTTATTTTTCCACGTAGAAGATTGAAATGTTGCACAAACATTCAGTCCACCGAGTAGTATTTACCAGAGTCTTTGTTCCGATGTCAGTGCTAAAACAGTGGGGGGGGGGGGGAACCAGAGGGGCAAAGTGGTGAAAAAGGGATATTTTTACCCCTAAAATCCCGTTTTTCATCATTTTCCCGCCTCACATACATGATGGGGACACGTGAGTCATACCGTCTGAAAGGCAATTCCATTCTGAAGAGAATGACGGTCGAATCATTATCCTAGGGTAATTAGGAACGTCTCAGGAATTTTTTGAAAAATATACTTCTATATAAGGAAAAATGGGACATGGTGGGTATATTTTTTTGGGCGGGCTTACTTTTGCACCTAGAAGATTGAAATTGTGCACAAACATTTAGTCTATCAAGTAGCATTTAACAGATTTTTTCAGATTTCTGCGTTAAAACAGGGGTGTCCAAAGGGGCTAAAAGTTGAAAAAAGGGTAATTTAGACCAAAAAATTCTTTTTTCTGGAATTTCCCGCCTTAGATACATGATGGAGACATGTGAATGGTACCGCCTGAAAGGCAGTTCTATTCAGAAGAGAATATAGGCGACACATGTCCCTAGGGTAATTAGGGATGTCTCAGGAATTTTTTTTCCCTGAGATCATAGTATTTTGTGGTAATTTGGGGCATTGTGGGAATTTTTGATAAAATTTCTCCCGCCCTTACTATTCAAGATAGAAACTTGAAATTTGGCACACACATTCAGTATACCACTCACTATTTGTCAGATTTTTTAAGACGGCTACGTTCACAAAGGGGGTCCAGGGGGGGGGGCAAATTTCAAGGAAAAAAGTTTTCCCTCCGAAATTTTCACTTTGACATTTTTTCCCGCTTTTGGTATATGGTATGAGCATGCAAGTGGTACAATTTGAAAGCCAGCTCTACTCTGAAGAGAATGAGGTATGAACCATGATCCTAGGATAAAAAGTGACGATGCAGTAGCTGCTTGACTGAAAGTCTAAAAAATAGCCCAAAAAGCCATGATCCCGTAAGGGATAGGCATATTTATAACGATAACCTATGTTAGCGTAAATTTACCAGTAAAATAGAAGGTTGCAGGAAATGCTTCTTTTAAGATCATTTCTGTCTTTTGTTTTACAAAATTCTCCCCTTAACCCCCAATATGTCTGAGGCAGTGGTTGAGTTCTTTCTTCTTTCTATTGCAGTTACTTCCTTCAACAAAGTTATTTACAAATTTTCTGCTTAATAGAAGGCTCGGAGGGTATTCGCTTATACTAACATACGCAAGGTCTTCTCTCGGTCCCTCTCTACAACATTTTTTCTAAATTTTTCTGGTTAGCACTCATTTCCGTCGGTCTTCTGCTAAGGGGTCTAAGGGGTTCTCGCTGCTTTATTTAACTTCTCTGTTGAAATGTATGTTTGGGTTACTTGGCTGTGGTTTGAAAGGAGAAGAATTACCGAATCTTAAAAAATTATATAAAACGTGATTACTTAAATTTAATTTTTATTAAAGCAGTTATGAAAATCCTATACAAAATATTTAAAAAACGTAAAGAAAACTAACACACGCATAATCTAAGTTCGGACACGAAGATTCTCTATGTAAAATGTTGATACACACTTCACCTAAATTCTTATTAGCATATACTTCAGCTAAGGATGTCCCACACCCATAGCTTTTATCCACCTGTAAATTTAATTTTCTCTTAACAAAATTATAGAATTTAAAACCATTAGGATTCGATCGTTTTTGGTATAGAATTTCGTTATCTGTATACATAGTATCGCTTGTGTTAAAATACGTTAAATTATTTTAATATGAATACAAATAAAGTAAACGGAAATTGGCCATTAGGGTTGTTCTTTTTAAAAATAATGAAGGTACAGTGAAACCTGTCAACTTGGCCACCTCTCTAAGTTGGCCACCTGCTTATCTTGGCCTAGTTCATCTTGAACCTGCATTTTCCCATAAGACATTGGTTACTTACTACTCTATAAGTTGGCCACCTCTCTATCTTGGAAGTTGGCCACACTGAAGCAGTGTTAACACTATGATGATAATGATAAATTTACCTGCGTATCTTGGCCACGCAAAATACAGTTTTGTTATTTTTCTTAACTCTTTCGAATTCCCATATGAGAGGCAGATGTTCTGTGTTTGTAACTGGACACAAAGAAGCATAGACTCGCACGAGTTGTTCTTGGAGGTCAATGACCAGAACACTACCCTCATAAATGGGTGGTGAAGGAAGATGTGAATAAGAAAAAAGCACGTACAGGAATTCAGAAAATTGTTGTACGTATTTGTTTACCCTGTCTGGTTTGGTAATACCATTAGCTATATCAACTCCTCTCATCAGTGGGGAACTTTCTCAATTGTCAACTATTGCCACCTGTCGGCTTGTCAAAAGATAGCGGAGTTTTTGAGATATGAATTCCCTCAAGATTTTCTCAAAACATTTTTTGCTCCGAGGGAATCACTTAAAGCTCATTAACAAGAGGTAGTTAACTACAATATTAGAATGTGCATATCTGCCAAAAAGAATAAAACAAATACGTCTAGAATGAACCACCATTCAGTAACAACTGAAAAGAAGTCATATAAATTACATATGAATTTCTCAATTTATAACTTAGCTTTTCTTGTTTTCAATCTGAATAACTCAGTGTGCTATAATATCAATTTCAACAAACTGCGTACATACACTTCTATATCATGGTTGTTTGTGTTATTGTGTTTTCAATCCGAGTAATCCAATGCACCAAACTAGTTTTCAGGAAGAGAAAGGCATGCACATATATTAAACATACTATAGTAATATTTTCTAGTACTGTACTGTATATTTTTATGATTACTCTATATACATTATTTATAAGTAGCTGTCGTGCCACTGCTTATTAAAATTTTACAATCAAGTTATACTAGAAATCCTATTCTAAAAATACACAAATCACACTTATTTTCTGTAAGTTGGCCACTTTTCGATGGAACTGATGGTGGTCAACATAGACAGGTTTCACTGTATTTGTTTTTAGAATCTTGGTTCCTCGGCTTTAACAAACCGAATTTCTTCTCTAGAAGAGTCAATCGGCTGCTGAGCTCTAAAGGTTTCGGATCCATACCGCTTTATACAAATTTATTCGTGAAGGAAATACTAATACCATCATGAGGTATTCATAGAGCTAACTAACCTTCAAATCGGAAAGATTTTTCAAAATGATGGTTCGCCACCGGTAGCACACGTCGGCACTTGTGCACGAATCCATGTATGTTAAAATTTCAGAAAAATAGCATATTATGTCCAAAGAGGAACCTCAGAATGGGCAGGTTCATAGAATCCCCAAAATTACCAGAAATTTGAATATCGGGTGTCTGTGAAGGTAACGCTTTTGAAACTGCGTTACTTTAATTATCTTATTTTGTAGAACGTTTGTCACCGGTGGCACACACTCGGAGTGAACGTGTTAAGAATTTAGTATTTTTGGAACCCAAGGTTAATTTAATATAAACTAATACTCTTTATTACAATTAGAAACTACTTTGTATATTATTTAATGCTCTTTACGTTTCTCTTACTCTTAATATCACAAGTAATGTTTTCCACAAAAGAAGAGCCTAAATTTTGCATGTTTTTTTTCTTCCTTATAATCTGGGCTTGAGTAAGAAGGTACTTGATGTCTTGTTCTATTTGTAACTAAGTATTCTTTGACATTATAGGAAAAAAGTCACAGGACATTGTATTTAAATCTAAAGTTTATGGATTAATTTATTTGCATATCTGTCCGCCAGAAAGATGGAGAAACGAGATGTATGATGAAGAACTTGATCAGTGCATTTAGTTTCCACAAATTCTATAGATTTAATTTTTGGAAATGTGTATGCGAATATAAAACAAATATATGTTGTGTCTTATGTAATCATATAAATCTATTCATTAAACTCCCATGCTAAAATTGTATAGTATTTTCTTCTGTTTTCCTTTATAGGAAACTAATTAACATGAACTTCGCCATATTCTATAATTATATTCACTGTCATTTCTATCTTTATTTTCCTTATGTTAGCCATTTTTATTTATTTTCAATGCAGAAAATATTCAGAAAATGTAATTCAACAGACACAACATAAAATTAGTTCTATTCAAATCCCATCTTTACCTCAACTAGACCCTGTATATGAGGATATCTACTACGAAAATCAAAAAATACCTATTTTCTCTTCAGATAATATATCTCTGCGCATTCATGGTTTAAATTACATAGTTACTTATTCCAACTATACTTCAAATATTTCTCCTTAAGTAGAATTTGTGTCTTGTCAATCAAAGCAACAAACAGGCACTCTAAACAACCCATGAGTTTTGTAATTACAAATCACCAACCATCGACTGTAAAGAATATATTCAAGACGGCTATGTAGACTATACCTATATGCTAAGAAATAATCATCTCTACATCAAGACGATATTAACGACTTAATTCTACCAATATATTTTCCATGGATACTAAAATTTCGCCAAGTGCAACGGAAGAGGACACGTCTGGATTCCTGCCATATCAACTGGAAATAGGATGAACCAGGATGAACCTGACTCCCCCCTCTAGTGTGAATTTCCCTCCCCCAAGTCTATATATGAAAGTGAACAGTGATAAGTGATTTTGTGTGAAATAATGTCGTATCAATGGTGAAAATGTTATATATATATAATCATGTAAATAGTGTGGTGATGTTAGTGCATATTTACTTTCTAGAAAAAAAGAAAGGTGAAAGTGAATCCACAAATAGCTATGGTGATTGATATAATTTTGATTATCATCATATTAATTATATATATATACACATATATTCACAATTATTCAGTGTAGTGCAGTTGCGAATATTAGTGCAAATTCACATAATCCCAAATCAGTGTTTATATAAAAAAAAAGTGAATTTTTGTTTTGTATAATGATATAAGACATACTTGCCAATATATCAGCGAATAAATCTCGAAAACACATACATTTCACTTCATCACAAAACACAAACAATCAAAAAATGACCTATATTTCTGTTTTGCTCTGTGGAAATTTTCTTTAGCTGTGACATTGCAAGGACGCATACATATTATTGTGACTGTAATACTGACCTTCTAATATGCAAACGCAAACATAACAACTTCGTTTCTATGTTTGACATGATTATCTTGGACTAAGCAGTGTTTATTACTCATTAATTTCAGCTTGCTACAAACTGATTTTATTTTAACAAAATGTCTTATACATATATTCAATTTATTTATGGTTTGGTGTTACTTTGATTTTTAAATATTTATATCGACATGGGAGATGCCGTATATCCAAGCGGGGAGGAATGTAAATGACTAAAGCATTTTGGTAAAGGGGAAATAATATTTTATTAATTTTGACATTAATATTTTGTAAACTTTCATATTTTAAATGCAAATAAAACTCAATTCCCAGTCTGGTGCTGTTAGATCGTTCACGCGTATAAATAAATTAAGGAAGTCTCGTAACAATTGAAGACTATGTCTAGATAAAACATTCTTTTAATAGGAAATATAACTTATATTATGTAGCAATGTGTCAAGGCAATAACAAACACTTCCTACTTCAAGTTATGAGGTTATTCTGAAAATGTAATTGTAAGCGGAAGAAACGACGCTACCAAAAACTAGGAAGAAAAGGTAGGTGGACAAAAAGGGTAGTGAACTCGAGGGAGTTTTGAAATGACCTCCAGACAAGAAGGATCAACCTCTTCAAATCTTCACTCATCAAAATCTGGGTGAGTAGAGGCTGGATACAAATTGATAACACACTTTTATTATTCGACTTTGTAACCAAATTCGTTTAATTCGTAACCTAACTTCAAAATTCAATATGACAGTTGTTACAGTTTCTGACGTAAGGCCACAGCACCAGTTTTGGGTAATTATCTGATCTGTATCTATATTTTTATTTCTACAATCAAATCCATCCATCTTAACGAATTAATCGCTCTACCTGAAATTAAATTGTTAAGTTTGTTATGAAAATACTCCTCAAATTGCCCCCATACTAATATTGTTATTAATACATTAAGCTATGTGTGGATAAAATTGTGTATGTCAACGCCAGGATTTTGGTCCAATAAGTTGACATATGTTATGGTGGAATAAGCGCCGAATTTTGTGGCTAGCACCCATGTTAGAAACATGTTATAGGACTGAACATAAATGATAGTACAATTTTCCGTTTAAATCTAGATATCGATCACGAAACCACACATATATGAGTAAGGAGTCAAGTCATGCAGAGAAAATTTACATGGGATATCAGACTTGTTATTATTTAAAATTTAACCAAAATAATAATGGTGCTGACGTATATGTTTGAATATGTGCATACCATTTCTTATTGAGAATTCTGTGGTAACTTACAACAATAAATATTACATTTACATATAGATGTGTTTTGCGTTTATGACTGAGTTGCTTTTCATATGTCAGGCATTTTTAGGATATCTTATTGCAGTGCATTTTAACAGGGAATGTTTATGTAGACGAAGCGTGTGCGAAGGTTATTTTGAAACACGAAGTTAGTTCAGTACAGCAATCAAGTTCAAGAATTAAATAATTATTGTTATAAAACTTATAAGCAGATGTAGAGTGAAGTTAAGATCAGGCATGGGGACCCCTCTATCTCCCTCCCAAGCAAATAATAGACGTGGTGAAAATGTTAACCAAACTAATGTTTCTCAATCTAATTCTCAGTCAGGAACACCCACCCAAAATTCAAAACCTATTGTAAATGCCTTTCCTTTTCCCAAATATGATCCGAAAGAAATAACTATTCAGCAGTTCTTTTTTGCAATGACAACACTATAAAGCTCAATAAATTAGCCCCGGAAGAGGCTAAAGATCTAGTAACAACATGGTTTTCAGGAAAAGATAAAGAAAGATTACGTGTGTTTGTAAATAGGAAGCAGTTACATATTAAGTGATATGAGACATTTAAGGAAGCAGTAAAAAAGTGTTTCAAAACACCGGAAGAGAATGTAGATATTTTCGCTAAAATTCAAAATAGAGTTCAAAAGAAACATGAGTCGGTACAGAGTTACATATACGATATATTAGGATTGATAGATAAAGGAGCGCCCACATTAACGGAAACCCAGATTATTTCTATTTTGACTAACGGTTTGAGGCCATACTTTTTAAGAAAGAGTAGCTGTCCAGAAATTTAATTCATTGGATGAGTTTATTCAACCTTTGAGTAATCTCGAAACAAATAGGTATAGGTATAAAAAGTAGGAAGAAACACGAGCTTCAAGCTAGACTTAATTCATCAATGAAAAAGGAGTTGCGTAAATTGGGAAAATTGCGTAAATGTATGGCGTCGGATTCTGAAACATCATCAGAATCAAATGAGGCCGAATTATCTGAGTCAGATGAAGACGAAGATAATATAGTTTTGGGTCAAAATAGGAGATCGGATACTAATATAAGCTCTAGTTCGCAGGTTGCGAAAGTGACCAAACAGGATGATAAAAATTTGAAACTAATGGGTCGGAACGGAATAACAGAGAACATAACAAAATATCGCAGGCAAAGGAGAATGTCCAGAAGCAACTAGAACAATTAACGTTGAAAATAGAAAATTTTGAGGATACAGAAAAACAATGTGAGGAAACAAATTTGCAGATAACACAGGGAAATAATTCTGCTAAACAAAATTTTAAACAGAACGACAGAGGTTTCCATAGAGGAAGTATTCGTGGAAATTTAATAGGAAATTCGAGAAATTATAGCAAAAATAATTATCAGTCACAAAAAAGTGTTGGAACAGATTCATATAGAGGCAGAGCTTTTAGAGGTATTATCTGTCAGGAAAGTAAATGTCACCTATTTTTCGAGTCTGGCATTCCTGCGCTCCATCCGTGGAGAGTATGACAATTAAATCAATCAAATATTTACTGAGGGGCAAGAAGAAAAGTCTAATCTGAATAAGACATTGCAGAGGGGCACAAGCTGTGAATACGAATAGTGCATAGTGTAAATAAAGGACGACACCGAAAGAGAAAGCCAGAAACAGCTGTTAAGCTTAGAAAAAAGAGTAAAAGTTGTCGAAGTGCGAACATAAAACACAAATACAACAAATACGCCAACAACTAAACATTCACCACGCCATTGATGTAGTGGTTAAGGCGCTGGCTTACAAATGCAAAGGACGCCAGTTCGAATCCTCGGCAAGGACATTTTTAAAAATTTTTGTTAATAATACATACAGCTCATGAGAGATGGTAAAAGAGATCGTATTTAGTTTTTCGTAGCAATTATTATTGGTAGTGTTTAGTACTGATAATACTTTTTGTCTTTGCGTATTGCTTTTATTCTTCTCTTCATTTCAAAAGAGAAGAGTATCCGTACAAATGCCTCCCAAATTCATCATATTTTAAATGTAAACTCCATTTGCAATTACTGAAGAATAACAATTGAACGTTGCGATGTAGCTGTAATAAGTAAAAACATGGAAGTGGACCATACTCATGGTTATTAAAAATACAATTTCTACATCCCTTACACCTCCCGACCACGTTTCTACGTTAGGAAGTAAGAGGCTTGTGTTTAGGTTAGGCTGGTCAATACGTTTTGCAAAGGGGAACAAAATTTCGCCCATAAATAGGTATTCAGAAAGTTTGAATAACTTTTCCTCTTTTACTGAAATATTTGTGTGCAAGGACTTATTGAAATATTGGACCCGATTAATCGCCTATAGAAGGTTCACGCCCTTTCGCTACGGTCAGGCTTTTTTTGCAGGAGGGTGGTTATTTTCGTATCGGAACAAGATGATTGTTAGTGATGATATGAAATTACACATTGAAAGTGAGGTAACTTGTGAAACGTGTTATTTGAAAGACTAATATAATAAATGTGCTTTCCTCTAACACAGCAAAAATGAAATGAAATCTATAAGTTTTAGGTCCCACGGTTATGCCGGTTAGGCTAATGGAGACGGTGATGATGAGAGGTGAGTGAAATGGTGGAATGAAGAAAGTGGGAGGAAACCCCGAGAAAACCCACGACCACGGTGCTTGTCCACCACAAAGTCCACACAGCGCGAGCTGGAATCAAACCAGTCCTCTAACACAGAGAAGTGTAAATAATGTATTTCGAGTTCGGGAGTGTGAATGGCGAGGAGTTTTATTTTATTTGCTTTTCATTAACACATTGCAATGCAAATAAAGAAGGCAACATTAGTGGTAAGTAAAACTATAATAATAATAATAATAATAATAATAATAATAATAATAATAATAATAATAATAATAATAATAATAATAATAGCTGCTGTTTGTGGCAAGGCAATATCTTTTTCAATTCTTCTTCAAACTTAATGATTGTAACGCCATATCTACCTTACAAACAAAATATTATTAATTTATATCGAGAGAACGGGAAGTTGTAAGCTATAGTGATGGGAGCAATGTTGGACAGTATGCACTCATTGTACTCAGAAAAATAAGCGATTTCAATGCAAAATGAACGAAGAGTCATTGTCGTGGGTAGCCATGGAGCCACGCCAGAGCCCTCTTTAGGCAAAATGACAATAACTTATATCGATACAACAGGAGATGATACTGAGATGGGACCAACGTTGGACACCATGGACCCATAAGGCGCATCGAAAAAACTAGGGAGGCGGACACCAGCCAGCCTTACTTATTTCCATATAATAATATAAAATTATATTGTCGAAATACACACACGAGTTAGCTAGTAATATTTCATATTACAGTATTATTATTATTATTATTATCAATAGCGTCTTTTCATTACGTCCACTTTTTTTTTAACTGACTCACCGAACGTGTTTCAGAAACATATCTATTGCTAATTTTACTTGCTTCACTCGTTTAACTTGCTTTTTCTAATAACTTACAACGACAGGGACACGAACAGAAAACATCGAGAGCAGTTAAAAATCATTGATGCCCTCCCACCGAGAATCGAACCCGGAACACCATACACCAAAGCCGCACGTGCTAGCCACTAGACTAGTGGGGACGCCAACGCTCATTCTCTGTGTCGTTAGGGATTACGACCATTGTATTGCCAACATTCACTTCTGTGGGTTGTATACTATGATCACATGTTTTGTCTTTGCTGGAAGAGTTAAACCTACATTCTATGTAATACATAAGGTATTTAGACCTACATGCTCTTCATATAATGTAATAGAAGGATCATGCTGGGAATAAAAAAAGAACATTCCTTGGACAAAACGGAAACTATTGGTATCAGAAATATTTATCTACGAGGCATGCGCCGTAGTATATTTCAGAATAGTTATTGTTTAGTTCAGTAAACGAAGAAAGGGGTATAGAAAAGCAAATATGTCGCGTCAACGAAATCGACCAGAGTTGAGAGAGGCGGCAGCAGATGTGTAGTAATACAACAACTTGGTTAAATTGATAATTGGTTCTTTATTCTATAGTAGGTCGTATCTGTAGTAAGACTTACTAACGCTATCATATAGTAAGTTTTAATAACACGATCATATAGACACAAATGGATGTAACTGTGAGTACTACAACTTAGATTTAACGAAAGCCGTTTAGATATTCAGTGGTTTGCAGGGTTGTATAAGACACAAAAAGATGAGACACAATACAATTCTTCATACCTCAGCTTCCAGTAGCTAGATACATGCAATTTCTGGTTAGATACTGAAACTGCTGTCGGATTTTAATACATGACGTATTGCAGGATACAAAATGCTTTGCATTACTTGTTTGTTTGTAGACAGCTACTAGCTTAGTGTTCTCAAAGGTTGGTATAAACTAACGATAGCCAATTCCGGAATTATTACTTTTCGGACTCCCGAAAGTAAAACCGGAGAAATTCCGGAATTCGGAAAATTCCAATTTTGGATTAATTTCGGAATTCGGAAAAATCCGGGATTTAGAAACTTCTGATTTCGTTAACATTCCGGAATTCGGAACAATCCTGATCTTTTCGAAATCCGGAGTTTTTCTCAATTCCTGAATTTTCTAAATTCCGGATTCTTCCCGAGTTCCGAAATTCTTCTGAATTAGGGAGTTTAAGTGAATTCCATAATTTTCCGAAATCCGGAAAGTGAAAGTTCCGCTTCCGAATAATGAATTTATTTTGGTTAATATGAATCGTAGCGGAAATAAGTTTTTGACCAGGTAATGTGGACTGCTTTGAAAGAAATAGAGAGTATGAGAATTCAATCTATCATACTTTTAGTTTCGTGTGGAGAAAAAACAAAATTGTGAACCAACGGTTTAAGAAAGAACTCAAGTTATTTATGTAAACTTTGCCGACATCATAAAAGAAATATGAAAGACATTTTGAATCGAAGAAATATAGCATACAAGTTTGTAAGCTGAGACAAAGGAACCTAACGTAACCAGACAAAAAACGAATCGTTTACCGCGTAGCAATCGCGGTTCAATGGTCAGGGTGCTTGCGCGAATGCACGTTGTATTTTTTTTCTTTACGAGTTTTGATGGCGATTGATCGGCGATAACATACGTTTTATTATATTCAGATATTTGAATACTCGGATGTTTCAATACGTGAACTATCAAATCTTCAGGAATAATAATAGTAATAATAATAAACTAATAATAATTATTATTATCTCGTAGAAGATTAAAAGCTAGGAGCTAATTATCGCTCAGGTCATACCATTACAAGCAGAAACGTGACATTTGGATAGAATATTTCGGTTTGGTTTAATGTAGCTCACGAGAAGAAGAAGAGGTTTCTCATCTCGTTTCTAAAACAAACAAAATAACATGAGAATTAACATTTTACATTCGAGACGGGTCAAGGCTAACTCAAAATTGTCGTCTCTCTTTGGAGATGAGAACCGAGACGAGACGAAAAGTATCGTAAACATTTCCCGTCTTGTATCGATTCTCGAAATACTGTATGTCCATTGTTTAAGTAACAATTGCTCTGTAGACTGAATCTCATAGTCTATTTCGTTACATTATATTTCAGAGCTCATTGAATTACGCTCTGTGTAGGCATTTTTGTAGCAAATCTTTTATATTTACCTCTGCATATCCTAAAAATCAGTCTATTATATGCCTTACTGTTGCGTGATATTCAGTTATATTTATTACAGTTATTTTCCTTAAAACATGCAGTAGAATACTACCTACATGAAACTTCAATGGAACGTTCTAGTTTAAAATGTTAGTAGTTGGAGAGGTGTGTCTTGAAGGTACGGAGCCCTTTCCCCGAAATCTACTTTTAAGTAAGTTTTGCCAAATTTCAGGGCAAGTTTAATTTATTATTATTATTATTATTATTATTATTATTATTATTATTATTATTATTATTGTTATTATTATTATTATTATTATTATTATATCAACACCGTGTATAATCTTTAAAAGATATACGGTTTGTATCTGAATAGTAAAAGCTAATTGAGTGTCGATCTCGGTCGTCGAGAAGTCTTCAGAAGGGAAGGACATCGGTCATGTTCTGAGTCTGAGTTCCGAAAGGGCAAGTATTCGGGCTCGAGCCAAAAATTGTTAAAAGTTATAGGCTTCAGCTAAACATGTTCAAAACAGCTGGAACCGGGTTTAGGCTTCTCAACGGCTCGAGCGGCTCCGCTCACAGCTCATTCACTATCGAACCGAACCGACAAGTGAGCCAAGCCAACAGCTCACCCAACCGAGCAGATTCTCATCCGCATTTTCACTACTCGTATTATACAGTAATTTCGCCGTGCAAGTGCAATAGTATAATAATAATAATAATAATAATAATAATAATAATAATAATAATAATAATAATAATAATAATAATAATAATAATAAATTTTCATCGGTCCTGCGCGGAAAGTGAGAATTAAATCAATCACATGTGTAGTCAAGGTAAGGAGAAAAGCCTAAAGTGAATAAGACATTGAAGCCGGTTACAAGCTGGGAATAAGAATAGTGCATGGTGTACATAAAGGACGATACCGAAAGAGAAATCCAGAAACAGCAGGTAAACGGAGACTCGCTCGCTCGTTGAGCTCGTTTTAACTCGTTTTGAAATACTGGCCTGATTAGACTGGAAAGCAAAAGCCATGAGAAATGTAAGCACTAATGTGGAATACTTTTAGTGTTGCTCACGACAGGGATGCGTCTCGTCTCGTAATTTTAGTGCATCTCGTGGGGCAATTTTAGTGTATCTCGTCTCGTCTAGATAACGAGAAGAGAATAGTTTTTTTTATTATTACGAGACAGCCTCAAATGTCGTAATCACCAATATAAGTACATACCGTAGTTCTTAAAATCGGTTTGGGTACAAAACCTCGCGGACAGAATCTCGCGGCGACAACCTCGCGGCCCAAAATCTCGCCGGGCCGAAACCTCGCCTGGCCAAAACCTCGCGGGACTAAATCTCGCCGGGCCAAAACTTCGTCTTCCAAAACCTCGCGCCCCAAAATATCGGCATACCCAAAATCTCGCCTGACCAAAATGTAAATGTTCCAACAGATGATAAAAGACGCTGTTTCAGAAGAAGTATCACGGGCATTTGACCAAGTCCCGCGATACCATATGAAAATTCTATTTCTGTATTAGAGGATTTCAATGTGAAGGTAGGGCGACAGGATGTTTTTAAACTAGTTATAGGGAAAGACAGTCTGCATAAGGAAAGTAATGACAACTAACGATTAACAAAAATCTAATAATCTTTATGAAAGAATTAAATAATATATGAGTTTTTACGACGTCCTTTGATTATGTCCTGTAGGTTAAAGGAGACGTAGATAACCAGGATGAAGGAAATGATCGAATAAAGAAAGTGGGAGGAAACGGGAGTAACCCGAGAAAGCCCACGCACACGATGTTTTGTATCTTCTTCTTCTTATTATTATTATTATTATTATTTGTAATGTGGAATTGCATATTAAAAAACTCATTGGGTAAATGTTAAAGAAAAGTTTCATTCGCGGCGAGGTTTTAGCCGCGCGATGTTTTGGGTGGCGAGGTTTTGGCCCGGCGATATTTTGGGCGGCGAAGTTTTGGTCCGCCGAGATTTTGTTCCGCGAGGTTTTGGGCGGCGAGATTTTGACCACGCGAGGTTTTGCCCGGCAAGATCTTGTCCCGCGAGGTTTTGGCCGTCGCGATTTTGGGCGGCGATGTATCGGCCGCGAGATTTTGTCCGTATCCCCTTAAAATCAAGGCTGAGACCTGCACGTTCGAATTCTTGAGCCCAAGCAGAAGACCAACCCGGGTAGTGATATCAATCGGCTCGGCTCGTATCAACTGACCGAACATCTCGAGTCGGCTCGGTTGGGATGAGCCGATGAACTAAGCCGGCTCAGTTGGAACGAGTCATCGACTCAGCTTAATTGAGCCGATGGCTCGAGCTTTCTCGGTTGGGATGGGTCACCTACTCGGCTCATGTGAACCGGTTCGAGCAAGCTAAGTTCCAACTAGTCCATCGGCACGTTTCGACTCAGCTCAACTAAGCCGATGGCTCAAATCGGCTCGGTTGGGTGAGCTGTTGGCTCGGCTCACTTCTCGGTTCGGTTTGATAGTGAATGAGCTGTGAGCCGAGCCGCTCGACCCGTTGAGAAGCCTAAACTCAGTCCCAGCTGTTTTGAACATGTTTGGCTGAAGCCTATAACTTTTAACAATTTTTGGCTCGAGCCCGAATACTTGCCCCTTCGGAAATCAAACCCAGAACGTGACCGATGTCCTTCCCTTCTGAGGACTTCTCGACGACCGAGATCGACAGCCAATTAGCTTTTACTATTCAGATACAAACCGTATATCTTTTAAAGATTATGCACGGTGTTGATATAATAATAATAATAATAAAAGTTTTAAACTTGCCCTGAAATTTGGCAAAACTTACTTAAAAGTAGAGATTTCGGGGGAAAGGTTCCGTACCTTCAAGACACACCTCTGCAGCTACCAACATTTTAAACTAGAACATTCCATTGAAGTTTCATGTAGGAAGTATTCTACTGTATGTTTCAAGGAAAATAATTGTAATAAACATAACTGAATATCACGCAACAGTAAGGCATATAATAGACTGATTTTTAGGATATGCAGAGGTAAATATAAAAGATTTGCTACAAAAATACCTACACAGAGCGTAATTCAATGAGCTCTGAAATATAATGTAACGAAATAGACTATGAGATTCAGTCTACAGAGCAATTATTACTTAAACAATGGACATACAGTATTTCGAGAATCGATACAAGACGGGAAATGTTTACGATACTTTTCGTCTCGTCTCGATTCTCATCTCCAAAGAGAGACGACAATTTTGAGTTAGCCTTGACCCGTCTCGAATGTAAAATGTTAATTCTCGTGTTATTTTGTTTGTTTTAGAAACGAGATGAGAAACCTCTTCTTCTTCTCGTGAGCTACATTAAACCAAACCGAAATATTCTTTCCAAATGTCACGTTTCTGCTTGTAATGGTATGACCTGAGGAATAATTAGCTCCTACATTTTAATCTTCTACGAGATAATAATTATTATTATTAGTTTATTATTATTACTATTATTATTCCTGAAGATTTGATAGTTTACGTATTGAAACATCCGAGTATTCAAATATCTGAATATAATAAAACGTATGTTATCGCCGATCAATCGCCATCAAAAATTCTAAAGTAAAAAAAAGAGAAAATTATAACGTGCATTCCCACAAGCACCTTGACCACTGAACCGCGATCGCTACGCGGTAAACGATTCGTTTATTGTCTGGTTACGTTAGGTTTCCTAGTCTCCGCTTGCAAACTTGTACGTTACATTTCTTCGATTCAAAATGTCTTTCATATTTCTTTTATGATGTCGGCAAAGTTTACATTAATAACTTTACTTTTTTTCTTAAACAGTTGGTTCACAAGTTTTCTTTCTCCACACGAAACTACAAATATTACAGATTGAATTCTCATACTCTCTATTTCTTTCAAAGCAGTCGCCATTACCTGGTCAAAAACTTATTTCCGCCACGATTCGTATTAACCAAAATAAATTCATTATTCGGAAGCGGAACTTTCACTTTCCGGATTTCGGAAAATTATGGAATTCAGTTAAACTCCCTAATTCAGAAGAATTTCGGAACCCGGGAAGAATCCGGAATTTAGAAAATTCAGGAATTGAGAAAAACTCCGGATTTCGAAAAAACGGATTATTCCGAATTCCGGAATTTTAACGAAATCAGAAGTTTCAAAATTCCGGATTTTTCCGAATTTCGAAATTATTCCAAAATTGGAATTTTCCGAATTCCGGAATTTCTCCGATTTTACTTTCGGGAGTCCGAAACGTAATAATTCCGGAATTGGCTATCCCTAGTTTATACACAACCTTTGAGAACACTAAGCTAGTAGCTGTCTACAAACAAACAAGTAATGCAAAGCATTTTGTATCCTGCAATACGTCATGTATTAAAATCCGACAACAGTTTCAGTATCTAACTAGAAATTGCATGTATCCAGCTACTGGAAGCTGAGGTATGAAGAATTGTATTGTGTCTCATATTTTTGTGTCTTATACAACCCTGCAAAGCACTGAATATTTAAACGACTTCCGTTAATTCCAAGTTGTAGTACTCACAGTTACATCCATTTGTGTCTATATGATCGTGTTATTAAAGCTTACTATATTATAGCGTTAGTAAATCTTCTTCAGCTCTCCCGTAAAGTTGTGATACGATCTACTACAGAATAAAGAACCAATTATCAATTTAACCAAGTTGTTGTATTACTACAGATCTGCTTCCGCCAACTCTGGTCGATCTCGTTGACGCGAGGTATTTGCTTTTCTATACCCGTTTCTTCGTTTACTGAACTAAACAATAACTATTCTGAAATATACTACGGCGCATGCCTCGTAGATAAATATTTCTGACGCCAATAGCTTCCGTTTTGTACAAGGAATGTTTTTTTTTATTCCCAGCATGACCCTTTTATTACATTATATGAAGAGCATATAGGTCTAAATACCTTATGTATTAGATGGAATGTTGGTTTAACTCTTCCAGCAAAGAAGAAACATGCGATCATAGTATACAACCCACAGAACTGATAGCTGGCAATACAGTGGTCGTAATCATTAACGACACAGAGAATGAGCGTTGGCCTCCCCACTGGTCTAGTTGCTAGCATGTGCGGCGTTGGTGTAAGGATGTCCCGGGTTCGATTTCAGGCGGGAGAGCATCTATGAATTTTAACTACTCTCGATGTTTCTGTGTTCGTGTCCCTGTCCTTATAAGTTATTAGAAAAAGCAAGTTAAACGAGTGAAGCAAGTAAAATTAGCAATAAGTAAGTTACTAAAACACGTTCGGTGAGTCAGTTAAAAAAAATGCACAAAGCACTGACTTTTCGTGCCGTCCATGCGAGTTCGAATCTATCTCAGCTTGATTTTTTATCCATTTGAGAGATAGTATTATTTCTTTTCGTTACAGGCAGTCACTCTTTTCGCATTTTTTGCTGTCGTTCACAGTTAAAGTAACTGACTATTCTTATTCTTTCTACGAATGATGGATCTTCTCTTTGGCTTCATGTCAAACATGCACACGTAATGAAAAGACGCTGTCGATAATAATAATAATAATACTGTATGTGAAATATTACTAGCTAACTCATGTGTGTATTTCGACAATATAATTTTATATTATTATGTGGAAATAAGTAAAGTTGGCTGGTGTCCGCCTCCCTAGTTTTTTCGATGCACCTTATGGGTCCACGGTGTCCAACGTTGGTCCCATCTCACTATCACCTTCTTTTCTCTCGATATAAATTATTGACATTTTGCCTAAAGAGGTCTCTGGCGTGGCCCCATGACTACCCATTTCAATGACTCTTCGTTCATTTTGCATTCAAATCGCTTATTTTTCTGAGTGCTATGAGTGCATACTGTCAACGTTGCTCCCATCACTATAGCCTACAACTTCCCGTTCTCTCGATATAAATTGCTAATATTTTGTTTGTAAGGGAGATATGGCGTTACAATCATTACGTTTAAAGAAGAATTGAGGAAGATATTGCGTTGCCACAAACAGCACCTATTATTATTATTATTATTATTATTATTATTATTATTATTATTATTATTATTATTATTATTATTATTATTATTATTATTATTATTATTATTATTTTACTTAAAACTAATGTTGCCTCCCTTTATTTGCAATGCAATGTGTTACTAAAAAGCAAATCAAATAACACTCCTCGTCATTCACGCTCCCGAACTCGAAATACATTATTTACAATTCTTTGTGTTAGCGAAAAGCACATTTATTATATTATTCTTTCAAATAACACGTTTCACAAGTTACCTCACTTTCAATGTGTAATTCCATATCATCACTAATAATCATCTTGTTCCGATACGAAAATAACCACTCTCCTGCAAAAAAAAAAGCCTGACCGTAGCGAAAGGGCGTGAACCTTCTTTAGGCGATTAATTGGATCCAATATTTCAATAAGTCCCTGCACACAAATATTTCAGTAAGAGAGGAAAAGTTATTCAAACTTTCTGAATACCTATTTATGGGCGAAATTTGGTTCCCTTGGAAGTTTTTAAGAGTTTGAAGGGCCACCATTTTGAACATTTTCATCTGATTATTCTGGTTAACGAACTCATCAAGATATTTCAACAATTAATGTTTGTGCCAATTTTCGTCTCAATCCGCTGAAAATTAGGGTGGTTATGGCAATCACAAATAGTGTTATGTATATATATACAGATCGATAGATAAATAGACACACAGAGGGAGAGAGAAAAGTGTTTTGCTCCCTTCTCGCACCTGTGGTGCGTCGGAGTTAAACCGGGCCCATTTGCAAAACGTATTGACCAGCCTAATCTAAACACAAGCCTCTTTCTTGCTAACGTAGAAACGTGGTCGGGAGGTGTAAGTCATGTAAAAATTGTATTTTTAATAACCATGAGTATGGATTCGAACATTCCACTTCCATGTTTTTCTTTTTGACTTTTTGCAGCTACATCGGAACGTTCAATTTTTGTTCTTTACTAATTGCAAATGGCATTTACATTCAAAATATGAGGAATTTTGGTGGCATTTGTTAGGTTATTCTTCTCTTTCCAAATGAAGAAAAGAGTAAAAGCAATACACAAAGACAAAAAGTATTATCAGTAAACCTTACCAATAATAATTGCTACGAAAAACTAAATACGACCTATTTTACCATCTCTCATGAGCTGTATATATTATTAACAAAAATTTCTAAAAATGTCCTTGCTGAGGATTCGAACTGACGTCCTTTGCATTTGTATGCCAGCGCCTTAACCACTACACCAATATCATGGCGTGGTAAATGTTTAGTTGTCGGCGTATTTGTTGTATTTGTGTTTTATGTTCCCACTTCGACAACTTTTCTCTTTTTTCTAAGCTTAAAAGCTGTTTCTGGCTTACTCTTTGGTGTTGCCCTTTATTTACACTATGCACTATTCGTATTCACAGCTTGTGACCCTCTGCAATGTCTTATTCAGATTTAACTTTCCTTTTTGCCCCTCAGTAAACATTTGATTGGTTTAATTCTCATACTCTCAACGAATGGAGCGCAGGAATGCCAGACTCGAAAAATAGGTGTACATTTACTTTCCTGACAGATAATATAAATAATTTTTAAAATAGAGGTCGAAATAATTACTACCCACAACGATCATTTGTACCCCAGATGTATCAAACTTGGCAATGACCAGTACTTAATGACCCAAATTGAATGTCGCAGGGAAATATGTGCGTTCTACAAATAGTAACAGTAGAACAAAGTTTTCCCCAATATATAGTTTCTACATATCAAAATACGCATGTCTCAAACGCAAATGCATCTAAAATGCAAGGTTTAAACTGAGTTCGTCCGTGCATGACGGCGGTGCATGTTCGGAGAATAACAATGTACAGCCTAATAAACAAAACCATCAACAGAAAGATAATCTAGTCACATATAACGGATGGCGAAAAAATGCTAGAAAATCGAAGAATGAATTCATTCAAGTCCCTTTAAATATATAAAACGAAATAGCTAAGTTTTTATAGACGTAAATTCTAAGACAGTTAATGCTATTGCTGATTCTGCTTCTACTATCAGCATCATAGAAAAATCATTGTTGCCTAGAAATGTAACACTCATCAAAACACCAACGAAAGTGTCGGGTGTATCTCAGAACCCCGTAATTATACAATATATGGCAATTATTAGATTTTGCATTAAAGGAAGGACTTTTCACCACAAATTCCGTGTCTTGGAGCATTTTAAACCGAAAGTGTTCATACAAAACGATTTATTAATATTTCACCAAGCTAACTTGTGTTTAGTAAAGAATCTTTTAACGTTAATTAGGTTTGGATTACCACCCAAGGATGCAGAAATTGATGTAAATAAGGAGCATAATGTATCGATTATTGTATTGTTTTGATTGAGGAAGCTCTTACACCTAAATTTGTTGTAAACAAGAGATCTATGTTATCAGCGAGATCTAAGGTTATCATTCCAATAACATTAAAACAATCCACTAACATCAAAAACTGACCTATATTTCTGTTTTGCTGTGTGGAGATTTTCTTTAGCTGTGACATTGCAAAGACGCATGCATATTATTGTCACTGTAATACTGACCTTCTAGTATGCAAACGCAATCATAACGATTTCGTTTCTCTGTTTGATATGATTATCTTGGACTAAGCAGTGTTTATTACTCATTAATTTCAGCTTGCTACAAACTGATTTTATTTTAACAAAATGTCTTATACATATATTCAATTTGTTTATGGTTTGGTGTTTCTTTGATTTTTAAATATTTATATCGACATCGGAGATGCCGTATATCCAAGCGGGGAGGAATGTGATATGACTAAAGCATTTTGGTAAAGGGTAAATACTATTTTATTAATTTTGACATTAATATTTTGTAAACTTTCATATTTTAAATGCAAATAAAACTTAATTCCCAGTCTGGTGCTGTTAGGTCTTTCACACGTATAAAGAAATTAAGGAAGTCTCGTAACAATTCAAGACTATGTCTAGATAAAACATTCTTTTAATAGGAAATATAACTTATATTATGCAGCAATGTGTCAAGGCAATAACAAACACTTCCTACTTCAAGTTGAGGTTATTCTGAAAATGTAATTGTAAGCGGAAGAAATGACGCTACCAAAAACTAGGAAAACAGCAACTAGGAAACTAGGAAACTAGGAAACTAGGGAAAAAAAGGTAGGTGGACGAAAAGAGTAGTGAACTCGATAGAGTTTTGAAGTGACCACCAGACAAGAATGATAAACCTCTTAAAATCTTCACTCTTCAGAATCTGGGTGAGTACATGCTGGATACAAATTGATAACACACTTTTATTATTCGACTTTGTCACCAAATTTGGTTAATTCGTAACCTAACTTCAAAATTCAATACGACAGTTGTTACAGTTTCTGACGTAAGGCCACAGCACCAGTTTTGGGTAATTATCTGATCTGATAACTATATTTTTATTTCTACAATCAAATCCTACCATCTTAACGAATTAGTCAATCTACCTAAAATTAAATGGTTAAGTTTGTTATGAAAATACTCTTCAAATTGCCCCCATGCTAATATGGTTATTAATACATTGAGCTATGTGTGGATAAAATTGTGTTTGTCAACGCCCGGATTTCGATCCAATAAGTTGGCATATGTTATTGTCGGGCAATTTTGTTCTTATACCAGTCAACTTTTTTGTAAGTGCCAGTATATTGCCCCAACAGGCAAGATATAAAATTATCTCTCTTCTGTTAAAAACACAGCAAGCATTTTTTAAAGAGCCTCATAAGTTAGCCCACATATCTCGAATTGGCTTTTATAGAAAGAAGCACGAAGAAAATTGTCTTTATTTTTCTCAAAAGCTTTAAACAATCTTTAACTGGATCATAGGACTTAGTGCAATGATATTCATCGCCAAATAAAGATTGTAGCTTCCAGTGTCGTTATTACAAACTCTCTAGCTATGCAGATATGTGATTTCAAGATGAACATCTGGGCAGTTCAAAAAGTTCAAAAGATGCTTTTCATTCTGCTTAGTAACTTCACGACTTCTAATTTGTTCTGGAGTCTGATTATTTATTTTTACAGAGGGGTATTTAGTTTATATCCTAGGCAATGCTTTTCAACAGTCCTATCGGTGTTAAGTTTAACCTTGCAATTTTCAAACATTTATGTCTTTCGTCTTTGTCCATTTTTTATAAATAAGATTTTACCTGCCCATACCGAAATATAAATTACCAAAAATATTCGATTACCTCTTGCTTATAAAAGTCCTGCAGAACCTTGTTTAATATCAATCCCAACAAATAGTAATGTTCTTTCTCTACTACTGTTAATATCTCGGGTAAATACCCACGAAGACTAGATGTAGGAAGACCAGCGAGTGATGGATTTTATAAAGGGCAAGTATCGGTGTTTTATATTTAGTGCATATATCTTTCTTATGCCTTTATATTATGTTATATACACATTTGGTAGCGTCGTATTACAATCCAAGAGAAGGAGAATCATTGGTTAAACAGCATGTTTTGCGACTACCCAATTATAAAATACAGAACGAAGAAAAATATTCAAAGTATCCACAAGCTTCTATATTTAATAAAAACTTGCTATGTAATATTTTTTCGTAATGTTCGAAATTAGTTAGCTTAGATACAAGGATATTGTCACAAAATATTTATGTAAGTTTTCCTAAATAATCTCATCTTATATGTACATGTGTATAATTTAAATTTGAATTATACTACTATATTTGAATTATTAATAAATTGTTGTCGTCTAAACTCTCTGTAAGCAGCCATAAATTAAACCATTCGTATGTAGTCTTAGCAATATTTCCTATTACCTTTATAATTGTGTATTTGGTAGCAGAAATTGTATTCATCTCTTCTTGTTACTATAAGAAATCATAATTTTAGAAAAACAATATCTTTACTGACTTAATTATTATACTCTCCTCACCAATTGGTGCAGGACTGCCACATACACAAACATGCATATATTTACATTTTTTTACAGATAATGTGTACATCCATGCAAAAATCCCCATCAATCAGAGTATTCTTCTTGTGTTAGTGTATACTTAAGTACACGGAAAATTCTATAACATACAGTAGTAGTTATTGCGTCTTTCTTATCAAAGTTATCCACTTTGTACATCCTATATGAAGAAAGAATAAAATGTTAAAGTAGATAAATACCTTCTCTGTATTCCGCTCGTAGATTGTCTATTGGGCTGTTCTGGAGTCCTGAATTCGCTTTGCAAATTTTCATTATGTACTGCAGTTCTCTGACTTACACCTGCTGAATCTTCTAGTTCTGCGGATGGTTCTTGAGATGGTTGCCCAGACTGCAATATATTATTTATTAAAATTTGTTGTAAAGAAAAATAATTATTTTAAAATATTAAAAATATATATAAGATAAACCATAAAACTATATAGTATTAATATATACTAAATCCGAGATATGAATATCAATTTATTAATAACACGACGAGCATTCGTTTACGAATGAAATATTCTGATGTAAATTATACTGGTTGAATAAGATGCAACAGTTACATAGGACTACGTAAAAGCAGCAAAGTAAATCTATCAATACAAATATTTAAGTCACTACAGAATGGGTACTTATATTAGAATGTAATTCATAATACAAAGAATTATCTGCATTCTTAATGCGCCATATATCACTTCATAATTCAATATTGAAACAAGAGTAATAGTTAACAGTAAACGAAGTTTATATCTGCGTAATCTAATGTTTGCAGAAGTGTTATGATGTTTACCGAAACAAATTAAAACTTTCGAGTAACGTCGTTAGTGTTAGGCTATCAAATGTAAACATATAAAACATATCCAAATGCAAATAGTGTTAATTACAAATGTGAGAGTACGGGGAAAGTTATTTTTCCAAAAAATAACTTTCTTCTTTACAGTTTTTGTAGCAGTACTTTTTCTCTTAAATATTTCAAGTTTAGTGGAGAAGTGGAAGTATGGTATACTTTTGTTTTCACATAATAGCAATGAAAAACATTTGATGAGTATATTCTAAAGAGGAAATACTGAAAAATACTATAATAAAGAAAACGCCCATTTCATACCTGGGAGAAAGAACACATTTTTCAGCAAACTCAAAGTCCCATGAATGATTGTACACAAATTGAGCTACCAGTTAAGTTAAAAGTTTAATAAAATACTGAAATATGTTGTATAGTTTGTAGTACAAGATTATAAATTTAACTTTTTTAAATAAACTAAATCTTCACTATAACTAAACATAGCATATGTTATGGCGACTGAAAAAAGAAGAAGATAGAAAGTCAGAGAAAAGAAGAAAATGTTTAAAACCCTGTAAATATATTTTACTTCAATAAATGTTAACGCATTGTAACAGTAAAAGGTAAGGAAACTTTATGCAAAATAGTGTTAAAGAAATAACATTGACAAAATAGCAATTTATAATTATATTAAAAACAACTCTCTCAAGGTCAGGAATGTTACTCAAACAGAGAACGGAATATCAGCAATATGCGATGATCCCACTTGTTTCCTCGTTTATGGTATATTTCACATTGCTTTCCAGATGGCTTCTAGTCTACTACTATTTATATACTAGTTGTCAACAGGCAATGTGGATGTCAATGTAAAATATACTATAAACCAAGAAACAAATAGAATCATGGCAATTGTTCACATTCCATTACAACACATGTCTATATGTTAAGTTATAAATATATCACAACGTATATTTTGACGGAACTTGATAAGGTAGACAGACAGCCCCAACGACACTTACGACCTTGTGAGTGAATAGCGTACATTTCATGGAGACAACTGCCCAGCCAGTTGGAACTCCAACCAATTTAGCCAACTTTGGACTAGGGATAGGAGTCAAATTACTGTTTGTTTCAGATGAGCATTGATAATTATAGAATCAAGTAGGTGGGAAGAAATGTGGTTCAAAAAGGGAAATCACGGAAAGTTAAAGAAACAAAAACGTCTTTTTGTTAACACAAAACGGACATGTTGTGGAAAGAAATCTTTTTACCGCGACCAGTATGTCTTATTATTATTATTATTATTATTATTATTATTATTATTATTATTATTATTATTATTATTATTATTATTTGTATCTCTAGTGGTAATGTGAGCTCCGTGTAGATTGAAACTGTTTACTCATAATAACACTTTTAGGTTCTGTGTATACCTTCTGTCCATATGGTTTCTATTATATTCTCTTTTATCATAATTTCTTTCTCTTTGTAAATGCTGTTTTCTTAATTTTCTGCGAAGTTCACATGGGACGGAGACCTCTTGTAGCTTAGTTATAGAGCGTGTAATGAACTTTCCCTTGTACAGAAACTCTTTTCATGTCAGTAAGATTTATACTTATTGGGTTCATTAAGTTATATTTGAAAGAACTATATGATAAAATAGCGCCAAATAGTTTGCGTCGTTGTCTGTAACATGAACGTTTAAGTAAGGGAGTCCTACCTGGATGGTCTTAGGTTCGAATCTCGATCATTCTTATTGACTTTTCCTTCTAGACACGCACATACTGTGCAATGGAGTAACTCAATTCTGAAGTAAATGTAGTCACAGCTAGTTTAAGACGAAATTATATTCAAATATGATTTGTTATTACAGGCTTTTCTTTAACTTACGATGTTTCAATCTTGATATTAAATCCTACTGCCTTTATGTAATTCATTTCTCTACGTGATAGTAGGCTGAATGTTTGTACAATGACCACAGTCAGACAGTAATAATAAAATCCCATTTTCTACTGTAATATATGTAACTTAAAAATTAATGCAAATTTATAACTTACAAATGACTATGTTCACGTGTTGGCTTCTCAGATGAGTATTTAGTGAACGGTATTCCATTTCTTATGGTCCTAGGTTCGAATTTCAAAATTTCTTGTTACTTTTTTATTTTAGTTACACTTAGTTTATGCATTCAAATCTTCAAGCTTGAATCAAATATAGTATCAGCGAGTGCATTAATTGTAGCTGATGTGTTTTTTTTTCAAATATGACACGTCAATACATACTTCTCATAAGCGTACAGTATACAACTCTAAAAAAAATACTACATTCAACTTTGTAGCTACATTTAATTCACTAGCTGTTATTGTATTTGCTTCAAGCTTGAAGATCTAGAATGCATAAAGTTAGTGTAGATAAAAGAAAAAGGGTAACAAAAATGGACGAGCTTTGAACTCAAGAACACCAGTGTAGTAAACCAGTTCAGTAACCCCTCATCTATTAAGCCATGACATAAACTTGACTATTTGTAACTTGTAAATACTCATCCAAATGACAACATTATGAGAATGTGTTATAACTTGTTTGCTCTTTTTCTCTTCAAAAACGTAACATACTTAAGACAATTGATTAATTTTCCATTAGAAGTTCTAAAAAAAATATTTGTTTTTGAGGGTATTGTGCTCTTTATCAGGCATGTCTACGCAAAACAACTCAATTCACACAACAGTAAAGAACTCCTGTTCCTAAAGAAATGTTCCTAAAAACGAAAATTGCATAATGCACCCTGAACGCTGCCGTAACTAACTGGAGCGCGGTGCGGGAGGCTGACGAAAGAAGGGGTCCTGTTTAAGTTTTTTAATTCTTCTTTGAAGCTTTTTATATAATTTCATACTTTTACCTCAGTGTCTAGAATGGACACTACTTCATTCTTAGGAGAAAAGAAAGTAGTAAAGCAACTGTAGATTGTAAAATCTACTCAAAACATTAATCACCTCTTGGCTGCAAAAACTTTAACGGACACTAATAAAAGAAAAGATTGCGTGAAATTTCAACTTAGAATGAATTAGCTAGTTGTATTCTTATATAACTGTCATTGCTAGTAGTATTCCGTATTTATTTAGAACTGTTCTTTTTTACAACTGTAAAAGGAACATCACCTGTGACGAGAACATCACCTAAGGGAGCATTCAGTGCACTAATCGCCAGTAAAACTTTATTCATAGCCCAATGGTGCAGATGACGTTAAGCTTTTTGGCAATCTTTAGCATGGAAAACGAAGAAACCCACCACATTGATATTGAAAATGTAGTCAGCGAATTTCTCTTCAAAAACTATCGCATGCACATATGTTTCTCAGATGGTAATTTATACGTATACTTAAGTTGGTTGAAATTCCTGCATAGTTAGGGGCTAGACACGGAAACCATCCCCAATACGGGAGGAAGGTAAAATGTAAAAGTAGTCAAATAGGAACGATATTAGTGTCATAGTTTTCGGGGTCACAAACACGAATAGTGGTACAGTTGATTAAGCTTGAGTACGAGTTAAGCCTTGGTTGTCATGGAAGTCAGAGTGGGAGAGTGCCAGATAAAAAGAATCGAAAACGTTCTATACTTATGTCGAATGCATAATTTTTGGAATCACTGACACAAATAGTGCCATTTCAGATGTAGTATATGTCAAAGGTTGGACCCATTAGCATTAGGGTCAAAGTGGAGAACCGGTGAAGATTTCCGAGCAGTTCCTTTGGCATGAGTTTCAATACACTGGGAGCGAAAAGTGGTAATGCACAGATACTGGTATCATATCCGACCGTATCAGAGATATGATTTCTGGTGAATTGTCGTTGCATAAACCCCTGATCTATAGCTAAAATCACCACTGCGTTGCAGGGGCATAGGCAGAAATTAATTTAGGGAATAAAAAGCTTTTTTTCTGGGGTTCAAATTCAAATGAGGACATGCTGTACTAAAATGTCTAATATCATATCTAAAAATAGGTAAAATTTACAGATAAGTAGTGATATCGGGGGCAGGGGTCTCTGGACTGACAGGGACTACAATAAGTATATGTCCCTCTGATCTGAGTCGTCATACGCCTCTCTTCAAACGTATAAAACATACAATGTATATAAGAAATGTAGAACATAGAATACAATATAAATAGAAAATATATGTAATTATAACTAAGAAGTAGAAAATAGTTACAAACTAAAGTTGAAGGTCGTTTTTTAAACAATCACACTTTAAAGGAAAATATATTTATAAAGCCATTTTCCACTCATGCAAGGCTAAAAACAAGCGAGGAGCCCTCATCTGAAGTGTCATTATTCATCTGTTAAAAAAATAACTCTGAATTCGTCAACAATATTTTTCATATTCTTTTGCTTTTTTACATGACATCTCTTCCCCTAGTAGAAATGGTTACAATGTCTTACACCCCACAATAAATTCTTCAGATGGTAATTTACACATATACTAAATTCGTTTGAATTTCCTGCAGGAGTTCATGTTAAATCGTACGGTTTACTGTACTTTTTCTTTTCTGAGTCAAGCTTCCTGTGGTCGTTATGCAAACATTCAGCATGATATGACTTAGGAAAATAAATTACATAAAGTTAGTAAGATTTAATATGAACATTGAAGCATAGTAAGTTAAAGAAAAACATTTAATAAAAAATGTCATATTTGAATATAATTTCGTCTTAAATGAAATGAAATGAAATCTTTGAGTTTTTAAGTCCTTCGGTTATGTCGGCTAGGCTAAAGGAGAAGGTGATTATGAGAGATAAATGAAATGGTGGAATGAAGAAAGTGGGATTAAACGGGAGAACCACTATAAACCCACGCACATGGTGTTTGTCCATCACAAATTTCCCTTGCCGTGAGCAGGGTCTGAACCCGCGATCCCATGCACCAGAGGTGAACGCTCTATTACTGAGCCACCGCGGCCCCAATATCGTCTTAAACTAGCTGTGACTACATTTACTTCAAAATTGAGTTTCTCGACTCAACAATATGAGCTTGGCTAGAAGGAAAAGTCAATAAGAGTAGTAGGGATTCGAACGTAAGACCTTCCAAGTAGAAATAACTTGTTTTAAACATTCATTTACCTGACAACGACGCAAAATATTTAGCACCATTTTACGATGCTCAATAGTGATCGGATCACGCTTGCGCAGTAAAATCACTTGGTCCATTGGCTATGAAACAACCATAATTTCGAAAGTCGTCTGTTTATATTCGTATGTGCTGGAGTGTGTTAAAATGGCTGCGCGCATACACAATTCCGCCAGGTGCGAGGTGCGCTCTGTGATTAGGTTTCTTCATGCCAAAGGACAAAGAGCAGCTGAAATGCTTAGAGAATTGTGTGCAGTGTACGGCGACCGTATAATGAGTGAAGGAAAGGCAAGGCAATAATGTCGTGCATTCAAAGAAGGACGTACAAATATCCACGACGAAGAGAAGAGTGGAAGACCAAGAAAGAAAATCGTCGCTTGAACATTACCGCTCTACACATCGAATTTCCAGAGCTTTCACCAACAACATTGTTTCGAATTGCTACAGAAACAATTTATTTAACTTTTTCATTTACTCGCTGCACCAAGTCGCCAGTTTGAATGCTTGGTCTTCCACTCTTCTCTCAGTCGTGGATTTATGTACGGCCTTCTTTGAATGCAGGAAGCGTTTCCCGTAATCTTTCCTTCACTCAATTTACTGTCGCCGTACAATGCACACAATTCTCTATAAATTTCAGAAGCACTTTGTCCTTTGGCCTGAAGAAATCTAATCACAGACCGGTCCTCGTACCAGGCGGGATTGTGTATGGGCGCAGTCATTTTGACACACTACAGCACACACGAAAACAAACAGATGACTTGCGAAACTATGGTTGTTTGATAGCCAATGTACCAAGTGATGTTATTGCGCAAGCGTGACCCGATAACTATTGCCAGTCGGTTATAATAATATATTAACCCTTTCTTTTGAAAAGTGCATCGTGCCATATAGTAGTATCAATTATAACTTAAAGATCACAATAGGAATAAATCTTACTGATTTAAAGTGTTCCTGAACATAATTAAATTCATTAAACACCCCATAACTAAACTACAAGAGGTATGCGTCCCATTTGAATGGCGAAACTTTCCAGTCAACGTTTGGAATATCCCATTCTACTAGGTAAAGGAAACGTATTTGACAGGCTACGTAGAGTTATCTGTTGCTGAGTAGATAAAGTCATGGATTTATAACAAAACGTTCGTGGTTCGAAAACCAGCTAGGAAGCTAAAGAATTTTTAAATTATTAATTCTCGAGACCTTAAAATTTTTTCTGCCTTCGTAATAACTGATGTTCTAAAAATAATTGTTAATCTTAATTCAACAACTCACTAATGTGATCCTCGCAGTTCGGAATCTTACCTTCTTCTGTTTTACAGAGTCGCAATTTTCATCAGATTATGAATGCTGTCCTATCACTTTTTCTTCAATTCTTAACTTTCATATGTAAATCATTTATTTCTGTTTCCATATTTGAACCTCTCTCTCTCTTTCAAGGTCGTCCATGAACTGTCCTGATTTGGGACCTTCGAGTATTGAAACCAAATGTAAGCAATGGGCTATCATTACTCTATACGGTTGTTTTAAAACCAGCGTCATTTCATATTTTGTAGGTCTAAGGGGGGAGAGGTGGAGATTCGCCGCCGACATAACAGTTTCATTTTTATTACTAAAAGAAATGAAATGAAATATTTAAGTTTTCCGTCCCACGTTTATGCAGGATGATAAAGGAGAGGGTGACGATAAGCAATGAAGGAAATGGTGGAATGAAAAATTGGGAGAACTAACGCTCCCGGTGTTTGTCCACCAGAAAGTTTACTTGGCACGAGCTGGGATCAAACTTTTTTATTATATTACTACAGATTTGACCAAATAATACTATTCCTCAAGCTCAAGGGAGGGGGCACTTACAACCATTTGTCATGCCCAAATGACGGAAACTGGAACATTTGCTTGCACTTACTGACAAGAAATGAATAATACACATTTCTGTTAGTACTTTTTTAAAGCTCTGCACCCGCATGACAGACTTTCGAAGCACAAAACCTACTGCCATGATTAACAATGTCCATAGAATTTACAAGGAGCATCTTCCTAGGCTGATGTAGTGTGCAGCTTTTGAAGAATTAAAATAACGCAAATAAGGGTGTTTATGAAGCTATGGGAACAGATTCTGACGTTTTGTTTTATTTAGGCTCTAGAAAAGCATATCAGAACAAGAGACGGTTTTAGAGGATAAACCTTGTAAACTTGCTTTTTTTTGTCTCAATGGGAAGTGTACATTACGTTAAATACTCTTTAGACAAGGAAATGTGGAGTAGGGGGTGAGTTGGGTTAAATACAGGAAGTAGTTAGTCGATGAGAAGTGTATTTTGGAATGCATAAGCACACGGCATAAGAGATTGTTCCTAATTTGGACAAACTTTTTGTAACTTTTTCTATGATTTGAACTGTACCATTTGCGCAAAGTAGGGGTTACTCATTTGGGCCAACGGGGGCGTGCTAGCTCGATAGTATTGTGAATGTAATATTTGTTTTTTTTTATTTCTTCCATTTTCCACTAATCTTAGTTTGTTCTATTTTGTAACGCTAATTCTATTTTACCACATATAATAATATATAATTAAATAATGCATGTATTTTAATTACATCCATTCTTTTAAACTATTGCTCACAAATATCTCATATGTATTTGTCTGTAAACATAAATTGTACGCCTTCTATAACTAGAGTTCTATAGTCGACTGAAAGATTTCTAAGAAACTAAATAATGGAATAAATACATAAATCAGTCCTTCATTGCGTAAGACAGAGGAAACAACGTCTAGTTTAAAAAGAAAAGCAAGTTACTATTCACTCTGATTACATTTGATGACAAGCATGTTTCACTAATATGTGCGGTCAATTGCTTATCCTGTTTGTTTGCACACGAGGCAAATATTCACCACCAATAGAAATAACAGAAAGACTTTATAACATGATGAATGTACCTTCATGCGCAACAAAATTGTGCGTATACTGTAACTCACGATTCAGTTATTAGTATGTGGAGATAAAAGAAATCTATCCATCCAAGGAGCTATTTGTAAACAATATAATAAAATTTAAAAAAAAAATATTCTCGATTTTGTTTATACTGGCAATCATGCTTTCGAGGGATTTTTCAGTACCAGAACACGATAGCAAAAGCATATTAACAACAGGCAGTGAACGAGCTAGCGGAAGGAACTGGAAAGTGGAGTAAAATACTGAATTTATTCGTTTAAACCTAATATCTAGATTGTGTACCAAATATAAATTACCTTCTGTAACTAAGATGTCGTACGAAAATATAGAATTAAACAGGAAAACTCTTATCTTAAGGTTCGAAGCGATAGGCATCATCGACATGAGTATTATTTGTTAAGAAAAAGAGAGCAAACAAAATGTAGTTTCCGTGGTTACGTGGGTAGAGTGGCGGACTAGCAGTTACTTTATTATTTTTACACAAGATCGAATCCCATCACACCCCTATATATATATATATATATATATATATATATATATATATATATATATATATATATATTGTGGATATATACGGTTTAGGAACATATTATTTTGGAAATAGAGTATCTTAATTATTAAATGTTATGTCAAAGGATAGTAATCAAATGTTGACATATAGTGTAAACACGTGTTTGTGTATATGTGTTTACGTCAATAATTTGTATATGCGTTGAATGTTATGTTTTGTTACGGCTAGACGCTAAGTCGTCAGTTTGTATGTTATTGTGAATTGTGATTTGTAATGTTTTGTTAAAGAATTGAAATGTCATCAAGATGTAATGCTGTAACATTGACACACTTTGACTGTGGCATAACTGTCAGGTTTGCAGAAATTTGTTGGTCTGAGAATTTGATCACGATGTAATTCGGGTGGAACCAATGTTTTACCAATAGCTGAGAATACAAAAAGTCAACAACGTGAATTCCAGAATGTCTGGAAACTGAGTATAAAAACCTATGGTCCGAAAGGATTTAGATCAGAAGTGAAGGATCAGAAGTGGACCATCAGAAGTTGAGTATCAACAGAGAGAACCACTTGTACTCTTATCACAGTAGTCATTCAGCTGTGATTCCAGTAAAAGCGTAGATCTAGGGAGATCTAACATTATCCAGTACAACCATTAACTTGGATTATGGTTGAACAATAGTCAGCGAACATAGACTATTGGCAGCACGAGATATTCATCATCGAGAACTTCAACATCGGTCCAGGCGTCATCTACTAGAAGGTATGTGTATCTCAGCTATGTTCGAGTTATTCGTGATTGACTTCTTAGATGCTTAAGATATGTGATCTGACGCGTTATACACAGTCTACGTTAACAACATTAACACATAATATTTCAGAAAATACAAATATCTGAATGAAAGTTAATTTATGTGGTTTTCTTATGTTCCATTTCGTACCTACTCATTACAGATGGTGAGTAGTAGCGATCTTCAACCGTCACACATTGATTTATCCCCATGCAATTTAGGCACGACGGATGGAGGTTGTTAATATATATATATATATATATACAGTGGCGGATCAAAAGGGGCTATAGGAGCTATAGCCCCCCTTGGCGCAAAGATATATACTGGATAAAATGAACTTCAATCCTGCTTTACACTTATAAAACGGCAAAATATGATTTAGCCCCTCCCTTGATCATATCCTGGATTCGCCCCTATATATATAGGGTGATTCAATAAGACTGTACCAAGCCTATATCGCAACAAATACTGCACGTAGACTTCAAACAAATCATTGCATTACCAAATCGTATGTGGAGAATGCAATAAATATAGTAGTGAGACCAGTGGCGTCTCCTGAATACCTCCAACGTGGGGCAACCTTAAAATTTGAAATGAAAAGTGGTATAAGTGTTGGAATCGTTCAAAAGGACATTAAATGTCATGCAACTTTTAGACAACACACTTTGTCATATCCTTTTCCATTTAGACGCTAGAGGCGTCGTTGCAGACTTGTATCTGACTACCAATACCAGGCCTTTATCTCAGCTAATAATGCACATAGAGCTGTCAAACAAACAGTTGAACTACCAAATCGAATGTGTAGAATGCAATAAAAATAGCAGCGACACTAGTGGCGTGTCGTGAATATCTCCAACGGGGGCCATATGCAAAATTTGACATAGAATCAGGGGTTGGTTGTGCATCCATTGAAACAACTGCACAGTTGGAGAAACGTCGAGAGGAAATAAGTTATGTTGGCATATCTCTTCCTTTGTGGCAGCAACACGATCGCATTACGAGATCAAAGTCAGACGATGCGAGGGTTTTTGCATGCCGAACCAAAGGGAAGAGTAAATATTTGTCTTAAACGAACGGGAAGTACATACGCGGAATCACACCGTGTAAGTGGCGAAAACAATGGCGTCAGTAAGAGACAACGGCAGGAGGAGGGTACATACTGTAGCAGTAAGCAGAGGTATATTTGCTGCTGTTGGATGAAGCTCTAAATAGGGAACCAATGACATTCCCAAGCAGTGGATGGAGAGAACTATGATGAGGGACATTGTACGATGCTATAACAAAACGGAAGAAGACATTATTGGCTTCAATGAAGAAACACGAACAGAATGTGTTGTTGCCAAAGGATGGAACCAAATATTGGGACACAAAGCTGAGGCGTGGCAATCAAGCCATTGGAGAAAGTTGAGTAAAGAGCTAAAGGATCAGCTTACTTTCTGTGGAGTGTAGTCGTCGCCCCCTGGCTTTCACAAATGTTCAACATGATGACCCCGAACAGCAATACAGTGATTTATTCGCTGTACTTAATTGTGAGCAACAGCTTCCAACTCGGCCACGTTGATGGTCCAAAAAGTGGTTGTAATGATGTCTTGCATGTTGCGAATTGTAGTTGGTCGGTTGATGTACACAAGAAATAGAACATTTATCTCTTCCCTGCAAATGGCAACATTATCGGCTGGACACCATCTAATTGAAACCACAGCGTCTGACGTATACGGAGCGGTAAGTTTTCCAATAGCAGCTGTAGATGGTGTCGCAAGTTATCACGAAATATTGATCCTCTTAAATGACCACCAAAAAACATCCAATTGACCTGAGTCCCTACAATTGCACCCCACACATTAATGCGCCATCGGTGTTACCGATTGATTTGTCTCATCCGTGACGGTTCTCCGCTGCCCTGTAATGTGCATTGTGGATATTCCCGTTGCCATCACTGCAGAATGTCGCTTCATCAGTCCATAAAATGAAGTAAATGAAATTCGGATGCTCTCTCACGCGATTGACCACCCAGTTGCAGAATAGAAGCAGTAAATTACAGACCGCATCACTTAGTTCTTGATGCAGAGAGAGGTGGTACGGGTGAAAATGTGATTTTTAGAGAATACGCAGGACACTACCTTGACAGATACCACACTCTCGAGCGATCTTCCCCGAAGATACATGAGTATTTACTGCAATAGCGGCAAGTGCATCAATGGCAACGTCTTCACTTCGTACGACAATTCTCTGGACACCATAGCGTCCACGATTGTTGCTTGACTTCCGCAATCGTGCTGTAATCTCCGCAGCAGATTGTGGGAAGTAACTTGCCGCTGTGGATAGCGTTCAGCGTATAATCGAGCTGCAGCCCTATAATTTTCCCGGCATTCGCCTAAAATCATGAGCTTTTGTAATTCCTCCAAATTTGATACCAAGTGAATGTTATTTACTACCGACACTTCCTACGACAATCACTCAAACATCAACACATTCAAAGAGGTTTCACTGCTTGTGGAAGTTTCGTATTCGTCCGGTCACGAGCTTGTAATGCACAAGGATAGTAGAACTTAATGCACGACACCTTGTCCAATGCAGGGACCACTTTAACTCACTGCAGAGGTTAATCACACTCGGACTTTAGACGCTTGTGTTATCTATTTTGGCTACAGAATCACTCCTTCTGCCCTTTGTCTGACATAGCAGCAATCGCCCATTCGGGGCCGCACAGACTATGTGTTGAACAAGGTCATGTATGTGTTAGCTACTGGATCTACAAGAGTACCACCACACAATCACTGGCAACGATAAATGAGTGTGCTGTTCGAAACAACGACAAACAAGCCCACAACACATGCTCCCGGATTTAGGAGATATTTCATATTGTACGTACATACACAAGTTACATCGCTCGTTTACGTCATTCTGGGTCTGGGCTAACCTTGGCTTAGGCCCCGAGTTAATCCTGAAAATCACGGCGGTTGTTTGGCAGGGCATGACTTGCACATACCCTCCTGGCATTCGCCTGGTGTGAGTGGGGACAAAACTCGCACCACCAGACTTTCACCTAGTAATGCGACCGTATTGCTGACAACGAGGAAGAAATATGCTAAGGGTGTTTCCTCTCGACGTTTCTCCCATTGTGCGCTTGTTTCAATGAAGGTACACCAAACCTGTTTCCATGTCAAATTTTGCAGATTACTCCGTTGGAGATATTCACGATACGGCATGGTGTCGCTGCTATTTTTATTGCAATCTACATATACGATTTGGTACTTGAATTGTTTTCTTGACAGCTCTTTGTGCATTATTTGCTGATATAAAGGCCTGGTACGGGTAGTCAAATACAAGTCTGCAACAACGCCTCTAGCGGCTAAATGGAAATGGATATGACAAAGTGTGTCGTCTAAAAGTTGCATGATATTTAATGTCCACTCGAACGATTCCAACACTTATACCACTTTTCATTTCAAATTTTGAAGTTGCCCCCAGTTGGAGGTATTCACGAGACGCTACTGGTCTTGCTACTATATTAGTAGCATTCTAACATACTATTTGATAATGCAATATTTTGTTTGAAGTCCCTACGTGGAGTATTAGCTGCGATGTAAGCCTGGTACATTCTTATTGAATCACCCTGTATATATATTACAAAACTTTATGGAAAGTTTATAATTTTGATGTTAATAAGAACCGAAACAATATAAGAAGGGAATAAGTTATTGATAGTATCCTTTAATCGACGTTTTATTCAGTATTGCAGTACGTGTACTATTGGAAACAGCGATTGTTTTCAGTTTATGGTCTTGTATGTCACACCTCCCCTGCCCGTTCTTGAACATCATACAACTCACTTCAGATTTGTGAGTCAGGAACAGGAAAAGGTACATAAGCGACCTTGACAGTCTTTTCAATCTTACCCCTTGTTACATCGACATTACGTTACATAGAATGAAATACAGTAGAATAGCTTTTTGTCGTGAAAAAAGGAAGAAAGAAAAAAAATTATGTCAAATTATCGTTTGTGTGTGTGCATGTGTGTATGTTCTTTTTTTCTTTTTAGAAAATTGGCTTTCTCTCTTTTTTTTATCATATCCACAAATGCAAGAAATGCAATCTTAAGTCTATGTAAGGAGTAAAGAATGCTTTCGTTGAACGAAACTAAATTACACAGATCTATGTATGCGAAACACAAATGTTTCCAAAAGATAGAATGAACATGAACGATAATCGTGCCATATTTCTACATTATACAGAAGCGTGAAAAACTGATATTAAAATGATATAACAAACCGGCATAAGCTCTTTTTCTAGCATGGAAACTCATTAAAGGTAACACATTAAATTTTGGGATTACAAATTATGACCTTACGTGTCGTTGTGGGCCTATTAGTTCTCGTATTTGAGCGACAAAAGAAGAAACTGTAGTAATAGTGATAAAAATCGAATTCCAGATTTCGATGAATTCAAGTTTTACATATTGAAAAAATATTTTTCGATGTCTGTCCATCTGTTCATCTGTCGGTTCGTCACACTTTTACATGCATTCAAATAGAGACCATACTGTTCGACGTATGTGGACCAAATTCTAGACATGAAATTTTTATAACACTATATCGTTTCGAATTCTATATACTCCGACACCTAAACATAAGGGTAGTTTACTGAAAGATGAAAATTTAAAGTAATTAAATTGTCTCAAAAACAGCTGTAAAGATTTTGCTTATATTTACACATATATATATTTTATTAATAACCCTCCACCGTAGTATGAATCATTGCTTTGAAAAAATACATAAGGTATAATTTACTGGGATGCGTTTTTTCGAACAACTTTCTTGATCACATTTCATAAATAAATTTATCTTTACTAACCTAACAATGTGGCACAACTTGTTCGTCCTGTAAACATTCAGAAGAGGTAGTTTACTCTTAGTTTACTCTTCTCCGACGTTTTTCTCACTAACGCCTGGGGCGATTAGTTCATATTTCGTAAAAAATGTTACATAAATAACTTAAAGACATGGCATAATTCCAGCATCCTGAAAAGCTAGAAGTGGTATATTTCTTTCCGCAGTAAGTTTTACCCTACGATTTATTCGAGAATGACTCAGGCGAAACAATTCTTCCTATTGTTTCAATTGATATTTGTTTCTATTTTATAAATAGCATAACTCGTTTGTCCTGAAAAGATACCCAAGAGATATTTTATTCTTGGGGATGGCTTTTTTGGCGATTTTCTCAGAAAGTACTCAGACGCTTTTGCTCATAGTTCACATACAATTATTTCCTTCATAATTCTAATAGATGGCATAAGTTATTTCTAACGGAAATATGACCAATGGGTACTTTACGTTTGGACGTAAGTCGCTTCGAACAAAGTTTTCCAAAACACACTACTTTATTCGCATTTCCCAAATAAATGTTTGAGTAATAGCTGCAGTCTAGCACAAGTCAGTTCAAGTTATTCGAGCGAGAAAATTCAGTGCGTTTCATCCGTACACATATTTAAATGTTTTTAAATGTTACACCTAATCACAATTTTCCTAACAAAATCGAAATTCCTCTTTAAATGTGCCTTGTTTGGCCTAATGGTTCAGGTGCGTTGGTTCTGGATTTGATTCTTGGTGACAGCTAGTGTATTTTTATCCAACATTAAGGTATTGGTGATAAGTTAGTGCAAAGAAAAAAGTGTTTAAACAAACCTAACCAAGCTAATAAATAATACAAAGAAATAATACAATATTACGAAATTATCGACGAAACGTTGTTAATATTAGGTAGGTGCGTCTGAGATGTCCAACCGAAGATTGTCAACTCCAAAGGTAAGAATACCAGGTTAATCAGTGGTCTCTAGGTAAAGCTATCCTACTAGGAAGTGATTGAGATACCAAAAAATGTTGGAATTGCTGGGAGACATGTTAGGAGAATACAGTCGGTGAGAGAGTTTAATACTACAAATCTTGAATAGTTTGCACCTTCGTTGAATATTAAATGTGTAGGCCTTATAGTTTTGCATTGAAATGAGCATTAATGCACAATATCTGTTGAACATTGCGGGGAGCTGGCAGACAGGTTTGCAGTGCATTTCACGTGGTTCGATGTTGTAACGATCCTAGGGAACTCCTGACCCTTCCCTACTGTACACTATAAGTTAAATTTGTGCTTAATTAAAACTCTATTTGTTTAAATTTAACACTGTTAACCGTTATCACCTGTGCAATACGGGCAACAATCCGACAGTAATTCTTTATTTTTGTCCTTTATTTTAGCGCCAAAAATAACTTTTTTCATAAATTTCTTTGTCTATGGCTTTGCATAAACGTGGCCTGGACATTAAATTTTCACTTCTACGCCATGTGCATCTAACTACAAACTTAACTATAGAACGACTACAACAAACTTGGAATACGTAATTTGTGTATGGAAAATCGCACACGAGGCGCTGCACGGGAGAGCCGTGTGCATACATATGGCAGTCAACTTCCTCAGAGATTAATAATAATAATAATAATAATAATAATAATAATAATAATAATAATAATAATAATAATAATAATAATAATAATAATAATAATAATAAAAATATAATAATAATAAAAGAAAATGAAACAGTTAATTACATAATTTACTTATTTAAGGATATAAGTACAATGTACTTCAGTTATTTCTCTCTCTTTCTCTCTTTAAATGCAACAACGCTTAAGGTGCGAAGACGTGGGAAAGGACTTGTAGCACTCACGCCTATGGGGTGGTGTGTGGTCGACACATCTGGTTCATTTGTTGTTACTACCAGCTTTCTAGACCGGATGCAGTTATTCTCGGTAGAAAATACAAGAAAGTATACCTTTTTATTACTATTAAAGTAAATAGGTTCATTCATTCCCTCAATTTAATACTTGTTTGTTTAACTGTACACAGAGAGCTCATACGTGGAAGAACCCTTTGATAAAAATAAATAAACTCGACAAATAATCTTGTAAATAATTGGTAAAAGTACGCGTCACACTGTTCATTTTCCTAGGCACGCCAGTGTGCCGTTCTATGTAGTTGTATTACACTGAAATATAGGGTATGGCTTTCTAATTTTTCCCAACTATTTTAACTGCTTCAATTGAAATGAATCTACCATAACAAGGGAGTGAATTTAGTCTTCTTACCCTTCGATTTAGAAATAAGGTCAGAGAGAATTTTATATATAAAAAATAATAATACTCATAAATTTATAAAGTAGTTTGTTTTATTCGAAATGACATACTTCCTGCAACTGTTTGGGTTGGAATTATTTGAAATTAAATCTTTCAGTTTTACGACCCACGGTTATACCGGCTAGGATAATGGAGACGGAGATGATGAGAAATGAATGAAATGGTGGAATGAAGAAAGTGCTAGAAAACAGGAGAACCGCGAGAAAACCTATGCACATGGTGTTTTTCCACCACAAAATTTACTTGGTGCGAGCTGGGGTCGAACCAAGGATCCCATGCACCAAAGGTGTACGCTTTATCACAGTCACCGCGGCACCACTGAAATTATTTATAGGAGAGAGTGACTACTTTTTGAAAACTTGATATCGAACACATTTGTTTAAAAATACTAACTGCTTAGTCAGGAAAACCTAAGTCAATAAATAATAATAATAATAATAATAATAATAATAATAATAATAATAATAATAATAATAATAATGCTAAACTTAAATCGAAAACGTTCTAGACCTAGTGCATTGGTACAACTCCACGAATTAAAAAGAATTTGTTTACTTCTCATGTAAGTGTAGAAGGACTTTATCTCTGTTGCTTTCAATATATGAAGAAAGTGTTCAACTGTCAAATGATATGCTCCAAAAAGATCCCTTATCCAACAAAATGTAGTAAAGAGCCATCATTTCTAGGTTGTCTAAAGAACACTTTTGTTTTAGCAAGAAAGGAAGAAAATAGAAAATGCTCAGTTTTAACCTACTAGAAAGTTTGCAGATTTAAGGGGAAATGCACAGAATTGTTGGATATTAAATGTACGGATGGAATAAGACTCCGTAAATAGTTGATTGTTTGAAATATATTGGGAGTGTCTAGGCCATTACCTATGGAAATATCGAAAGAGATACGTTAATGGTGTTACTGCAAACTCATTTAGAAATGAAAAATTTAAGGAAATCTCTAAAACTCTGAAATCACAGATCCAAGTTGACTGATTGTTAAGTAACACTGCTAAATCTGACTAAATTTAAAAATGTATTAATAACCTGTGTTACAGTTTGAGACATGTCATTCTCATATCAAAACTACGATATTAGTAAATTATGAATAAAGGTGAATTTTCAGTTCTGGAATACCAACAAATGATTTTGCTAGATGTAAATTTTGGGAAAACATTTTTATAAGGCACTAGATTTATTTATTAGTTTGTTTGTTTATTAGTTTCCCCATGCCGTAAATGTCGCCAACACCTAGTGGCCCACTTGCCGGTAAATGGCGATCGTCGATATAGCGACGCGTCGGAGGATTGCCGCTAGTGTTCCACTAGTGAAGTCGAAGCAGATATCTAGAGTCGCGGGTATTGAAGTTACCACGGCGTACCAGCGAGGACTTCATTTTGGTCCGCGCTCCTTTGATTTGTCACGGAGAATCGCAAAGGGACCAACAGGAACTATCGCCAGTCATGTGCATGCGGTTATTATTATATATATTATTTTTCCCTGGCGATTTGTTATTATGAGGACAGTACTTGAGCTCCGGGGGTCAAGAGTAACTCCTGCCTTTATATCATGAAGTGAAAAACCTTGAGATGGGTGCGTATAATTGTATGAATTTAGATGGCAACTGTCACCGATCACTAGCAAGTGAACAGGGTAACACTTTTTAAAAAGTAAATAGAAGCTTGTCATTTTGTTATAAAATTACATGGCGAGTGCATGTGATCTGATTCCAAGCAGTTATCGTAAAATATACACGGTTAAAGGAGCACTCTGATTAGAAATATTAAAAAGACTTCAACGATTTATCACTCTACAAGCTGTGTCTTCATAGTCGCCTCCGTGGCGAATTCGGAAGAACACGCATCCAGTAACCCTAAGGTTGGTGGTACGCGATCAGCTCAGGGCACTTTTCTTACTTTTTAAAAATGTTTTCAGACTCACGTTAATGCAAAAAAAAAAAAAAATACACATATACGCGATTTAACGTATTTTAGGGGAATACTTTTGTGGTTCGTTGGCGTTCCGTCGCTTCTCTGCCGCTCGTGGTATAATTTTCAAAACGGAAGTGGTGCCGTCGCTGCGGGGCCGCCAAGTTTTGGTGACATGTCGCTAGTTGCCTATCTTTGGTCCATCGACGCTTACTGCATGGGTTCTTCCCTTACAAATGAGGCAGATTTTAATCGACCAAAAGTGTTTCGGAAGCATCTTCCGACTTCGACTTCTGAATAATTCGTTTACGATCAAGTGGAATCAAGGCTGCCCCACGAGAAGGTAGAAAAAGTGAGGCAATCGCTCCAAGCACTACGGTGGAGAGCCTCCGTCTCATTCAAGACTTAGAGTCTTCAGGAGAAGTAACAAGTTTATTACTTGTATGAGTCAAAGTGTTTTGCAATAAATCATCGTTTTGTAAGATATTTTTACGATTGTATACTATTAATTTCGAAAATTGTACTCATAATATAGTTTCCCATCGGAAGTTCGAACAAAGAAAGATCTCCGATCCACATGTCTCTTCATGTTTGATTTGGAAGTCTCATCTTCATTATTGACCCTTAGTTTATTTTAGTCCTAGGCAACGCGAATAGACGGGATGACTCTGGGTGAAAACATTCACTTAGATGGTTAAGTAATAAGGAAATGCCTGCTATTATTTCACGAAACACAACAGCTCTTGAGGGAAAGGAAACAATTTTGATTACCAGGGGGAGGGAGTAAGTAATCTGCTTACGTTTGCTTAACTAGGAACAAAGTCTAGTGAAATGGATAAAAATGTGATAACGTAATACATGAACAACTCTATCTAATGGAGGATAGTAAATTAGTATTCAACACTTCTTTCCATTTTAAGCATTTTAAGCATTTTGGGAACTCTACCTATACCTTAACGTAGGAAACGGTTTCGCACAATGCACTTAAGCCGTTTTGACACAAGAGGCACATAGGAGTTTGTGCCTCTATGTTTAAGAAAGAATATAATGAACACACAAGATAATAATCTGATACCTAGGAAATATATTGAATTGTTTTTAACTTATTCTCACGCTTCCAAAACAGTCCTTATGATGTTTTTATTCCAGCCTTTTAATATAAGTATTTTACACTATTCTATGTCTGTTCTAGGAGGATACAATTCTAGTTCATGTCTATGCTATCTTTGGAAATACAGTAGAGTTTCGCTTATTCGACATAAACAGGCAGGCAGAAAGCCGGATAACATGGATGTGTTAAGACAAGACCTAATGAAAGTAAAACTGTAATATAATTTTCCATATTACGCATCTAATAATCATGTTTTATAACAAATAAATGCACTGAATTGAATCAGGGACGTATCCAGCGTGAGGCCCTGACGGCTGTCTCCCTCCGAAGTTCAATCACTTTTTACCCTTTTGAGATTCTCTTATATCAATTTACTTGGAGTCAGTGCCCCAACTTTGGGCAATGTGTTTGTGTCTTATTATAATTCTAAGGACATAGCATAATGCCATTATACCAGGTAAAATTAAAGAACAGTTTTAAACAGGATTAACATTTCGTTTCCGTTCTGTTTTAAATTTAATATATTAGAACGATACACTCAATGCCTTTCTGCTATTTTTGTTGTATGATATACGAAGCAGACAGTTTTCCTTAGTTAAATTTCTCTCGAAAATATGTTTGATGTTGTTTGTGTTATAATGCAGTTTGTTCAAAGTAAACCGGTTTATAAATGAAAAGTAGAAAAAAGGTTAAGAGAAATACAGAACTTTTGCATTATTATTATTATTATTATTATTATTATTATTATTATTATTATTATTATTATTATTATTATTATTTTGATCTTTTAAAACATTAGAATTACGTGCTTAGGAGGATTCGTGTTGGGTTCCCTCCCAATAGAAAACCTGGATACGTGTCTGCACTGAATGATAGACATATGAGTCAAGGTGTTACGGGCGAGCCTGAAAGATAGATTAAGACCACAACTAGCAGTTCTTCTTGCCGATTGATGCTATCTGCAATGATATGTCGGACCATACGTTATCTGGAACTAAGGAAGGTCGGATAAGCGAGACCATGGTGTTTTGGTGTTTCACGCACCTAAACCTGTGAAATGGTTGTTTAAACAATTATTTTTCACTCCCTAGTTAAATTTGTGGGTATGATCACACACCTTGCTTGATAAAGTATAGTCTTATAGAGAAAAAATTTTTTTAGCTAAAAGCTAAAGAGAAACCAAACCAACTTCAATAATTTACTTTAGTTTTTTTTAAATAATGGAAAACTAGTCCATTTCATGACGATAAACCACGTTTAGTACTAAGATGCCTTTTTCTGTCCGTATATATCCTTCACACTTTGTTGGAGACAAAATTGTTCTTCTTTCAAGGAAACAGGCTGAGAGAAGAAGCTATACAACAGCATGAACTGAAAACAATAGCTATTACTCTCATCCTGGATAAATACGTCATTACAGCAAAAGTTCAATAAGTTATTTCCTGATTATATTGCTTCGGTTATTATTAACATGAAAATTCTAATGTCTTATAAAAAAAGGTTGAGATGTGATTCCATCTAATGTCAAAATACTAATCCACCACGCTACCCACCTCACCATGGTAACTACTTATTGCTCGTTCTCTTTTTCTTCACAAATAAATGCTAATATCCATAGCGCATGTCACTTCCAACCTCAAGTCAGGAGATTTCCTCTTTGTTTCTAAATTTCCGTACATCTCGGTTACACAAGCTAATTTATATTTGGCACGCAATCTACATACTAGGTTTAAACCAATAGATGCAACATTTTAATCCACTATCCAGTTCCTGGATCCAACTCCGCGACTCTCCTACTGAACGTCCTCCCCAATCGTGCTCTGCTACTTCAAAAATCCGTAGAAATCATGATTTCCAGTATACACAAAAGCGAGCATAACTTATTGCTTGTATTTTTATTATTTTATTATATTATTTTGGAAGTAGCTCATTAGATGGATTGCTTTCTAGTATCTCCACATACTAATAACTGAATTTCACCCCTAAACGTAAAGTAAATGAAATAAATGCGAAAAATAGTGAGTTACAGTATACACGCAATTTTTACTGCGCATGGGAGTACATGATTGAAGCTTATATAGTCTCCGCGTTGTATACTTCGCGTAGTCTCATACTTTTGTCTTTTGGTGGACTTTGGTTTCTCGACTACACACACACACGCAATTAAATGAAAACCACTGAAGTTGCATGAAGCAAATACACTTATTCAAATATTTTTCATTGTATTTTAATTAACATTTCTCAACTATGTCGCTCTAATAGCAGAAAATATCATTGTGACATCCCGTGGATATCCTATTGATTGCATGATGTTAATAGGACGTCCATGGAAATTCCCAGGTATATCTTACTCGTTCCCGTACAATATGTACGGACCGGAACCGACTGTCACAGAAACAGTATTTTTCTTCATTTTTCAGATCCGGTACAAATACCGGTCCTTTCTGCATCTGATTTCTCAGAAAGAGATTCAGAACCACTTATAGATTTTTTATACACATAAAACCAGGTTCCACTTTTACCTTACATAAAGGACTAAACAAGAAACGATCTCTGTATTTTTTGACTTCCCAAAACCGGTTCTGGTCTTGTCTTCATATTCGATAACCGTTTCCACAACCACTTAGAATAAATCAAACAGGTTTTTGAACTGGTTCTTGAACATGATCAAAACGCAAAAAACCGGCTATTAGAACGGTTCGTAAGGGTAAGAAATATGTTGAACCTGTTCTGAGAGCGGTTCTTAATATCAACGAAACAATGAGACTGGTTTTTGAACCGCTCCTAACTTTATCATGGATTCTCGCTTCCTGAACCAGTTCAGAGCAAAGTACTGGATAACCAAAGCAATTATTTTTCCATTTCCTCAGCACTACTAATATTTTCGAGCGCTAAAGATTAAAACGTAGTATAAATGATCCGTCCTTATAAGTCACTAGTTGTGCTAAGTCGCTATCAAGGAAACCAGCAATCGAGAAAGCTTGGTAAAATAACTCCTCATTTCATTTGACAGACGTTGCTGCTCTGTTAGGCTGTCACTGGTTCATCTGTTGACGAGGTGACAAAAAAACTCGCTTGTAATATTTACAAATCATTCTATCTGACACTGTTTGTCATTTCTTCTAAAACTTTTGCAGTTAGTCATGGCAAAACAAAACTCATCTTGAGGAAGGACAATCACGTCTAGTTTTGGTCAGGTTCACATTCATAGCTGATTTTTATAATGAACTTGAGTCAACATTAATTGCTTGTAATTCTAATAAGGCTACAAGTTGTAGAAAAAAACATGAAACAATGGATAATTTCATCTTAATTTGGAGAATACCTCTAAAGAAGAACTGTAATTATTAAGGCTTGAAGCATAACGTTATTAGATATTATTTATTTTTATACGTGTTTAGAAATGAATTACTCCAGTTTATCTGATTGAAGAGTTTAATAGGAAGGTCAGTTGGAGATAATTTTTAATCAAAATATACCTAATGAGAGATGTATGCTGCTTATAATAAGAAAGTATACCTTGAACAGGTTTGAGTACAACTATTAAAACAGAAGTTGTGAAAAATAGAAAAGAAGAAAAAGTAAAACATGAATGTATTAACTAAACTGAGCAAAAACAAAAATAAAATAATGAAGAAATATCAGCTAAACATACATTTCCTAAGAAAACATTATTGATTTTTGGCGTTCATAGGACTATGGACCGAAGTCCAATTACCTAAGTTGAAGAGAAGGAACACACAGCTTGTACCGTTCGCTATGTGGATGTAATAGTTTACATTCTCTTTCTCTGTTTTAAACTTCCTTACAATAGTTAAACATAAACCATTTAAATTCTTAATTGCGTCTGAGATAGAGTTCTTAAATATACAGTAAGCCAAAAATGGCCGAACATATTCTATATTCGATGTGCAGTAAACGAACCGTTTCAAGCACACGGATAAAAACAAAAATAATGTACTAAATCAAGGTTATATTCTAGACATAAATATCATTATTACCTACGTAGATAATAAAATTTGTTTTCTAAAACATGAGTGATTATACCATACTTCATATTACAATGAATCTAATAGTCAATAAGACAACACAGATCTCATAATAAGCATAAATATCAACACATAATTCGTAGCAATATTTGAGATAATGATTCTCAAGAGCACCAGAATCAGTTCGTCACATAAAAGAATAAGCGCCGAAGACTGGTATTAATATCCCAAATATTGCCTATGAAATGAAGTGTATTTGCATTTAACATATTCTGATCTGCATAGTCGTTTATGCTAAACCAACGGATGAAGCTGATACAAAGACTGGTAAGGTTGTGCCCCTTCACGTATAAGCAGTCATTATAAACACATAACTTAATCACGAACACGTGGTGTTGTATTCAACACATAAACATAATCAGGCTACGGAAGGCATATAGTAAAGATAAGAAGTTTCGGAAGAAAATCGAAGATGCCGATCTCCTCTCACGGTCCTCCTCTTTAAGAGGACGTCAGTATAAAAATCGTAAAAAAAAAAACGGTGTTGTCAGTTAACAGCTGGTTAATAACCTCTCAGCCCTCTCTCCTGGACGACAAGAGAGTATGGAGAGATCCTTTAAAGCTACGTCTGCAGTATGTATTTAGCAAAGAGGCATTCTATAATCACTTTTCTTTCGGAGCTGCAAAGAACTACAGACAAATCCCATAATTGTGTTCCGAGGCTGCAACGTGTAAAGGAGACTATTTTAACAATCTACTATGGAGACTGCAATCACCCGTCTTAGCATAAGGCAATTGAAGTTTTATTCTGAAGCCACTACAGTATACATAGGAATTTATGAACAGAAAACATTTAGATTTACAAAGAATCTTAGTGAAAGAGTTATAGAGATTTTTTTTGTGAATACGTATGTGAAGGTCTTAAATCCGGGATTTTAATTAGACTCAACCAAACACATTACATGGTGGTTAGCTTCAGTTTTCAGAACACTACACTGAGCATAAGGATCTTCCTACTGGAAGCTCTTATAATTAACCGAATTTGCACTTCGACTTTACAAGCATATTATAAGTTAGTAAAATATTATTTTTTCTTTTTCGTTCTTTTCTCTTCTTCTAAAAAATCAATAGAGAGACGTCCTCGGAAAGTAGAATTGGGAAACAGGCGTTTAATCCAGACAAGGACAACGATAGATCTAACAACGTTATGTCGGAGGGCGTGTCACATATGTCATTTTGCATTTCGCAGTTTAATATGTATTCAGGATATATAAAGGAAGATCCAGACAGGTATTTTATGTTATATGACAATACGACCACCTTTAATCATGACCTGAAAAATGAGGGAAGATCTACCAATATACTTACAGGATACAACTTCAAATCAAAAAAATAACCACTTCCGGTTTACGGACACTAAATTTGTTTCCACGGGTTGGGTATACTCAGCAATTTAATATATATATATATATATATATATATATATATATATATATATATATATATATATATGTTGCATGAAACATATGATAGTTCAACTCTTCAGTATAACACTAATTAAACGTCAGAACGTCTCTGAACAAAATTCATTATTTTTTATTTCCGATTTTCTATGGTATCGTATTTATATTTGAAATGAATTATTAAAGTGATGTATTGTCAAACGTGTTAATTATAGTTGCCCCAATAGTGCTTATATATACGCAAGTGCTTTATGTACATTCAGATAATAATTCTGGAAGCCGTGGTCTAACAAATTTAAGGACGACGACGAAACACTTGAAGACACAGCACGCGTCAGAAGATCGATACATATCCAGAATGAAGATCTTCAAGCACCAAGTGACGCGAACAGTGACCAGACATTTGAGGAGCTGGGACTACAATTCAGTGTAAGTGGAGAAACCATTCCGCAGCACCTACATCAACTTGGGAAGCACTACAAGTGAATCGCATATAGTTTGATTCCCGGCCAGAAGGGAACGCAAGCAGACTCCTGTGTTTCTTTGCTGTCTCGTGTAAGAAAGGTGCCTTTCTCTGGACAGGGTGCTGATATGTGATCAGCAGTGCATCATGTGCGAAGTTTCACTTCACCGCCATTATTGGTTAGCATCCCATGAACTGGTTCCGAAACAGCCGAAACCAACATTGCACCAGAAGGTCCTCTCGTGTGTTTGGTGGACTGCTCGCGGCATCACGCAGTGGTAACTGCTACCAGCTCGTCAGAGAATCAATGTAACTGTGTACTGCCACCAGTTGAGCAGTGTTCAATAAAAACATATAACTTTGGCGCCAAGACTTCTGAATCTCAAAGGGGTCCTAATGTTACAGTACATCCGCATCCGGAACACTCTTGCATCCGCCATACACCCCAGACATTGCATCGTGCGCTTTTCACCTGTTTTATTCCTTTGGCAATCACGTTAGAAAACACCATTTCAAATTCCTAGTAGAGGTGCAAAATGCGCTTGATACTTTCTGCGCTTCAGGGCGCACATAGCTCCACCCCGGTGGAATCCATGGTCTTCCAGAACGTTGGTAGAAGTTTGTCGTTGATTATTTGGACTATTTTTTAAATCTTCCAAGTACATCTTAAGTGACATATTGATGTTGCACGGTGGTGGTTGAAAAAGCGACAAAACTTTCTTGGTTACCTTATACATGCATGTCCAGAGAAGAATTATGAAGTCAGAGTTCTTCGTTATTATTTTTCTATAGAAAAAATGATATTAGTTCATCGTAAATTTTTTCAGTCATTAAGAATCCAGTCATTAAAATATCTGTAATTACGTAATATATTCACAACATGTGAATACCGTTGTAGGTCACATAATCAATGTTTATAATTATGTTGTTTGTTGTCCAAATATATGAAATGCAGAAATAAATAAAAGGCATTCCGCCTTCGATCGTACGCATATATATGTTGTACGTGATGAGTAGCATGTAAAATCCACCCACATTGTTCTTGAAATTATATTTACGAGGAACTGCAGCAGGAATACGTTTGTTAATTCTCAAGCTGCGCAAGTCGTTTCTAGATGTTAATTGTATACGGGCTTAATAACATTACTGGAAAACAATTATAAAGGAAAGACGAGAACAAAAGTAAATGAAAGTCAAACCAAGTTGTACCATTTTATTTCTAAGCCGATAAGCTCATTTTTTAAACAGGAATATCTTGAAGCGGTTACCTTTCACGAGCTGGCAATCTTCGTTGACAAACTAGTATTTGATTTTTAAAATTACCCGTCCTGCTTGTGTCAAAGGTGCAAGTTTAAAAAAAAAGCCTCTACCACAGGAGAGGAGATTACAGCAGATATATAGATTGTATATGTTTTATTGTTGCTTACAGCCCATCCCTGGTCACTGAACTAGGATTCGTAAAAGGGAAATAGTTAAAATCGGTATTGATCAAAATGTTTTTCAAGTTGAATTGACAAGAATATAGATTATCTATTTTTTGTTGCTGATTAGAGCCCACATCCAGTAACTAAATTAATCTCCGGAAACCGGAAGTAGTTAAGAAAGGTATCCATTGATTTGCCTTGTCAAGCGGAATCGATGATAGTCAGATTATTTTGTTTTGTTATTTATTATAAATAACCGTAAGGAACTAAATTATTCCCAGTTTTTGTACGTTGTGTAAATTTGTTTCTCTAGAAAGTTATAATTCTAAATATATTATTGTTTTTAGGTAAGAGCATTGTGTAATGTTCCACCGTGTAAAAAACAAAAAGGCGCGTGAATTGTAATTCACAATTTTTCGTATTTATTCCAATTTCCTTACGTTTATGGATACAATTCTATTATTAGTAAGGGAAGATAACAGAAAGTAATCTATTACTGCTATTACATTTTTCACTACAGGCATTTCAATTTAATTAACGATTTCTCTCAATAGTTTCAGGATCTGATTGGTATAGTGGCTATTGTACTGCATTAACTACTGCATTACTTAAAATCCTGCAAGTCTTTGCATGACGGCATTTTATAACACAAATTTTACTTGCTCACTTTTTATATGTTCCTGTGAGCTAGCGAGCTTTCAACTCTGAAGTGAAAACAAATATGCAAACTTTGGTTACGGAAATGGATTCCGGAGTAAATTCCAGTGCTATTTGATACCCCACATAACCCATTTGCCATTTATCATATTTGACGGCGATTCAATATGGCGCCTTTCAAAATGGCGATCATATACTGGAAGTACTCCCATATATAGATCCTCTACCTTGGTTTACAATACTGAAGTCAGATCTATCAAAAGCTTTTTTCATTTTTATACCAAAAGGGTATTCTTGGAAATTGCCTATTGGATTTCAAGATGGTGTCAGTGTAGCAGCTCAACGAAGCATTTGCGCATCAAGTGACTATTACTACGTTACTTAGCAAACTCGAACTAAATCTTGCCACAAATTTTCATCAAAATTCAACTCTCATGGTTTATGGACCTTCCTCGTAAGTAGCAGGTATGGGTTCTATTCCCGACTACATGGTTTTCTGTTCTTATTTTGTCTTATCTCCATTTCTTCGTATTAGCAAAGTACTTTCTGTTCGTATTGCGGGAACAAAATATTTTCAATATTACGTACGTAGAGGGAGAAAATATATTTATACGGCAACTTTTGAGATGGTCCCGAAACGAGGCAGTATATTCTTGTGAAGTTTCGAGACAATACTGAAGTATTTAAAATCAAACATATGTAGCTTTGAAAACGGAGCATCACCAGTGTCTCTTTCGGAAGCAATGTTCCCTGGGGGGGGGGGAATTACTAACCCGGGGGCACTGCTGATAATATTCAATTTGTTATTGTATTATAAACGTATTATTTTGATCTCCTCCAGCGGCGCTCTAAGGAGGCAGTGTCCCCCAAAAAGAGTCTGAATGAAGCAAATTGCATAATTTTCACGATATTGTCTCCATTCAGGACAACAATACATCTTGTCTCGCGACAACTGTGTCTGCTTCAAACCGGAAATGATTGCAAAATATCTCTCTTCCCTTTTATGTCTCTCGTCAGGATATATGCGTATACCAAGTTTGAAGTCAATACCATAACTGGAAAGTATAAAATATTAATGTTAAGGAAATATATACACACACACACACAAATGGGCAACTCTTGAAAATTGTCTCGTCGGCAGCGTAGATAGTTATGATATATGATACGTGGAAAAGTGCCCCTTTCGATTTAATAGTTTGTGTGGCGGGACCGGTTGGAATGAAATGCCGTGTATAATAGAGTCAAGCTTATTCACAATCACGTATGCTATAAAAATAAATTTTCGAAGAAATGAATTTGATGGGATTCGAACACAGGTCTCCTGTTCAGAACTTCCACGTTTTGTATTATAAGAGGTATTATTTCGATGTGCACCGAGAGACACTCTCAAAGCTCCGGCAGGGTCTTCCCCCAAAGAAATATAGGTCTAGAAGAAACACTGGGCATCACTTGTACGATATTGTGTCTCGCGATAAAAGTGTGTTCTTCAAACCGGAAATTAGCTGATATCCCTGAAATGATGTTAGAAATCGAAAAAAAATGATCGCACAAATTCTCCCCATTTATTCTCGTAGTTGATCCTCGTATAACAATTTTAGAATGTACACCACACACCTAGCCTCCAAATCGGAAGTACCTTAGTATCGGAACAACGGTTTGGAAAATAGTCATAATAGATGCTCAAAAAACATAATATTTTAATTTTTAACCACATACACACAAATGCCTTTAGCAGTTGTGTGGTCGGCAGCACAAATAGCTATAACACTGGTAAACAAAATTTTGCTTATTATTATTTCTTGATTAATTTTTATGTATTTTGACCCCCTGAACATGAATCCGGCACTTATTTTTATGTAGTGCCAATATTTTCAGTGATATAAGCATGTTTTATTTTTCTACCTATGCAGAGCAATTTGCGTGCATTTATTTCGATACTCGCTAGGTGGTAGCGCATTTGTTATTAGATAATTGTTCGGAGTAGCAAACAGAGAATACAGATTCTATAGATTCATAGCAGAATTGTTAATTGATTAAATAGAGTCGAAGCATTAATTAAACTGTAGCCAATTGTGGTAGTAATGAAATGGTCGCAAAGTGCCGCTTCCACATTTTCCACAGTTATTTTATATTATCATATAACTCTATTTGAGTGTACATGCGTGTAGTTAAATGCCAGTATGTAGTTAATATATTTGATAAACATGTCGTCGGGTCGGAAGTGCAAGTTACGTGCGGATTCCTTTTGTTATGTGTGTGAATACTATATTGGTCCGAAGCAGATGAAGCATAGGATTGTCCCTGGAACAAAATGTTGTGCAGCCTATAAAGCTTACTTCGGAGTGACGGTTGGGGATCTTGACAAGCCATGGGCCCCACATGTGTCTTGTGGTAATTGCAGGTCGACGTTGATACATTGGTTGCGTGTAAATAGGAATTGCATGCCGTTTGGCATACCGTGAGTGTGGAGAGAACCAACCAACCATTATGATGATTGCTACTTTTGCATGCTCGACTTGACGCACTACAAGACAGGCAAGAACAGATGTCAGCTACAATACCCAAACATACCATCCTCCCGAGCACCTGTTCCGCATAGTGAAGAACTCCCTATTCCCGCATCTCCGCCCAAAACGATTTTCAGTGAAGAAGCTGCTCATTCCGACAATTCAGATAGTTTGTTCGTTTTGGAAGATAGTGAGAAATTTCATTTACTGAACGAAAAAGAACTAGATGATCTAATTAGAGATCTACAATTACGAAAAATAAGTCCGAATTGCTAGCATCACAATTCAAAGAGTGGAACTTTCTTCTTCCTTCCTGCAAAATATCTAAGTACAGAAGCAGACACCAACGTTTTTCCGTTTATTTTGCTGTTGAGGATTTATTGTGCTACTGTACAGATGTCGGTGGTCTTTTTAGGGTAATTGGCTTTCAATATGAACCAAAAAAAATGGCGATTGTTCATGGACAGTTCGAATACAAGTCTGAAGGCTCTTATTTTACACAACGGAAACCAGTATCCTTCAATCCCTGTTGCATTTTCCATCCACACGAAAGAAAGTTATTCAAGTGTGAATCTGATGTTGAAGAAAATTAAATATGAGGAACATCAATAGGACTTGTGTGGTTGTTTCAAAATTATTAGTTTTCTTCTTGGGTTGCAAAGTGGTTATACTAAATATTCCTGCTTTCTATGTCTGTGGGGCAGTCGGGCCACTAACCAACATTATGCTCAAACCGTGTGGCCTGAAAGAACGGAGTTTATTCCAGGAACACATAAGTGATAAATGAAGCATTAGTGTCCAAGAAGAAGATTCTCAAGCCATAACATTACATATTAAGCTGGGATTGGCAAAACAATTTGTGAATGCTCTGGAACGCAATTTACCTGCCCTACAATGTATCAAACAAATGCTACCAGCTTTATCAGAGGCAAAAGTTCTGGCTGGCCTTTTACAGGGCCTCAAATTCGTGCTCAATAGTGCTACACTTAAACAAACAAAAAAAATGACGGAGTTGGAAAGAAACGCTTGGGAGGCCTTTCATAAGTTGGTGACGGGATTTCTTGTGCATAACCGAAGTAAAGCGTTTCATCAACAAGTTAAGACAATCGTTGATCAATATCGAGCACTGGGATGTAGAATGGCTTTGATATTACACATGCTTTATTCACACTTGGATTTCTTTAGGGAGAATTTGGGAGATGTTAGCTAACAGTAAGAGCACGGGGAACGTTTCCATAAGGACATTCAGATAATGGAAAGCAGATACCAAGGAAGGTGGGACTCTGCAATGATCGGTGATTATATTTCGGGGGGGGGGGGGTTAGTCCGTGATGAAGTGAACGTTTCCCACAAAAGAAAAAGAACCACTTACCTTCAGTTTTGATTACGGAATTCCAGTATTTGATTAACACCTTCTTCCAATCTCAAGTACTTTTGTATATTTTTAATACGAAATGTAATATTCATATATTTTGGTTATTTATGTATTATTATGTAGATTTTTGTTACCTAGAAAGTTGATGCCCAAAATGTGTGTGTTATTTTTCTAGTTCAATATTCCTATAAGATACAATTGTATAATATGTTACTGTTTCAGTAAAACCTAATATGCTTATATCATTACAAATTTTGACATTGCGGGAAAATAACTGCCATATTCGTGTTCAGCGGGTGCAAATCATTAAGAAACCGACGAAAAACCAACATAAGCACGACCTTGATCAAAATTTGTATACCAGTGTAATATATGAGATACGTGGAAAAGTGCTCCTTTCGATTCAATAGTTTCTCTGGCGGGCAAGATGCGAATGAAATGCAGTGTATAATAGACTCAACCTTATTGATAATCAATATATGTTAACGAAATATAAGTTTGAAGAAAGAAAAAAGGACGGGGATCAAACCCAGGTCTCGCCCGCAGTAGTCTGACATGCTTCCAGTGGACTACTCAACTGCTTAAAATTTTATATATTCAAGTTTCTACTTAGTGCTCACATGGTACATAAGGGGTCAGCATCTATGGAATTACACCTCTAAATCAGGAGTACTGATGGCATTATGTATGCGCTTTCTTACAGTATATTATTATGGAATTCATGTTTTGTTAGCTGATTGTAATGAGAAATATGATATTGAGTTATTGAGAAATGATTATCTACTAAACTGTAGTCTTCGATGAAAATATAATATATATGTCTTAAGACTGCAAATACTTTCCCACTTTTATATAACAAATATGAAGTACCTTTGCTGCAGGTAATATGTTTGTACAACTATCCCCAAGTACACCATTATAACACGTTATAATATATTACACGGCAAAACGTAGTGTTTACAAAAATGTAATATATATAAATGTTTAAAAATCCATCAGCAAAATTTATTTTTGTAAACCATGAATATTTGTGGTAAATGTAAGGTTTAACAAGTAAGGAGATTGCAAGACACTCTCCGCTAATATGTGGCACAAAATAAGAACCGTTGTTGTCTCTAATACGTATAGATGTGCGCAAGGCGCGTACAATATGCCATTTACATGATTGTCAGTGCACACGTATAGTTCTTTTTAATAAATTGCATATTTGTTGTTCAAAGTGAAATCCAGGAAACAATGCCCGTTGAATTGACGTATGTGTTGGTGATAAGTGTATTCTTTAAAGAGAAGTAATTTCTCCAGAATAGTTTTCCAGAAGTTGAGAAAGTTCATGGCAAAGTCGTGGCTGGGGGTCTGGGTATTAGCGAGTTTCACCTATAAACGTAAGCAAAATGGAATAAATGCGATAAACCGAGAGTTACTGTGTACGCGCCCTTCTTTTATCCACGGTAATACATTTAGATTATACTGTACCTTTGTATTACAATATCGAATCTAATTTACAATACAATGGTACAACCTTCTTACAAAAAATCATAGCTTCAGTTATTATAGGTGTGAGGACACAATCTGTTTGCATACAGAAGATATGCTAACTTACAAATTATGTCGAAAATATATTTTTAACACTAAGTGTAAATATTTATACAATTTAATTATATTCATGTATATGTGGTATATAGTTTTTGCCGATATTTCCTGTAGATAACAATCGTTCTTTATGTTATCATCATCTCAACTTACTACGTAACTATAATATTGATTGAGAAATGCAATAAAATAACTGTAAATGTAAATTTGAGTTATTGTGATTCCTTATATTTCATGTAAAATACACTGTCGGCACGTCTTTTCAAAACTGTTAGCACGTCTTAACATATGTTCTTATATATTACCCTAAACTTAACAACAGTAAATGTCGAGAAACATGTGTATCATATGCGAACTTATAATAGCTGATGTGTGGGGAAAGACAGAATTGCTAAAGAGAATCCTTAGCATTATAATGTGTGAACATACTTAATTATCCCTAATTGTTAAATTACATAATATTAGTGATACCACTAACTACTACTTGACCACTTAATGCCCACGTATAGTGTATGTTGGTGCCAGTTTATGAGAAATAATTGCTTTTGTGTTATATAATATACGAGTATATCAATCAAATCTAAGACACCTGCTTATTACGGAAATATTCTCGCGCTGCAATGCAAGCCCAATATAATAGCTATGCCCTAGCTTGAAGCTTGAAGCTAGGGCATGACTTGGTTACAAGATTGATTGGTTACAAGCTTGAAGTGATTACAAATTCCAGGTTGGTGCGTACTTTTGTATAAAAAATCGTTCTTAATAGTGAAATTTTTAAAGTACTCATAAAGCAAATTTCCACAAAAAAAAATGCAATAACTTAGGAAATATACGATTGGTAGGGACGCAATTATTGTTTTGGTGGGTCAAAAACTTTGCATTCAAAGTCTTAAGTTGCAGTTACTTTAATACTAATGAACATCGCAAAGTCATTCACGACGAAGGGAAAATATTACGCAAATTATGTATTCAATAATTTCAACGAAAAATGAAACATTTGAAATTGTTTCATCGAGCACACTGGTCCAAAAAAAATGTTTACAGGTGCAAGGACGTATCATGTTTATTTAACGCTCATTTGTGAACATTTGATTCCATTTGTTAACTTCTAGATAATTTATAACAGTGCGTCTGTCTGACCATTTGAGGATATATTTTCAATATTATGCATTTTTTATTGTTCCATAAATAATTAAGTAATTTTCAAGTCACTTCTGTTTTCCATGGTTTCGAACCAAGGCATAAAATCAATATTAACTCTAGTTTGTAATTATCTATATTGAAGGTGAAATTGTTTAGTCAAATGTGCTGCCAGAATTATGGACTTTGCATTATATTAGTTGATTTAACTAATAATACTGACTTAGTTTTGAATTTTATGTAATCTTCTGGCTATTCCATTTAAAGCAAATGTCATTTTCTTCATTTAAAAAATCACTCAAGTGTCAAGGAAAGAGAGAAATATACAATTTACATGCGATGTCAGCAGTGAATAGCACTAATGGCTTTCACGTTATGGGCTTTGTGACGTCAGAGTTGACAAACATGCATTTCTTGGATTCCAGCTACACTAAGAGCGATGAGAATTGGCTATTCACTTTGCATGCGTGAGAATGGGCAACACCTGCTAAACACATTACATCAACCAATAAGCATGAGGGTGTAATATTGTGAAGTAGGAAATTTGGGTTGATAAGTAAATCCGTCAGAGATTTTTCGTGCGTGTTTGCAACAACAAGTATTCGCGAACAGTGCGGCGGTATCCCTTTCAGAAGATTAGATTATAAAGTTAAATAATCAATTTGAATAAGGTAAATGGATGTATTTTACATATAAGCTATAGAATATAATGATTTATTCCCCACTAACTACGACATCTCTATTTCATATAACGTATCTATAAAACAATTCGCGATATGTATTACTCTTGTTTGGAAAACTAATAGTTTATTATTACAAAATAAAATGTGGTCCTTACTTAATAGTATCCCACAGAGTTTTATCTGTTAAATTTCGGTGAGCTTGTTTCCTCTTGTTTCTTACTTTTGATACGTTTTTTTAGAAATGATAATATTTCAATATCATTTTGTTTTTATAGCTTCATTTTTCTGAAAATGGAGTAATCTGAAATACGAAAATAATGAAAACAATTCATCTATATTTTGCCGAAAAAAAATATACCAAATGGTCATTTACCAATGTAGTTATAGTCTTTTCTATGCATTTATTAGCAAATTCTGGTCGTACATGGCATATTCCCTTGAATAGTCTAGAATACAATCAAATCCGTTACGTTGCAGAAAAGTAACTCTAAAATTAAATAAGTTTTATATTTCTCACCGTAGTTCGTATACAAGGTTCACTGCTACGAGCAATACTCCTTGCACCAGTTCGATTACTGCAATGTAATTTAAAAACATAGAACTGATCTACTTCCCTCTGACAGGTGGAACAAATCTTTGCCGATTCTGCTTGAGCTGGTGGGATCTGTAAATAAAGTTAACAATAACAAGTTTCCATAAATCAAAGATTAATTATTTTTTAAACTTTTATGCAGGTGCGTTAGATTATGTAAAAGGAAACAATGATTAACCACTAGTAACAATCAATGTTTTCCGTAGTATTTTCCTACAATGATATCATCTACAAATTTCAATTTCATTTCGTAGGGGATAGAAAGAGGGAACGATTTCAAGAAATAGGTCTTATATTATGTTATCTATGTTACAATGTGCCTTGTAAGACAGTGAAAAGAATAATATTTCATTGTATGCTCAATCAAAATATTGGGATGTTTCACATTTCATAATGCTTTGAGAAAGTTTCATTGTAAACATCTTCACATTTGTTTACATTCTGTATATTCAGTGTGGCTAAACTGCACTCTAGACTTTTTCTGTACTTTAGACGTCGAATACTCCAGTAACATTCAAGAAGTAATGGAACTGTAACATTTCATATATGTATACTCCCTCTTATTTACTGTGTAACAAAACAAAGCTTATACAAATCGACGAACCAAAATGGAATAATAAAGTACATATTTTGTTCACTTTATCATTCTTTAATCTACCCGCACCGTGACCTCTGTGGCTACACATCAAAGTATGCAATTTTATAAATTGTGATTTTATGTTGAAGTTACCTCATTTACGGACGACTTAGTCCAATTTAATCCTGTAATGCAGGGAACCCATTCTAAAAATGAGTACTTCTAAAGAATATAACGAAACGCGGTGTGGATGTGACCCATGGAGATTCAAATACTGACACAAAATTGAAATTGAAACATGATTGTAACTAAGATTAGAAGATAGTATACAGTTTTATTGAGACGAATATTGTTGTAGCTACAATACCCAACCTTAATTAATCAGATTAAAATTTTGCAAATCCGTGAAATTTACCTTTAGGAACATGTTTGATAAATTATGAATCATAGTAAATGATTTAACTATTAAATCAACATCAAGCTCAAAGTTAGCAAGGAAATTATGTATTAAATTTTTGTGTGGATGAGAGACTCTTACAAACTTATTACCATGAAATGTCGAAATTTATAATAAAGGTAGTTCAGTAGTCCTAGAATATATGCTGGATTGTAACGAAATAGCATTATCAGATACTATGCATAAACGAAAGTTTAAAAAGATGTGGCCAGTAAAAGCCCTGCTGAAAGGTTAGAAAATCAACGTCAAGTACTTAACAGCAAATAATCTGTAGCGAACAAAAGTACACACAGGGATATTGGACGTAAAATAAGAGAACATACGCTCAGAATACTCTTTCAAAAATTAATTTGGAAGGATCACAGGTATATCGAAACTTATTACCTCGAAATAGAAAAGGTAGTAATGAAGAGACTTCAGCTATATCTAAGGTAGTTACACGGGCAAAGGTGCAGTCACACATCCATCTTTCATATCCTGCAACGTTAGACAACCAAAAATAGTGTTAATGTTGACTGGTTGAGAACAACACAATGCGTTCTACAAGTGCAATAGTTTGTTTGAAATATGTCAGTGTAGCAAAGAGCAAAAAAATTAGAAAATTATCCATGCCTCTTCAACAAGTAAAAATCAGGTAGAAGAAAGACTCATCTAAGTATATACAGAGCGATAGATATAATGAGAAATTCAAAAAGAAATTGTATCCAACCTTATACCTATTAAAAGAAATCAATGTTGGTCAAACATTCATTTTATTTCACATTCTACAGTATTTTGTAAAATCTCTTAATGTTTTATCTTATTCTTTTCAACGTTAACTTCAGTTTTATTACTTATCAGTTTGAATATCTCTAGTAAAAGTTTATGAAAAAAATATCAGATATAGGCTATTTTACTGCCATCTTTGTTTCCAGATAATAGTTTTTATTAACAACACCATCGTAGTTTTTATTTTTAAATATATTATTATTATTATTATTATTATTATTATTATTATTATTATTATTATTATTATTATTATTATTATTATTATTATTATTATTATTATTATTATTATTCATTTACATATTAAAGCTAACAAGAATATTTTCTGAAATTATATTACTGGTTTACAGTGTGTTCGGAAGATAAAACAAAAAAGAAATAAGGAAAAAGAAAAAGAATAACAATCTGAGAAACTAAGAACAAGATATGCAGTTTTGTGTGTCCGTTCAACTCGCGAAAACCATGGCATCAGTAGAAAACATGTTACGTGTTTCAAGTATGACAAACAGTCATATTTTGTGTGCACGTAACATGACTTTTGTGTAATGTAATCCCCAATTAATGATAGGAGCATGTTATTGTTAAAAGCATATAGGATATCAAAAGAATATGAGTTCTCTCTTGTAATACGTCGTAATACGTATATCATTCTCTATCCCTTGTTATATTCTAAGTAATCGAGAACTGTAATTTCGTAAAGCAGAATAAACAAAAATGAACTAAAACACAATCAAATGTTAATATCGATGAAAGTTTCGAGTAGTATTTCTGTTGGAGATATATCCACTCACTGTTTCTCTCGGATAACATGTGCATGATTCTTGCATCTCATCTGCAGTTGGAGAACTTCCAGTAAAGAGAAGTGATCATACCCCTTGCAAGAACAAATTAAATTAAAAGTATTAAACATACTTACAGTGGATTTGAAAACACGACCCCAGGATTTATAATTTAGTGCCCATAACATCTCGACTATTCTTTCACTACTCCCGATATCTCCTAACTTGAGTGTTATGTATGAAATAATGGTAGGAGGGGGAAAGAACGGAAACAATAGTTTGATTTAAAAACAGAAATAAACACAGAAACTTTGGCGAATGAAGGCTTAAGTAGTCTCACTTATGACAACCCTTTTAAAGAAGCTTTGAGTGCGAAACAGTATTTCTTTTCCACCGTAGAATCATGTGTTTTTGGTAGGCATTCAATTAATGACGCTGAAATCTAAAATGAACGTCTTGAGTGCTAAACAACATGTTACTATCAGTCAAAAACATTTTTCTCGCGGCTTTACATTGTTTAACTCTTCTTGAAATTTGTGTTACGAATTGTGGCGGACATAAATTCTAGATTAGGTAATGGCTATTGCTTTTCAACCAAACGCGAGTATGAGAACTAAATCTGTGATATCTGTAGTTTGGAGTGGAGATGGAACTAAATTCTAAACAGAACGTCTAAGAGCAACTCAAGTTATTAATATAAAGTTTACCAAATATTATTGACTTATATCAAAAGAAATAAGAAAATGGTTTAAAAACAAAGAAAAATAACGTATAACATTGTAACTGGAGGGAAAGAAACATAACGGTAACATACTAAAGACGAACCCCTTATCGCGGAGTGATCGTGGTATAGCGGTCAAGGCGTTCGGCCAATAATCTGAAGGTACTCGGATCTGATCCCGATCTGGTTTTTAGTACAGAATTTTCCTTGCAATTGATCTGCGTGACACATGTTTTATTATCCTCAGCTATTTGAATACTTAGGTGTTTCAATACTTGAAATATCAACTCTTCACGAATAATATTAAATATCTCGCAGAAGACTAAATGTTAGGAGCTTTCTATTATTATTATTATTATTATTATTATTATTATTATTATTATTATTATTATTATTATTATAGTAGTAGTAGTAGTAGTAGTAGTAAGCCCCCAACTATATTGCGCCGAGTCAGCAAAAATTTTAGAGACGTCATAACTCAAAGGTCAATGACCTTGGCCCGGGGTCAATGATCTAGCGGTACTTAGGACCACCCCTCTAAATGTTGACAGGGGTACTTTGGCCCACCCCCTAAATTTTGGCACGGTTACATAGGACCATCCCCCTTAAATTTTGGAAATTGCCAAATCTAAAAATTGGGTACGGTAGCCTGGGAGCATAGTATGTACCTATAGTAGTATTGGGGGTCTATGTCGTTTCCTTTCATGGGGTAAAAAATTGCCAAAACTTCAAATTTCGGAGGTTTTTGACCTAATTTATCCCCTTTGATGAGGTGTTATTAACCTATATAGTTATATGGGCGTACACAGGGATACATTATCTTTCATAAGACATGGGTATATTAATGCACCCCTCGAAAATTTTGGGAGGGTTACCTTGGCCCACCTCTAAATTTTGGAAATTGCTCAATTTCAACATGTGGTATTATAGTATAGGACCCTAATATGTATCATGATAAATTTGGATGGTCCACGTCGTTCCCATTTAGCAGTACAAAATTGCCAAAAATATAAGCGTAAGCAATACGTTGTACCACGGGTTTGGTTTTTTGGTCCATTTTATACCCTTTGATGAGGTCCTATTACCTTATATGGTTACATGGTCATCTATAGGGGTCCATTCCCTATCATAAGACATAGGTACATTTGTGCACCCCTTTAAAACCTGGCAGGGGTACCTTGGCCCACACCTTTAATTTTGTAAATTGCTCAATTTAAAATTTTGGTATTATATTATGGGACCCTAATATGGATCACTATAAATTTGTGTGGTCCACCTTCTTCTCTTCTAGGGGTACAAAATTGCCAAAATATAAACGTAAGAAATACGTTGTACTACGTGTTAGATTTTGGTCCATTTTATCCCCTTTGATGAGATCCTATTACCTTATATGGTTATATGATTATGCATAGGGGTCCATTACCTATCATAAGACATGGGTATATAGATTAAACCCTTGAAATTTTTGGGAGGGTACCTAGGCTCACCAAGTCAATTTTGGAAATTCTCCAATTTAAGCATTTCATATCATAGTACAGGACCTCAATATGTATCACGATAAATTTGGATGGTCTACCTCGTTTCCTTTCATGGTACAAATTGTCAAATTTTAGTACAGCCACGTGTTCGGTTTTTCGTCCATTTTATCCCCTTAGATGAGGTCCTATTACCTTATATGGTTATATGGTCATGTATAGGTGTTCATTTCCTATCATAAGACATGGGTATAAAGTGCGACCCGGGAGGGGCACCTTGGTCCACCCATTAAATTTTGAAAATTTTTCGATTTAAGCATTCGGTATTAGAGTACAGACCTCAATATGTATCATGATAAATTTGGATGGTCCACGTCGTGCATTTTCCTAGGTAAAAAAATGCCAAAATATAAGCATAAGCTATATGTTGTACCACGTGTTTGATTTTGACCTAAGTTATCCCCTTTGATGAAATCCTATTGTCTTATATGATTATATGGCCATGTATATAGCTTCATTTCCTATCATAAGACATGGGTTTATTGATACACTCTTTAAAATTTGGTAGGGGTATCTTGGCTTATGCACTCAGTTTTAGAAAGTGTTTGGTATCTTCGTACAGGTCTTCAATATGTATTACTATAAATTTGGCTGGTTCACATCGTTCCCTTTTATGGGTAAAGAACTACCAAAAATCAAATTTCGGAGGTTGTTGACCCCCTTGATAAGTATTTAACACGTTATATGGGTATGTACAGAGGTTTATTACCTTTATTTGTTTATGTTCCCTTTTAAATTTGGGAATTATCAAATAACAAAATACGGTAGACGTTTTTCTGGAACCCATTGTAAATGCTGGTGTTCCTCTTATGGCCAAATATTCAAATTTTGAAGTTTATGACCTATTTGATTATTTTTTTGATACGGCTATATAATTGAATGAGTACATGATTTATTACATTTATTACTTTTTTCACAATACACAAGTGTATTTATGTACCAATCTTAAATTTTGGAAGGGGTACATTTCTTATTGTCATATCAATAATTGGTAATTGTTCTTAGAATTGGGTTGTATCTCTTTCTTTGGGTAAACCATTGCCAAATATTAGTATCAACACGTGATCTGTTATTGACCTATGATGGGATTAGGCGTACAGGACATTGGTACATTTAAACTTTGTAGGATAATTTGAGAATTGTCAAATGAAATTACGTCATTGGTTTTGATTATTCCAGGCTATGGACCAAATATAAACTTAAGCAACACGATGTGCCATGTGATTGAATAGGGTACAAAGATTCATTTCCGTTTCAAAATTCGTGGAAGTTATCAAATAACACGTTTCTAGACAACAGTTTGTTCTGCTAAGATAAACTATTGACCTAATTGAGACCTAAGTACAACATGTAATTCTATGAGTAATTCTAAGACTTAGGTATATCGAGAGAATTATTCTTTAAATTTGGGAATTGTGATAAACAGAATTTTAACATAAGGCGCGAAATTTGAAACAATACATTGAACTTTAGTTAAGCTCATAGTCTAAGATCATTGGTGGTGGTTGATTTGCCTTTAAGCCTTAGAAATCTGATAGCTAACTTATTTAATCTAATGACTTATAGACGAAAGGCAATGCATGCTACGGCACTGGCATAGTTATTCTTGATGCAATTTGGTTGGATGATCATTATCTTTCGTGCAATCTGATTGGCTGATCACTATCTTTCGTGCAGTCTGATTGGCTGATGATTTTCAAATCTTTGCTGCATTCAGTTTTAAATTTTGTTTAACGTTTAAAAATCTTGGTTTCGCTCAACATTTTGCACTCATAGATAAATATGATCAAAACCATTTATTTATTAATCGAATAGTTAAACACTGGATAAATTTTGACGGTTGACCGTGAAACGTGAAATTATTTAGTTGAATTTTTTGGTTGAAAATTTTGTTTGAAATTTTTTGGAAATTTTTAGTTTATAATTTTTTTTTGAAATTTATGTTTCGAAATTTATTGTTTGACAAGTTTTTGTTTGAAAAAACTGAAATTTTTTGTATTTTTTTTTCAAAATTTTTTATTGAAATTTTTGTTTCAAAATTTTGTTTGAATTTTTTCGTTTCCAAATCTTTTGTTTAAAATTTTTTGTTTGAAATTTTTTTAAAGATTTTTGTTTGAAAGTTTCTGTTTCAAAATTTAGTTAGATTTTTTCGTTTGAAATTTTTCGTTTCTAAATTTTTTCGTTTCAAAAATATTTTTCAAAATTTTGTTTCAAGTTTTTCGTTGGAAATTTTTGTTTGTAAACTTTTTATTTGAAACTTTTGTTGGGAAAATTTTGGTTTCAAATTTTCAAGTTAGTGAACTCATTGATAAAGAACCGGAATTGTTTAGTACAAAAACATCTAGCCACACTGTTTATCACGATGCAATAGTACACGTCAGAACATGATAATGCACCGTCATTAGTTTTGCGTCATATTTAAGTATCGCTCGAGGTAGTATTCATGATAACGTCATCATGGCTACTTGTCTGAAGTTTTTAAACACACGTGAGGTGATGAAATCATTTACCAAGATTACCGATTTACATCAGAATATACCTTATAGAATCATAGCTTGCCAAATAATCCCTACAAAGTTTGGATTACGAATAATAGTGAAGCTTGGAAATGATAAGAATATAATTTTACCAGCAAGATATTTACCCACGGAAGCTTCAAAACAAGAAGGACTGTTACGTTTCTTAATTACTAGATCTATATCTTTGTTACAAAAAATTCTTGAATCGAAGTCATCAATTTGAATTTAGTACACAGTCTCATCTGTGAATTTGGTTTCGTCAGCAATTGTGATGGAATCATGAATTCAAATGTCAGCACATTCCTTTGACGTCAGACGTAGCTGTATGCAGAACGCGATCTATGAATTTTGTTGGTCATCATGACGTCAGCAACTGTGATGAAATCATGAATTCAAACGTAAGCATATTCCTTTCCAATGACGTCAACAATAACAATCAAATCAGCAAATACAGTGTCAGCCCATGAAATCATTTGAGAAAGTGTGTTTCAAGAGGAAGGATTTGTACTTCTAACGATAAAGAATTCCTCTTCGCAAGCTATTATCCAATAAATATATTTCAAAAAAAAACATTTGATGATTGGTATCAGTGCTAGAACATTTAAACCTGTAATTCGATTGGGCAAAGCAGTACAATCTGGTGTACAACTGACCTTTGAAGAATGGCAAATATTATGTTCACGAATCGACCAAATGAATGATTGTTTTCATGATGAGCTAGATGTGACCATAGTCAAATCAACAGGATCAAATCATGAGGTGGTGTTGCGTACAGTCCTCGAGGAGAAGATGGTGCTGTTACGTAAAAAGAGTACATTGCATGTTCCCCGCAACATGGTGTATCTAACGCAAACGGAATGGTACAAATTCATCAACGTATTCCAGTGCGTAAAACATGCAGTGGAATTGTGCAACAAAACAAGTACATTCCTAAAAAAGTACTATTTTGAGAAATGTGTCATGCATATTGTAAAACATGCATCTAGATGTTGTGATGGTTGTCAACATCGTTCGTGGCTGCATACTTGTATTGATAAACAGTTCATTTGCGATCAAATGGACATTGAGTTTCCACCTATTGATATTGCAGTAGATCTTAAAAGACTTCAATTGGAATTAAAATTATACGCTAAAGACAAACTAGTGCAATAAGTTCAAAATACATTGTATCGACAATATCCAGATCCTTTATCTGGTATGGATGTATGTGCAGTGTAATAAAATGATCTATTTCAATGAATTGTTTTTTCATTTCAAGTACAACCCCATGTTCTCACATGTACTATTGCAACATGATAAGCAATATTGCCAGATGTTTTTGTTCTAAACAGTTCCGGTTCTTACTAATGAGTGCACAAACTTAAAAAATGACGAAACCAAACTTTGAACAAAATTTGAAAAAAAAATGTCAAACAAAAATTTCGAAACAAAAATTATCAAACGAAAAAATTTCAAACCAAATTTTCTTCTAAACAGTTCCAGTTTTTACTAATATGTGCACAAACTTAAAACTTTGAAACCAAAACTTTCCAAACCAAAATTTCGAAAGAAAAAAGTTCAAAGAACAATTTTTAAACAGAAGAAAAACATTTTTGAAAAATAAAAAATAAATCAAAAATTTCAAACTGAAAAAATTGAACCAAAATTTTCAAAAAAAAAATCAATCAAAAATTTTGAAGAAATTACAAAAAATCAAACAAAAGTTTTTTCAAACAAAAACTATTCAAACAAAAATTTTGAAACAAAAATTTCAAACAAAATTTCGAAACAAACATTTTCAAACTAAAAATTTCAAAAAAAATCAGTTTCAAACAAAACATTTTCAAACGAAAAAATTTCAAATAAAATAATTTCACGTTTCACGGTTAACCGTCGAACTTTATTCGGTTTTTAACTATTCGATTAACAAATAAATGGTTTTGAACATATTTATCAATGAGTGCAAAATGTTGAACGATACCAAGAATTTTAAATGTTAAACAAAATTTATAACTGAATGCAGCCAATGAGATTGCACGAACGATAGTGATCAGCCAACCAGATTGCACGAAAGATAATGATCATCCAATCAAATTGCATCAACAATAGCTTTCCCAGTCTGGTAGCATGCATTGCCTTTCGTCTATAAGTCACTAGATTAAATAAGATAGCTATCAGATTTCTAAGGCTTAAGGTCAAATCAACCACCACCAATGATCTTAGACTATGAGCTTAACTAAAGTTCAATGTACTGTTTCAAATTTCGCGCCTTATGTTAAAATTCTGTTTATCACAATTCCCAAATTTAATGAATACTTCTCTCGATATACCTAAGTCTTAGAATTACTTATAGAATTACATGTTGTACTTAGGTCTCAATTAGGTCAATAGTTTATCTTAGCAGAACAAACTGTTGTCTAGAAACGTGTTATTTAATAACTTCCACGAATTTTGGAACGGAAATGAATCTTTGTACCCTATTCAATCACATGGCACATCGTGTTGCTTAAGTTTATATTTGGTCCATAGCCTGGAATAATCAAAACCAATGACGTAATTTCATTTGACAATTCTCAAATTATCCTACCAAGTTTAAATGTACCAATGTCCTGTACGCCTAATCCCATCATAGGTCAATAACAGATCACGTGTTGATACTAATATTTGGCAATGGTTTACCCAAAGAAAGAGATACCACCCAATTCTAAGAACAATTACCAATTATTTATATGACAATAAGAAATGTACCCCTCCCAAAATTTAAGATTGGTACATAAATATACTTGTGTATTGTGAAAAAAGTAATAAATCATGTACTCATTCAATTATATAGCCTATCAAAAAAATAATAAAAAAGGTCAATATACTTCAAAATTCGAATATTTCGGCATAAGAGGAACACCAACATTTACAATGGATTCTAGAAAAACGTTTACCAAATTTTGTTATTTGATAATTCCCAAATTTAAAAGAGAACATAAATATATAAAGGTAATAAACCTCTGTACATACGCATATAACGTGCTAAATACTTATCAAAGGGGGTCAGCAACCTCCGAAATTTGATTTTTGGTAGTTCTTTGCCCATAAAAGGGAACGATGTGAACCATCCAAATTTATAGTAATACATATTGAAGACCTGTACGAAGATACCAAATGTTTATATTAAACAATTTCTAAAACTGAGTGCATAAGCCAAGATACCCCTACCAAATTTTAAAGAGTGTATCAATAAACCCATGTCTTATGATAGGACATGAACCTATATACATGACCATATAATCATATAAGACAATAGGATCTCATCTAAGGGGATAACTTAGGTCAAAATCAAACACGTGGTACAACATATAGCATATGTTTATATTTTGGCATTTTTTTACCTAGGAAAATGCACGATGTGGACCATCCAAATTTATCATGATACATATTGAGATCCTGTACTATAATACCGAATGCTTAAATCGAAAAATTTTCAAAATTTAATGGGTGGACCAAGGAACCCCTCCCGGGGGCACCAATATACCAATGTCTTATGATAGGAAATGAACACCTATACATGACCATATAACCATATAAGGTAATAGGACCTCATCTAAGTGGATAAAATGGACCAAAATCCAAACACGTGGCTGTATTAAAATTTGGCAATTTGTACCCATGAAAGGAAACGAGGTGGACCATCCAAATTTATCATGATACATATAGAGGTCCTGTACTCAATTTTTTAATAGGAAACAGCATTTAGAACCGGTGTAGTTTATTCGATTAATATACAGCAAATATTGCAATAAAAATCACGAGAATCAAACAATTCTTCCAGAATAATTGCGATCAATGATGAATTTGTTGTAACATATTACTCAGAAGAATTTGGATTAACATGTTACTTTTAGACTGTAGTTTAAGTGTTAGGTATATTAAACTCCAAATATACTTTGATTTCAGCAAAAGTTGAATTTATTGCACAAAAGTTAAAATAACGTTCAACAAGGATATTAGAAATTGCGACCTAGAGTTCACAAAAATGTACTGAGATGAACGTTATGCCTTGATTAGTAGAATAATTCTCGTGCTACAACTTTATATTCCACATGATATGTAAAAAGTATACGCTTTATGGAAATGGAACAAGCTCTTTACCTTTTTGCATAAACTTATATTGGGGTTAAGGAAATTAAGCACTTGATAAAAAGCTAAACCTTATAATATTCCGGAATAAACATAAAATCCATATGCGATATAAAGTTTGTGCAGATCGCAAAAATTTATCTTTGATAAGATATATTTTATGTGGTTAGGAAACTATTAAATTTCAATATTTTATCTTTTGATAAAATATTTTTGTGATACCTATATCATTACAGTTTTATGGTGACATACTTTTTAATTGAATATTCAAAACGTTAATCGATAAATTTATAGTTTTTATATTGTAATTGCAAATCATGCAGTATGCATGTTCTTGTGGAAACTCCAACAATACTCGTGTTGATTCTGAAGTTTATTTTCTTTTCGATATAAGTTTATAATGTTATTATACTTATCCTTATGTTTTATATAACTCAGTAGAAAAGGATGAGCACTTACTTGAATATTTAGCCCGTGACACAATTCGTTTTTAAGGAATGCATCATCCTTGACCAAGAAATGCCTATCATTAGGCCCGATATTATTGAGACACAAATAACATTTATCGTCCATTTCTTTCTCTTCACACGAAGCTTTCCCTTACTCCGATATATTTGCTTCTCAACGTGCGTACTTTAGCAGTCAATAAAACGTATAAGAATAAACGAGTCCTAACAATAATAGCTCAGGCTGTATGCTTGTTGCGTGACAACCGCGCAAGGAATATATTGATCAGGTAAATGGAATGAAATTAAGTAGTATATACTATGTCATCTAAAGTATCCGGACACCTGGTTGAAAATGACTTACAAGTTCGTGTAGCCCTCCATCGGTACTGCTGGAATTCAATATGGTGTTGGCCTTGATGAAAGCTTCCACTCTCGTAGGCATACTTTCATTCAGGTGCGGGAAGGATTCTTGGGGAATGACGGAGTGCTGAACTGAGGAGAGGTATCGATGTAGCTCGGTGAGGCCTGGCATGAAGTCGGCGTTCCAAAACATCGCAAAGTATTCTATAGGATTCAAGTCAGGACTCTGTGCACCCCAGTCCATTACAGTGATTTTATGGTCGTGTAACTACGCCGCCAAAAGCCGTACAGTATGCACAAGTGCTCGATCGTGTTGACATATGCAATCACTATCCCAGTATTGCTCTTTAACAGTGGGAAGCAAGAATATGCTCAAAATATCAATGTAAACTTGTGCTGTGATAGTACCACGCAAAACAACAAGGAGTGCATGCCCCCTCCAAGATTAACACGACCACACCATAACACCATCGCTTCCGAATTTTACTGTTGGCACTACACACGCTGACAGATGACATTCACCGGATATTCGCCATACCCACACCCTGCCATCGGATCGCCACATTGTGTGCGGTGATTCGTCACTCCAACAACTCTTCAATCGTCCTATGTTTACGCTCCTTACAGCATGCGAACCGTAGTTTGGCATTTACCTGCTTGATGTATGGCTTATATGCATCCGTTTGACCATGAAATCCAATTTTTCTCAATTCACGACTAACTATCATAGTACTTGGAGTGGATCCTGATGCAGTTTGGAATTCGTATGTGATGGTCTTGATAGATGTCTGCCTATTACACTTTACGACCCTCTTCAATTGTCGGCGGTCACTCTCAGTCAACAGACGAGGTCGGACTCTACGCTTTTCTGCTGTGCGATTCCCTCATGTTTCCACTTTACTATCACATCAGACACTATGGACCTAGGGATGTTTAAGAGTGTAAAAATCTCGGGTACAGACTTCTGACATAAGTGACACCCAATCATCGGAAAAAGTTCGAAGTCCGTGAGTTCCACGGAGCACCCCATTATTCTTTCTCACGATGTCTAATGACTACTGAAGTCGCTGATAATGAGTACCTGGCAGCCGGAAGTTTCAGCATAATGCACCTAATATGGAAAACGTATGTTTTGGAGATGTCCGGATACTTGTGATTACATACGATATATATACATATATATATATATATATATATATATATATATATATATATATATATATATATATATATATATATATATATATATATATGCAGTGCTGAATTACCTGCCAAGCAGTGTTTTGTGGAAATAAAGTATTTTTTAAAAGGTCTGCATTGTAATCCTCATATATTTCACTAATTTTTGTAACAAAGCAAATGATATTTTCTTGACATTAAAAAAGAAAACCATGTTCCCCTTTGAAGAAAACAAGCTTTTGTAATTCAGATTTGAACACGTTTCTAAGGTGAAGGTACATTTTTTCACTTAGGCTTGACTGCTGAACACGTATAGTTATGTGTTTCTCTTTGATGCCTTAAAAAACGATTATGAAATACGCTATAAACTTACGTAACATATATATATATATATAATAGTATCGGATCCAGGATATGATTAAGCGAAGGGCTAAACCACAGTTTCCCGCATTATTGATTGTAAAGAAGGATTGAAGTCCATTTTATCCAAAGTATAACTGAGCGTCAAGGGGAGGCTATAACTCCTACAGCTCCATCTTCAATATATATAGGTGTATATAATTTAGTGTGTTATTTATTAAGTGTTATTAAGTGTTTTACTAAGTGTTACTTAATAGGGGCTTTCGTGCTTTGGTCCCTTACGAGAAAATTACCAACCCACGCTTTGCTATTAATTGCAGAAGTTTAATTTTTTGGTCGGTAGATGTGATTAGAAGATCAGCATCTGTGTGTTATTTTTTTAAAGCTTTATCTTGCCTTTTACGCATATGACATGGGCCCAAATGTTTAGCTTAGCTCTAAAAGTGCTTGTACTTTTTCTTGGAAACTACTGAAGGGATTCGTTTAATTTGTATTTTACGCAGCCTACACTAAATGGTGGCGCTACCGAACTAGCATTATTTTTCTAGGTTACATACGAAGCCAATAACTATTTTTAAAAAATTGGAAGAATTTCAATATTTTTATATATTCACCAAAGAGCAATTGAAAGAAATAAAGAAAACTATGCTACAGTTCTATTTCAGTAAATAGAGAAACCCAGAAGTAAGATATGTGGAAAAGTTTGGATACTTTAGCATTAATTAAAGTGCAATTTTGAGAAATTAAAAGTTTAAAATTTACAATGGATTTTCATTAATAAGGCGAATCACAACATTTAGAAAACACCATAACCGTGTTTTTCGTCTTCGGTTTTGTCTTCTTCATCTTTCGTACACCTTAATTTCTTTATTCTTGGTCCTTGGTAAACTTTAGGATTGGCAACTCAGTTTTTGTTACACGGTTTCTGTCCATGTCTCGCAGTACCTTGGAGGTGTATTCACCGCTTGAAATTCCTATCTATTCCAGAACATAAGTTATCGCTTCACGGCCACTATTAAAACACAGAACAGTATCATACATTGCAATTACACGATTTTAAAACCTGGAAATGTAGTTTTTGAAAATCGTTGTCACATCAATGTATTGAAACTTTCATTGGAGTTCTGTGTTTTCTCATGCAAACATTTTCCCCAAGAGCTCTGTAGATGGGTTTGGTATCGTCCATCACTGCAGCAGGCAATCGATTATAATTTTCAATGTTCTCCAGTTTCTTGAGATCTGTTACACCCAGATTAGGAATTCTCTCATTTGGGACAAAGCATATGAGTTGGTTTCTCGTCAGTTGAATATTTATGAAAGTACGTTGCGCACACTGCTTTCTGCATCTTCTGGATTATGTCAAAGTTTTCCCTCATTGGTTTCCCATAATATACCTGTAAGCTATCTGAGCGCCTCATATAATTATCGTGCCCGCTTAGTTCACTAAAACAGACTAATAAGAAAAAAAGGAACCGTGAACGTACAACAGTAAGCTAAACAATGTATGCATTTTTATTGGAACGACAAAGGAAAAATATATTTACTACTTTGTTACAGAAGAGTAGGATGATCAACCATCTTGGAATGAACGTCAAAACTGAAAACAGAGCCCGAAAATACAACGGAACTACAGAATAATTAGCATTTCCCGAAGGAAACCTGATGTTGTAGGAACATGAAACTTCACGCAATGAAACTTCAAAGACCGTAGACTCTAAAAATTTTACTTCTCACAAATCGAAAATGTTGACCCCAAATACGGACATCCTCCCCTTAACGTTAACGATCTTCCACAAGATACAATGAATTTATGATTCTCCCTTGGGACTACTAATTGAATTATAGATTAATGCTTAGTAGGAACCTTAAAACCTATACAATGTCTATGTAAATAAAAATGAAATTAACTATGTTTGTGCCTTCTATCTCTTGAACCACGCGAACCACCTCAATCAAATTTCCAACACAGATGAGGTTATTACTTTTCCCGTTCACTTTGACGGTGCAACTTAACGTTGGGGAAAGGTGGAGATATGTTAAAAGGATTGCAAAATGCCGATATATGTGTCGAATCCGCAGCTTTCTGGGTCATTCAGATAAAGATTGGGACTCCCAGTGCCGTTTAAATCCAAATTCAGCCACGTAACTTGGGATAGTGGAGAGATGATATATATATATATATATATATATATATATATATATATATATATATATATATATATATATATAATTATCAAAAATGACTGATATTAGCGTCTAGTACATAATTTTCGGTGTTAGTAAGATCCGGTTTAAATCAAAACTCAGCCCAAAATAGCAATATTTATTTTTATTTAGATTAATTAATTAATTATTTTCGATTTTTATTATATATTTTCTTTGTTTCTGTTAACTGATATACTTACTTCCAACCATCGAAGTAACTCATTGACGCTATTATCTCTATAACTACAAATACAATCATGGGACATTATCAGAAAATTATATTCGAAAAGACCTCAGAATCATGACAACAGAATATATCTTTAAATTTGACGAAATAATGAAACGAGAATATATGTACGCATATATAAGAAATAAATATGGTATAGTAATAAACTAGAACGAATACATAAGAAAATTAATCAAAACGAGAAAACCACTCAAAAAGCAATAATATTTATCCACAATATACACTGATCACCAGCTGAATTAGAGAGAGCAGGACAGTTGCAGAAACTGCCGTGTCCGCCACTTGACCGCGGAAATGTGGGAAAAGTTCCTTTGGGAAGATGAGTCATGTTTCACATTGATACAGGCCGATAGATGGGTAGGGATGCATCGCCAACTGCATCAGATCCATCGTGTCACCAGGGAATTGTGTAGCCGGTGGTGGCAGTATTCTAATCTTGGACATGTTTACGTAGATTGAAATGTGTCCTCTAACACGTGTGACACGATCCGTCACAGGTGAACGCTATCGCGAACTTCTAGATCATCATATCCTGTCATTTTCTCAGCTTAAGAAATATATGAAGATTTCATTTTTCAGCAGGACAATGCGCCAGCCCAGGACAATGCGCCAGTGCTAGGATGCGATCATACTTCTCACCATCCTGCAGGTCCTGTATGAGTCTTTGCATCAGATAGGCTATCAATTGAGAATTCTCAGCAGCACTTGAGGCACCTCGTGAAACCCATGCCGCGAAGGGTAGCCTCCGTTATATGAGCTAAAGTTCGTGCTACAAGATATTAGGTACGTATCTCTAATTCAACAGTTGTTCGTTGCGTGAATTTTTTAAAAACACTTCTCATTCGGACTGATTAATGAGTGAATATGGTACTAACATATATGTATCCTCCCACGATCTGACTAATATTATTAAGAGGTATTCATAAAGACGTATTTACTCTATATTCTGATATTATTTCATATTCTGAAACAGAGTGCGAATGTTCAGTGGAACAAAACATTCTTCTCAAAACTGACTGTTTATTTCATATACTAAATAGGGATGTCTGCATTGCGAATGCTCAATATAGAAAACACACAAAATTACTTCGTTTCGGGGACTAGAACGCCATAGGATTTACCAATTGAATCAATGAGTGAAAACGGAGGACATTATATACCTTATATTTAGAAAGAGGTAAAACGAAACCGTTTATTGGATATTTCTTTACTTATAAAATAATACTCGTATTTGAAATTTGTAGCGTGTGTTCGGGCCTTTCTTTTGAACATAAAAGTAATAGCTATCGTGAATTTTTCTCCTTTGAATTTATAAGATTCTTACTTCTCCATTCAGGGATTCAATTGTTTACATCCATTGAGTAGAGCTTATGTTTATTTTTCTGCTTCCAACTCACTCCACAATGAAGACGAATCATTGTACAAAACATCTACACAGATCCATGGGCGGATTTGCGTAATCGATTACAAGACATGCTCTGAAATTATCCCAACTACTGTGCCTGCACACAAAAGTTCCAGAATTCAGAAATGTCCAGCCATCCATCGGCAATGACCACAGAGACCAGTTGCTGTATTTGATCGTAGTTTACGATGTTTTACAAAGTGAAAGAAAGTGGAAAATAACCTAAATAGAACATTGTTCTCTGTTTCTACTTATTGTACAAGAACTAAACCCATGGCATATTTACTACAACAGTTTCTTAATATTGGTATATGAGTGGAATCTCTTTGGCATTTTTGTCTCTTTATTATAAAATATTGTACTTTATATTTCACCCTTAATTATAATAATACCGATTTTAATGTCTATTTGACATTTATATTACTTACTTTCGAAGAAGGAAAATAACATATTGCTTTTCATGTATGCAGTCGGGTAACAATAAAACTTTCGAAACTGAATCTTAAGACATCGAATAAGTAACACCTTCGGAGAATACCAATTTTTTTAGTATCGTGACTGACTCACATCATATTTCAACTAAAATAAAAAAATAAACAGATTTAAAAACAACAAAATTTATTTTTGTCATATTTACAATTTGGTAGGATAATAATATATTCGAAGATGTTCAGTAGTAAGCGTAGTAATTGTATACAATGCTGAAGTTTTGTTTACTCTGTTACTTTGTTTTAGTTTGAAGAATAACGTGGTAATCAGGATATCTTTTTCTCTCTCTCTCTTGATGATTCGTGACGTGGACAACTAGCTTCGTTACTGATGTTCCCATTAAACTACAATCTCTCAATCTATTCTGGTGTCAATACTATGTTAAATTACATCAACGTTATGGTATAAGAAATAATTTGATGATGTCATTGATACTTATTTATATGAAATTTCAGATTTCCCATTTTACTAATTAACTATTAAATATAAAACATTGCAATACTATGTAACTATGCAATGTGGAAGTTTTGAAAGTTTAATATAACGACTATGTTCATCCATCCGTACGCCCTATCGTTTGTATCAGAGCAACGATGGTAAGTGATATTGTCAAGTATATTTTCGTAATTGATTAAACGTTTTAATGTAACGTACTATCACTACCCAAAACATTCTTTTATAACTAAAAGTAGTTCAAATTTAGTAAAACGTCTGGTTTCAATATAGGTTTCCATGGATCAAAATGGTAAAGTTATAAAAGAATGTTTTGGGTAGTCATAGTACGTTACATTAGAACGTTTAACACTTAAAGACCCATGGACAACTATAGTTGCCCTCTTGTTACGAGGCGTTCAGTCCCGGAGACAACTTTAGTTGCCATGCACCCATCAAGGCCAGCTCCCGCACTTCAGCACGCAGTTGACGAAAGAAGCCAGCAGCTTCATACAGCTAGTCCCTTCTGTTTACTATTCACTAATATTTATCACCTTCATGCCTACAGGTCACGTACTGCGTAGATTTATATGAAATGCTGTGTCAAATGTATATACCCCAAAAAGATATGAGTACTCAGAAGGTAAAAAAACATGTAGTTATTTTTTTCTTCTGTTTTATAAGTCAGTGGAAGTGTGTGTGGTTGTTTCGACATCCTTCTTGTAATTTGCTTAGGCTTCACTTCCCCTTTTTAGTTGAGCTTCTGGCGATGAATACCACCGCAACAAGTCGTGGTTCTTATGATAGTGGCGTATTTTCGCCCGGAGAAATTACGGAAATAATAGATGATAGCGACTCCCATGCTTTAGAAACGGACGATGAATCTAATGTTTAGACATTGCTACAATATTAGAATAACTAGAATCTTCCGACAGTGACACGACAACACTCGATGCTGTTCTTAGCACTAGTTCTCAACCATCGCGCCGCGCTTCTAAACGTCCTCACACCTAACATGTCACCAAAAGGGACAGGAGGGGGCGGAGTGACATATTGTGATACGTAGTGTATATTTAAACTTATTTATATTTAGTTGTATGGTCGTTTGCAATTTACTCGAAATTATCGGACAATATGTTTTTCGATTGGATTTCCAACATACAAAAAATATTCCTTAAAGTTTGCAACACTGTGTATTCAACGGTAACAATGCTAAGTGCATTACTGTTTTTCTGTTATATTAGTACATCTTTATTCGATTGAATCTGAAAGTTTCATTCACTTTAAGAGGGTAGTTTCTGAGTAACAAAATTTTAAAAATACATTTAAAATGGCCGGGATCCAAGCGTTTCTACATTTAAATCCCCTCCGGGTCTTTAAGTGTTAATCAATTACGAAAATATACTTGACAAAACTAATTGACTTCTAGACGTACTTATATTACTGATAATCATTTTTCCAAACTCTATCAACAGGTTTAGCATTTCTGTCCATTACCTAAATAAATCATTTACTCCGAATAGTCTCTGCAAATAACTTGTAGAAAATGGACAGAAGTAATGAACATAAACTATTAGTTGTCAATTAAAGTGTAGCAAGCGATAGCTCTAAACCCAAGTAGAATATTCACTCTGGTTCATGAAAATAATAAATATATTACAAAAATAATGGTCCTTTGGTTCTATCGTAAATATTTTAGTAAATAAATGAATAAAACATATTATGTATAATTTAATCACCTGGATAGCTGAGTGCGAGGCTGAAGATAATGAATATTATTAAAACAGTAGGAAATTTGAGGGCAGCAGTGGCCCAGTGGATTCCGGCGGGTGTAGCTGAGCAGCGTGAGGTGTTAGATTGTAGTGTTGTCAACGGCTCGAGTAGTTTGGCTCACGACTCAGTCACCACCGAGCCGAACCGAGAAGTGAGCCGAACGCACACCTCAACCTACCCTAAAAGTGAAGGTGATGAAAAAAACTTCGCTCACTCCTACAATGTACAACACCATTAGTTAAATTTATACTAGCTCTACAATTAGACTCATTTGACATTTATGAGTATGTGCGGCTGTTTGCCTGTTCTACAACTATATTTTATTGTTTGGTTTCATTTTAATGAAAATTGGCTTATGAATTCAACTAATCATCCTATTGTTTGCGATTTAACTCTATCAAGAATAAGGGGTAAAAGCTAAAACACTCACCCATTGCAGATATACATACAAATCAATTTTGTAGTATAGGCAAAACAACGTGAAGATCATTTGATTAAACAAAACATAGTCTATTCTTACTTTAGGCCATCCACATCGTTCGAATTGGTTACTGTGAAATTATCAATGGATAAGCGTGAAAAACTGACCAAGTTCCTCTGAACTTCGAAACTCCGTTCTTTAAATATTGTAATAAAATATTTTTTAAAATAACTTTCACGATATTCACTCAATTTCGATTGAATATGGCGTATATTTTATTTGGGGCATCTCCATCATCCCTATTAAACGAAGTCAATTTTGCTCAAGAGAAAAATGAAATTAACTCTTTCAGTTTTACGTGTAACGATTATGCCCTGTAGACTAAGGAAGACGGTGATTAAGGGAAGTGAATTATGATGGTAGACTTGGTCGAATGTTAATTTGAGAGGAAGCGGAAATCTGCCGGCTGGCAAGAATTAGAGGTTGAATTAGTTTACCCTGGCATTTTAAAAAGATCCACTATAAATTCTATAAAAAGTATTGAGTTTTACTAGTGATAAATCCAGGTAGTGGCTCATTAAACCATCTCCTGCTTGCCAATCTTATTATAAAAATCGACGTATCTAAAGCCGGATATTTGGTCAAGATATTTTATCCTTTGCATAAATTTCAGGGAGAACCCGTAACGTCATTTCATTAGCAAATGTTGCAACTGATCAAATTGAATAATGCTAAAAATAGCCTAATTTGCGTGGTAGAACCTATTTTTGGTAGTGGTTACTACATCAATTTGTGTTGTTTTGTTCTGTTACGTTTCTGAATAATTTGGAAGATTTTAACAGAATGCTTGTTATTATACATTTATATTTGTTCTGTTTGATACGACAAAAAATTCATTATGAAGAAAATGGTCTGTAGAGCTCTTTCTAGAATGTCTGTTATTAGTTGTAGTAGTTGATTTGATTTAGCATCCCGTTCAGCAGGGACGCTATATGAGACATTGACCTACAGCTTAACGTGGGATTCAAACCACATGAGCTCTTGCCGGAAATTGAACTCCGCTTTTAGAACAAGGTATCTGACACAGTCAGTTTTTACCCATTTGGGTTGCAACAAACCTTGTGATATATTTGTTACTGGGAAACAGTGACGAAATTGGATAAGAATTTCATTACCTGGAATCAGTGAGACCAGTGATCCGGTATGACCAAACAAACCTGGAGACGATGGAAATAAAAATCTCTACGACGCAGTTAAAGGAGCCCTAACCGTTCCTGTTGATCTAATGGTTAGCGTGTGCGGCGACAGTTTGATATGCAAATAAGCATTTTAACGTCACACGTTGAAAAAAGTCCTTTAGAAAGTTCAGACAAAATATCCTCTATTCTTGGTGTATACTGACAGTTTAAATATAGTCTCTTATTGAGATCTTGGTAATTTACTATCAGCCTTATGCAGAGTCGTTTTGACGTATTATTAGCGTCATACTAAAGGCGTGACTACTGCAGGAAACATATGTTCGTCAAACTCTTTAGCATGACACTAATCACGCGTCAGAACGACTTTGCATAAGGCCCTATAAGTCTTTTATTCCAAGTTTTATTATGTACTAGAAAACATGGAAAAGCCCAATTACTATCAATTGGTTGTATAATATTTTGATTTAATAAATCATCAAAAATATAATCCAAATATTTTTGATCAGCCCCTGTCATAGGGTAGACTTTCTTATATCGGATTTTCATCATTTACTTTTATTTTATATTCATAACCTTTTAGCTCCCCAATTTTATCACTAAACTCGTCTGGATAAAAAGAAATTAGAGATTCAACATGCCGTTATAACGTGAAATCAAGCTCAGGTAATTCAGGGTGAACCATCAATCGTTGAGTTGTCTCCTGCCCAGGAAGATTGTGCCTATCATGAGGATCTTCTAACCCAGTAGAATTGACAAAACTGCAGCTTGTTGTACTGGTACCGCTTTGCCTCCGACTGCGAACTACATCCTCTCGTCGAATGTCAGCTGACCTCAGCATATCACTAGGAAATAAATGTCTAGAAGCAGCATTATTGTTATCATTTTGGGTGAATTTAAAGTATACATTATAGGAACTGTCATTCATTCTTGATTCAAAGTTAGTTTATTAGAACATAAGTCTATCTGCGCCTGTATAGCTTTAAGATCCTTTATTCCCAAAATAAAGACGAGTTCCAAATTGTCCACCAAAAACATTTTCACTTTGTAACTTAGTATGGAATTTCATAAACAATCAGACCAATGAAGTTAACGTAATGACTTTTTTGTCCACATCTGTACAAGTAAACTGTTCATATAATGGTCTTGTAGGATTATTTAATCTATTGTTCCAATTTTCACTGTTGTTTACTAGCCAACGACACAGAACTACAAGTACCTATTCCCCCATAATAATTTCTTCCTAAACAATAAGCACGGATAAACGCAGCAATCAGTCTATCCTGCTTGTACCTATTAGATGATTATATTTGGTCATGTTTATTTTTGTTGCATTGTTTTTCTTGGAGAACACTTGATTAGAGCGATGTTCGGGCTGGAGTTGAACCTGTGCACCAGTCATACTATTCGTATTACGTTGCCTGTCAACCCACTGTGTATGTGGACTTTCCCTCTCCTGTACCATTCTTAAAAGATACTGAGCATAACGATGATTTCTACTACACATATAGCAGATCATTCTTTTCTTTTGTGATACACTTTCCTTTTGTATCAACGAACTACAAACTTATAAATTCCGCTGATACATATTTAATTTTACGATTCTATGCACTGATAGTAAATATGAAATTAATTCGACACCACTTTGTCTATTACATACTGGAATATTATTTATTTTAATAGAAAAACTAAAAGCAGCAGCATTTACAGTTAACTTATCAAAGCAAGTACTAAAAAGTTGAAACAGCTGATTTCCTAAGGTTCTTTCACTTTCAATTTCTCCTATCTGTGTTTCCACAAACAGGTTGCTTATCGAATGAGCGATATTGTAGCTGTGTTGTTACATCTCTATCAACTTCATTCTTTTTTTATGACGTACATCAACACTCACACTAACGACACATCACGGGCTCAAGATCGAACACCTGCTCGTACGAGGAGGAGTCCTGGATGTTAACTGTAGGTTTCCTTATTTTAGCAACTAATCAAGACTCTCTTGCCCAAGAACTGTTATCCGTAAATGCTATATCGTAAGAGCGATTTAATGGTTCTACAAAAATACCAAGATCACCATTTGAAAATCCATTCAAAACTAATTGACTTCTAGACCTACTTATATTACAGATAATAATTTTTCCAAACTCTATAAACAGATTAAGAAAGAAAAACCCAAAGTAACTTCCAACATTGTTTCTACTATATTGTATGCTTTTCAATAACCGGAATGAATTACAAATGACCTATACTGTAAATACCTCTGCACTTCCGCGTATAATCAATCTGACCTTACCCCCTCTTCTATGATAAATTTATTTTAATTCATTAAACTTACTGTAAAGGCAACAAAGACATGGTTATACATTTAATAATCCCAAATGTATAATTATCAGTTATAAGAGCTTACATTTCAATAAAGTCATTTTTTATTCTCCCACTTGAGAAGAAAATATGAGAATTCAATTGTGAAGCTGAAATTTGTGTAACGTGCGTTAAGTAAAGGCAATCCAATACCGCAACGTCACTGTACGAGAAGGAGGAATAGCCCCCTCCACAATTAATTTTCTGGCAGAAATTAAGTAAAAATTGCATACAACAATTGAGCCTTTCAAAATATTTATACAGTATATACATAAAGAACTAAATCCAAAATTACAACCTTGGATTACTCTAATATTATCAACGGTTAAAATGGTGAAATGAGTATGCAATGTTCTAATTAATGCAATTTTAATAACAATTTTTTTCATAACAAAAACACAATATAATTTTTCCATAAACGAGTAATTTAGCAAATTATCCTATTTAAATTCCATAAACATAAAAGCAATCTCCTAATTGATTGATATTCGAGCATTTAACAAATTGATCTTTACCAGGCAAGCTCCATTAGAAGCAAGTTCAATTATGAAAACCAGGATATAATTTAGAATCTATGCATAACCTATTTAACTACTTATTTCAAGGATAATACATACAATTAAGATAAAAAACACTCACCAAATACAATTCAACTGGTATCATATACCAATATTAATTTTGCCTTTTATGGTATCGCGAACAATTGCCTTAAGTTAACTATTATATCCAAAATTATGTATTCACTTTTCACTAAACTCGTTATTACAGATATTTGCTCGTAAGAGTTTGATTTCAGCTTCACAATTGAAGCTTATAGCTCGTGACGTAAGTTTCGAATAGATATAGTTCTGTAGATTGCCACTACAGCGTTATAGTCGACCTATCTCCCCGACATCTATACAATTCAATACGCTATTTTTTTTCTAACAAACTCATTACAAGAGATGACACTGTAGTAGCGAAACTATGTTTTATCTCTATAATGCACGAAATGGGCTTCCGATCAAAATATATAAAAAGACATGACGAATTGTTATCGAAAATATTTTATTCTAGTTACCGTAGCAAGAAATAATCAAAGATACAACTAAAATTTAAAATTACACATTCATATCGAAGTGGGAAGGCCTAATGTGTACATCAGATATAGCAACAAGCGATAAATTAACTAGTTACAGCTACAGGTACACAGTAACAGCTTTATAAACGTATCTGAGTAGCTGTATATTTCCTCCTGGGTCTAATCTGTCTGTGCGTCACCTGGCCTCTCACCGTTGGTGTGCTTGTTAGTACCTACGATGTTCCCTATTAAAGAGTGTGTTATAGAAAGTGCTCAAATTGCGTACCATGTTCGATTTCACAATCTATTTACAGCAGCCCTAATGACATTGGGTTTAATGAGTGCAATTTCGTCAATAATGTTTTGTCGAAGCTTATCTAAGTTGGTAGGCTTCCTATGTCCCCAGAGAAAATAGTCCAGTAGCTAGAAGTCAGGAGAACGATACTGGCCACTCAATTTCACCTCTTCTGCCAATCCACCTTTGGAGGAATTGCTCATTGATAAATTGCCTAACATTTACACCATAGTGCGGGCCTATATTGCTGGAACCACGTTTCCGCTAAGTTATCCTCTACAATGCATATCTTCATACTTTCCAGCATTCAAATTCCCGCCAATGAAAAATGGTCAAACTATGGACTTGTTCACCACTCCCGACCAGACGTTCAATTTATGAGGGTATTGGGTATTTGCTTCAACAGACTAATGAGGATCGCTGTCAACCCAAAATCTACATTTATATCTGTTAACGTGACTGGTTAATTCGAAAGTGTCTTCGTCTGAAAAAAACAATTCTAGTAAGAGAGTTAGAATCATCGTCAATGCTCATCATTTGTTCAAAAAATCCATACTATAGTGGAAGTCATCTTCATTTATCTCATGTATCACATGAATTTTGTACGGTTGGAAATTTTATTAACTTCAAAGTTCTGTGGACAGCCATGCGACTGATATCATGTTGGTGCTCAGGTGAGGATTTGCAACGAAGGATAATGCAAAGTCAATCTGTTTTTTTTTTATCATAGTGGATGACATTGGTTGCCGTGAAATTCGACGATTCTCTAGACTTCCCGTTTTCTCGAAGCGCCGCGCGATGAATTCGACAATCGACTTTGAAATGAAATCGTTTGGACCACGAAATGTTTAGTTAAATAGCACAGCATAGATCTTTGGCGACCATCCCATCCCCGCATCATCAAAATAATTATTCTGTCGTGCTCAAAGAGAGTGGCCATGTCGTCAAGTAGTTAATATCTGTCCAGCACTTAGAGATCACCACAATTTGATTTTACCTTCGCCAGTAAAGTGCACTTAATTTACAAGACATTCACTCACAATGAACAGCTCGAATTGGATTCACAATAAGATTTCGTGATAAGGAAGTCACTGGCAGGATTTCGATTCTCACTCATTCCACACTACTCGCTAATCTATTTCAGCCGCAACAGGACACTACGGAGTAAATCACTAATTTTACAGTGATGAAACCTTTTGTCCAGTGTCTCATGCAAAACTAACTCAAAGCAAGAATGTCGAGGCTACTCCCCAAGAAACTAAACAGCTACTACAAGCATAATTACTAGCTCTATTTCAATGAATTATTTGACATACACGTGGATAACAAACGTTGCTTCGATATAAAAACAACTCTTTTGGCAATTAGGGTAGTTTCATGCTTGTTTGATTTGATTTTAATGCCTCCGTTACGCGGAGAACTATTTTAGTCTAATCCTGTCCTCATTCTTGGGAGAACAACGTTCAATTTGAAATATTGCGTGCATTTTAAACCGCAACATTTCTGTGTACTTTGAAAGGAATTCTCAGTTGTTGAGATTACAGTCATGAGCGCCCATATGCTTTTTCAGAGGAGAGGAAAACACGATGTTTCAGAAGACGGGGGCAGGGGGAGTAACTACTATTAAAAAGGTATTTGTGCACTAATTTAACAAAAGCAAGAGCAATTTAAAATCCATAGGGAGCAAATGCCCCATAACTCCCTATTTTTCAACTCTCATGATTACATGATTACAGTTTGCAGTAACGATAACTGCAATAAAACAATTCAAATAAACGCTTGGTTGGTATACAGTATTTGTACAGATGGTGATCAGAAAAATGGAAACACCTGAACGAAATTGCAACTTACCAGATTAATATGGTGTCGGGCCAACTTTCGCCTTCAGAACAGCCTTGATGCGACGTGGGATGGAAGCATAGAGGTCGTGAATGGTAGCAAGTGGAATTTTACACCGTTCCTCGTGCAGGGCATAGGCCAGTTCTGTGAGAGAGGATGGAGGTGGAAATCGTCGCCGGAGTCGTGTTTCCAAGACGGACCACAAATGTTCAATTGTGGTTGAGATTTTGGGATTGGGCGGGACAGGGGAGGTGTTGAACTTCATCCCGATGTTCCTCAAACCACGCTGCAACAACGCCAGCTGTGTGAATGGGTGCATTATAATCCTGGAAGATGGAGTCATTGTCCGGGAACAACATCCCGGACCATAGAATGCAAGTGGTCTCCTAAAATTGCGACATAATCGTTGGCAGTGATTCGTTCGCTAAGTGTGACCACAGGACCCAATGAAAACCATGATATGGCGGCCCACAGCATTACCGAGCCGCCGCCGTGTTTCACAGTTGGGCGGAGACATTGCAAATCATAAGCTTCTTTGGGCGTTCTCCACACATAAACACGGCCCGTGGTTGGGAATAGGGTGAAGGATGACTCATCGGGCCATATCACATGTTTCCAGTCCTCAACGGTCCAAGTTGAATGGTCGCGGCACCAGTTGCGGCGTGCGAAAGCGTTATGGTCCCTGATGAGCGGTTTGGCCCGTGCAACACGACCCCGTAAGTTCATGTCATGTAATTCGCGGCGGACTGTGATTGTCGAAACATGATGGGGGAGGTGCTGATTGAGTTTTTCCGTCACTTACTCCGCAGTGGCATGACGGTTCTGCGTGACAATGCGCTTTAATGCCCGGCGTGACCTGTCACTCTTGATTTTCTTCCGCCCACTGTTTCGCTTCCCCGATGTGGTTTTCCCGTGCGTTGTGTAGGCTGACATCACCTTCGACACTGTCCCACGCGACACACCGAACACAGTAGCCACTGCCGTCACACTCGCTCCACATAACCGCGCACCAACAATTTGCCTTCTTTGAAAATATGAGAGGTCTCCCATTTTACACTACCTCCGTGTGCTGCAGCCACTGGACACTGCTGTTGCACTGCGCCTGACGTAGTATGGAGACCGACCTAACACACCGCCACCAGTGGTCCGGCGCTGCGGGCGCCACGACACCACTGACAACCCATACATCTGACGTGTTGCCAACTACAGGTGTTTCCATTTTTCTGATCACCATCTGTATCTCTTGCTCGAAAGTACATTCCATGAGTTACTCGATAAAATTGCTTTTTGATATTACGTTGTCATCTGTCAAAACCACAAAACAATTTTTCCGATAAATGTTACGTCGATTTTGTGTATAGCATCTGAAATTAGAGTAACAATTGGAGGTTTCCACGTCACATTTTCAAGTGCTCCCTTTACCCAAGCCCTCTAGGGGTTGACCAAGTTCATTCATTTGCACACACACTTTTAGGATTCAAAAATATTAGACCCATATATTTCTGTTTAATTTCATGCCAAGATGCGTATTTCTCGAGATATTCCAATGTCCCGACATTTCTGTTGCGTTGCTCTATAAAACAGAGATTTTGCGATTACAGTGTCATCTATCGAGCAAACAAACAAATATATTACAGATTAAAGTTACGTATTTTTGTATGTAGCATCTGAATCTGGACTAAGAACTGGGCGTCCCTTTTACACTTTTCAAGTTGCCCCTGCCCCTCTTAGAGGGCGCCAAGGAGCATTGATTTGCGCACAGTTAAATAGAAATCGGACAAATGTTTGACACGTATTTTGCTTTTCATGCTCGGACATGTATTTCTCGAGATAGTTTCCTGTCCCGAACTTTCTGCTGAGTTCCTCAATAAAACAGATTTTTCGAGATTACATTGCCATCTGTCAAGAATACACAAAAACGTTTCCAGTAAAAGTTACGTATTTTTTTTAGTAGCATCTCAATCAGGACTAAAAACTGGAGGGACCCAATTTAACTTTTCAAGTTGCTACCCTGTCTCCTTATTGGGCACCCGGGTTAATTCGTTATTCCACTCTGAAATAGAATTAAAAATATATTTGACACTTGCTTTTGTATTTCATGATACGACGTGTATGCCCCGATCTTTTTGTGACACTCTGTATATACAGGGCGTTTCAAAACCACACCGACAACATTTGGGAGATGGTTCCTGACACCAAAATGAGACAAAACCTATAGATCAACCTGGTTGCACAAATGCTTGGTTTCAGTTATTGGCTGTGGAAAACATGAAAAAATGATCTTTAAAGGTCCCTAGCTTCAAAACTGTGGGATCTACCGTAGTCGTTTCAAGATTTCACCTAGGAACTAATATGTGCACTATCCAAAAATACATGTTCCAGAATCCTAAGGTACTCATGCAACGATTTTTGTAGAGGGAGTTTGGTTACTTGCATATAACACGAAGTACGCACCAACCATCTCTATAAAAATTGCTGGGGAAGTGCCGCAGAATTCCGAAACATGGATAGTTGGAAGGGACACATATTAGTTCGTAACTAAAGCCTTGTCCTGACTACAGTAGGTATGTTATTAAGTATATTCGGCATGATATTAAGTAAATGTTTGTTCCCAATAATATGTAAGTTATGTTTCTTCATTGCTGTAGCAATAACAACTAGGATAAATAATTTAGCTTAATTGAATCATAGAGGCACGAAAGTAAATACATTCAAAGTGTATAAATAATAATGACCCCGATTTTTCGAACAGCCGGGGTTAAAAGAAACAAAGCATTTATCTGGTCATTTTTCATAATTGTTCGTTCGTCAGTAGGACCTCTCAAAGTTTCCGAATTTGAATTATTGGCAACTTTGTGTGAAAAAGGGGCAAGGTAAGGGGTGGGGCAGTGGGGGTAAGTTGGATAGACCGTATTCATAAGGTGAAATCCCATTACTTGTTTTGCAGTACGCAGTTACAGGCTTCCTAATAAACTATCCACTTGGAAACTATGCGCTTCGAAGATAGAGGTGAGTCATGTTTCATTTAAAATGGGTTAGTATTGGTCTTCCTTTGGGATGACTCACAACAACATTTACCGAGAAGATTTCTAGTAATAAACTAACGTTGAATTCTTCATTTGCCTTATGAAGAACATAATTGCCTCACATTGGATTCGATACGTTTCCAAGATAGAGGTGAGTCTCATTAGATAGGGTTTGATAATTTCTTCCAGTAATCTGACTCACAACAAAATTTATCTAAGAGCTCAGAGGAAGCACTCTTCATTTGCTTTACGGACCATATAATTGTCTCATTTTGAAATAAATTAGCTTCGAAGATTGGGATGAGTCATGTCTCATTAAAAAGGGTTATTGATGGTCTTTCTGTGGGCAGACTAACAACAAAATTAATCGAAGAGACTTCTAGTAATAAGATAATGTTGAATTCTTCATTTGGTTTATGGAGCACATGATCGCCTCATTTTGATATCGATGCGCTTCGAAGATAGCGGTGAGTAATGACTCATTATAAATTGTTAGTTATGGGTTTGCTTGAGCAGACTCAGAATAAAATTTATCGAGAAGATTTCTATTAATAAAATAACATTGAATTTTGCATAAGCTTTAAGTATCATTTGCTTTATTAGTATCTCTGTCTTTCATTATCGAGAAGATTTCTATTAATAAAATAACATTGAATTTTACATAAGCTTTAAGTATCATTTGCTTTGTTAGTATCTCTGTCTTTCATTATCGAGAAGATTTCTATTAATAAAATAACATTGAATTTTGCATAAGCTTTAAGTATCATTTGCTTTATTAGTATCTCTGTCTTTCATTATCGAGAAGATTTCTATTAATAAAATAACATTGAATTTTGCATAAGCTTTAAGTATCATTTGCTTTATTAGTATCTCTGTCTTTCATTATCGAGATTTCTATTAATAAAATAACATTGAATTTTGCATAAGCTTTAAGTATCATTTGCTTTATTAGTATCTCTGTCTTTCATTATCGAGAAGATTTCTATTAATAAAATAACATTGAATTTTGCATAAGCTTTAAGTATCATTTGCTTTATTAGTATCTCTGTCTTTCATTATCGAGAAGATTTCTATTAATAAAATAACATTGAATTTTGCATAAGCTTTAAGTATCATTTGCTTTATTAGTATCTCTGTCTTTCATTATCGAGAAGATTTCTATTAATAAAATAACATTGAATTTTGCATAAGCTTTAAGTATCATTTGCTTTATTAGTATCTCTGTCTTTCATTATCGAGAAGATTTCTATTAATAAAATAACATTGAATTTTGCATAAGCTTTAAGTATCATTTGCTTTATTAGTATCTCTGTCTTTCATTATCGAGAAGATTTCTATTAATAAAATAACATTGAATTTTGCATAAGCTTTAAGTACCATTTGCTTTATTAGTATCTCTGTCTTTCATTAATATATTACCAATGTAACAGTGTCTAAAATTTTAGATATATTTCAGAAAAACTCTGGTTCATATTTTACGTCGCCATGTTTTCTGTTAGAAGGGCCTATGTGTCCAAACCATGTTTTTTTGTAGATTAAACAATAATTCACAGTTTCGTCCTATATAGCTAATAAACAATCGGCTACCATGTAAAGTTACACATATTTTTATTTTTGTCATCAGCCAAACCAACTTGTGAGAAATCCTTTTTCATCATTTCTCGAAAGTGCTGTTTATTGCACACACTCCCTTTTAACAGAAAATGATTTCTATGTAGAAAAGTAAGCCTAGCACCGAAATCTCATTGTTTGTTTTAGCAAATCAATGGCCTATAAATAAAAGTTTTTGTTGTCATTGGTTTGCAGATGCAATTGAACTTGAACAAGCTGTGCCAAATATAGGTGCATGGGACTGAAAAAAATTGGTTCCAGGAGATGTTGTGAAACTGATGCTGCGCTGAGAATAATGCATAAAGATAAAGGTAGATTGTATTGAAAAGACGAACACATCAGTTGCTGTTTAACTTGTATGGACACGTCAGAAAAATGTGTTATATATATATACACCCACCCTAATTCGCAAACCTCGTAACTCACTTATAAAAAATTTTACTGGAGAGACGAAAAACGTTTTAAAAAGTAATTTCCGAGTATATCTAATTTACTTTGGGATAACATGTTCGTTTTATGGCATAGGTTTAAGAACGTTTATGTTTATGGACATTTAGAACAATATAAGTATCTTTTAATGACATTAATTGGAGTTACGAGTTTTTCTCTCTCATAATCTGAAACTGTTACAAGGAGTTACGAGGTTTTAGTTTTTCATTGTTTTATTAATTCAAATAAAATTTTCAAAAAAATAGTTCGAATTATTTTAATTATTTGAAAAATACCAAGAACAATGTAATGTCTAATTTCTGAATTGGTAAGACATTAAAATAATGTTTGTTTCCAAGATTTTTCTTAGAACCATGCTTGTTCTTACATGACCTAGCTCACGTAAGGCAAACTATCATAGAAATAGTGGATGTCTTTCGGCATAGTCAATTTCAAAGACTGAAGATGATCATATTTTATTTTTGAGATGTTGAGCCAGTTCTTGTGAAGTAGCGGCAAATCTTCAAAACTTTTCGGATGTTTCTCATACTTGCGTTGGAGTAACAATTTTCAGCTCTCATGAAAATCCAATTTATACTAAATATTTCCATGAAGAGAGTACCATAATGCTTGCAAATCGGATAATGTTGGCTCACATAAATTCCCGGTCTAATTGAAGCTTGAGTTTGTACCTGTTCAAAATGTTTGAAGAAACTGTGTTCCAAATATTTCACTGAGTAGGGATTTTATTCATCCGAGCTTCTTTACATGGAGATACATATACACCAGGAACATTGATCTTTTTGTTCTGCAGAACCCGTTCGATGGTTGAGTACATCGAGTCCTCTTCCATCTCTGCATATCCTTTATCTAAAAATGTTTGTTTTATGACAACATTCCTTAAAATGGTTACTTGAAGCAATGCATTAGAAAGAATGACATTTCGACTTTGATAACCACAGCCATAACTGAACAAAATCAAGTTGTCGTTTATATTATGTAATGACACTGGGATAAGACAAAATCCACAATAATACTCGCATACTTATGTGAAATAATGCTACCCTCTAATTCGTTCCACAGATAACAGTAGCCATCCCTGGATTTTAAATCGACTAACGTAAAATTATGCACAGCCAGCTTGGTCTTGAAACACAAGCTCGACACATTGGATTTAGGACAGAGCAAGACACACTGAAGGTCCATTGTATACACGTGGGATTCCGTTTCCTTGTCGCGTTCCTGATCTTCACGTGCTTCTGTTTTCTTTCGGAAATTCGTTTGATAGGTTTGTTCATCAATATTTCCTGTTGATATCCTACACGTAAATCGCATTAATCTTTTTTGGTCTAAACAGACTTAGGTTCTGATCTTCAAAGTGTGATGGAAAATTGTAGTACTTAGTGGGGTGCGGTCACCCCTTTAACAGTACACCATTCATTCTTATATGCGTTATACATATAATTGCTGTTCGGATTTCCATGTTGGTTCCATATATTTTTTCTTTGTAGAGGCACTACAATAGTGTGACTTCATAGTCTGGAGTGACTGAAAAAACTCCACAAATGACTGTTTCCCTTGCTTTTGAGTTCGGTCATCCAATATCCACATTCTTTTGATTCTTACTGCTCTCTCATTATCACTTTCACTTTCGACACTTCCTTCTGCTCCAGAAGCTCCAGTTTCTCCGTCCCACTTCTTCCAGTTCAATCCTGACTACTCACCCAGTCCTAGCGTAATCAGAAACATGGTTTTGCATACTCGCGCCTTCACACCTTGAAATCTGAGAAAATAACACATCGAACCCTGATTGTTCATTTTTTCTATCCCTGTGTCTTTTTGTTGGTACTTTTCAATCAGATTAGCGACATATGATTTATTTTCCTTCCACTTCATGCACCAAAACTTTTTGAAAATTCTCTTTCTGTCGTTTCCTGTAAATAATAAGCATTTCATGACTTTATTCTCACTATAGGAACACTTGCACCGAACCTTTAAATTTCTACTTTTCCTAACTACATTGTAATTCCAATTATCATTTTCTTATCTTTTCCTTTTGTAGCACTTTCCCTGCTTTCTTGACATTTTATGTTAATTTATCTTCCAAGTAGACTTATCCACTTTATGTCATTTTTCCTCTCGTTTCTGACTCGCACGACAACTTCTGGTTTAGCCTGTGTATTCTCCTCTTCCACAATTTCTAATTCTTCACTCTCTTCTTGTTGAGTTTCTTTTGTTTCCGTCAATTCTGCATCCATCCTTCTTTCTTCGTCTGATACTTCATGAGTTAGCCTACTGGTTAATATAAATTGTGCCACTTTCTGGTTCTCATTACTCACAACCTTCGGTTCATTTACATTCTCTGATATATCCTTCCCATTTTCCTCTCGCACACGTGCCATTGAACACGTGACCTCTTCATTTTCGGATACAATAAGTAGTTCAGCATTCATTATTGTTTCAAAATCCGATCCCTCATCTGACTGCTTACCATTTTGGAGTGCCATGTTAAGTACTTGTTTATTACGCCATATTACTAAAAACAAACACGAAGATTCAACTTGAAAACAATATGTCTTCTGCTTATTATTCACTTCACTAATTTGAACAATTTAATATGGGATTAATTACAAAAGAGTTTCTGTAAACGCTTTACAATAATAGCTCACTACATTCTTGTGTAAACAAAAAAACACCAACAATGTTGTAATCAATTTTGCCAAGTCCTAGGGTTAGACTATTGGAAGGCGATAGCAGCTATGCATTTTATGAGTGACCATATTCCTTATTCTACCTGTTAGAACAGCTTTAAACGATAGCTGTCATGTTTCGTAATGCTGTGGTCAAGGAGTGATCTTCCATTTAAAGCGGTTCTTCCAGGTGGAACAAGAAACATGGACAGTATGTATTGAAGGTAAAAAGAGGAGTTACGAGCTTTGATTACATAAAAATAGTGTGGTAGGAATTATGAGGTATGCTATTTTAGGAGTTACGAGTATTGCAAATTCATAATAAAGTCATCGGAAATACGAGGTTTGATAATTTTTTTTTCGGGTTTTAGAAAACAGATAGCATCATGATATTAAGGGCTTTAAAAATATTTTTTCTGATCCGATAGTTTCAAATATCTCAAAATCGCCAGAAAGTTGTGTTACGAGCTTTGCGAATTAGGGTGACGATATATATAGAAAACACCTTGTTTTTTGTAACCCTTACTTTGAACATGTCAGTTACAAATGCTATATTAGTTTATTTGGTATTCGCCTTTTTAACCGATTTGGATGAAACTCGACATATATCGGTATTCGAATATCCTGATTACGAACATAATATTTACTTTTACCTACGTCTTACAGTTTATGTGGGACACACTCTTTTACAAAAAATAACCAATTTTTATGAAACTCGGTATATAGAGGTTTTTGAACAATCCTGATTACGAAAATGATACTCATTGCTACCTAAGTTTTATAGTTAATGCGGGATAAGAATTTTATAACAATTTTAACGGGTTTACAGAGAATAGGTTCAGAAAGTTTCTGGTCCAGTTCAATAGAAAATATTGGGTCTGTAGCTACATATCCTGAATGTTTTTCTTGCATCTGCCAAATCACCTAAGTTTATTGCCTTTCAATGCTTCCACCACTGTTCTCACTGTTACTGTTTTTGAGATTACTTAATTCTTAATTGCGTCCTTCCGCGTCACTCCACACAGCTACAGCAAAATTTTATTCCCCGCAACATGTAATAATTTCATAAAGTCCCGTTGTTTCACCCTCTTTTAGGTAAAGTTTATCATGACCGTAATTATATTACTCACTTTTTCTTCAGAGTTTTCTCACGTCGCTTTTTCACTGTACTTAATAACATAGAATATAGTTGTATGGCTTCTGATCTTCGTTTCGATGTTTTCCAGTTGTTCGTCCTGACATTTAGTGTTTATAGTTTGTATAACAACCATCACAAGTATTAGTAACTCATATGCATGATATACTTTCATTATTGTACGATCTGTTTTCATCACCATATGTTTCAGTGGCATTTTAGCCTTCAGTGCATATTATAGTAGAATATTACGACTCTCCTACCCAAATTTGCTTCAGGTGCAAAATTATTGTTCCATAGTATCATATCGATTTACCCCAAGCGTTCAGATATATTTCGTTTCTGGAAAAAGCTCCCACGAAAAATTTTCCCTAAACGTATCTAGTAGCATCGTGCATTAGTGACATATGTTTGTGGAATAGAGAAGTGTGCATCTTATATCCTTTAAGTGTCATCCGTACTAAAATATAGGTATTGAGTGTCCATCAATAATAACACAATTCACTTACTAAGAGTTAAAATATTTTTCATGTTGTTTCACAGAAGCAGTTGATATTTATAATCACATCTTAATAGTATAATTGTTTACTAACTGGACTTGTGTACGCACATATTAAAGTATTCAGAATTGTGTTTTTATATACCAAATATACTTTTGTTTATAACAATGAGCAACTTCCAAACAATATTCTTACAAATGACTTAAAAGTGTTGTTACTTAGGAATTCGAAAAAACAGTGACTAACACAAAGCAAATCAGTAGAATATACTACAATGTCATGTTGACATTTTGAAAAGTGAACGTTTACAAATTTAGTAATGTGTGTAAGTATAATTATATTAATACTTTCAAGTTCAAACACTAGAACTCATAGTACATATTTTAATAATGAAAAAGGAAGATATCCGAGTTTAGTACTTATTTTACGAATGAGTATCTCAGAAATGTTCCGCAGGTGTGTGAAGGTTCCTTGTCTATAGAAGAAATATTAGAACTTGTAACCAAAATAAATATTATGTCGTTCATATATACAATTTTAATTATGAACATCTTATGAGTTGAAATTTATAGTCAGATTTCTTGTTAAGTGGTACTTAGCTGACAAACACGGATTGATGATTTCTGATAAGATCGTTTTCTATCTTCTGTGTAGTATCCTATAAATGTATACAGTACAACCCCTCAAATCCGAACTAATTGGGGCTGAAGCCTGTTCGGATTTCGGGGGGTTCGGATTACCCGGGAAATAATATTACGTACTTCTTTCGTCACTGAATTGGCGGTAAAACAACGGCTGAGGTTACACAGGGTGGCCCAGTGGTCGAAACGGCAGTAACCTTGACTGGCGAGTGTACACTCATGTCCAAAATGATTGTCGCATATCTATAACTGTCTTCTTATAAGAATATAATTAGATAATGATTTTGCAGGATACTTTTAATGCTAATACTATGTGTATAATCGGGAATGTATATTTGTGGCAAATTTCACAGGAATACAATTATAAATACAAAAATTAGAGTAAGTATAACAAAATGTTGCTAAATGAACAAGAAAGTTTTATTTTTCTTTTATGTTCTTAAATACTGCTCTTTTGACATGAAATTTGCAACATACATGTCTTTGTCGATTATAAACATACTAACATTATAAGAAATACCGGACGAATTCGTTATCAAACTATATTGCTACAACAACATGTTTATAGATATACCACAATAAGTTTGAACATGAATGTATATACATGCATTAATATGCTTCTATATGCATTAATGCATGCTTAATATGCATTAATAAGCATTAAGTGTAAAAATGTTAAAACCTTAAAAAAACTAAATTTGTGTGATTAAGTCTATTTTCTTCATTTTCCAGCTGTAGTTATTTTTTTTCCTGAGAACGTGTTCGGATTTGCCGGGTTTTCGGATTTCTGGGGTTCGGATTTGAGGGGCTGAACTTTATATCCTGATGAAGAACAAACGGCCAACACTGTAGACATTTCAATCAATTATAATACTAGTATTAAACTTTTGATTCTTTTCCACATTGTATTAATGTAGTTATTTTTTATGTAAACCAAAAAACAATTGTATGAAGTAATGTTTTCCAATTTCACTTAATAATATCAACAATTTTCCTATACGTCTAGAAATACAATAATCAGTTTGGCACAATATTTGTTTAGCATGCGTACCTTTCTCTAGTACGTGATATAAGTTGCTTAAATGCACTAAAAAGAAGGGAAATAGAATTTACCAGGACCAGGAGCAAAGGTGTTAACATATGCATAGGTTAAAATAAAAATCCAATTTAAATGAATTATTTGTAACTGATATATCACTAAACAACATTTATCAAATCATACCATGAATATCAATGTACATATGTAAGGTAGAAAACTTTTCAAATGTAATATTGGTCAACAATTTTCAAGCTATATCATAAATATCGTTGTAATTCAGAGAATAAGTTTCACTATGCAATATGTTTAGAAATGTAACGATATGAAATAAACTGATAGTACCTATCAATAGGAATGTAATATTGTTAAATATTTTAACACAAATAAATTTATGTTGAATTCATAAAAGCAGGTGATTAATTACTAGAACATACATAACATATAGTGTTCAGACATATATTTAAATGCTGAATAGATAGATAACACACTCATCTTATTGAGTACAGTCAAAACACGTAGATTTACTTTACTGTGATATTCATTTCTGAGATTAGTTTCTCGACGTTTCTCGACTTCGACATATATCAATTTAATTTTATTTAATACTACTTATATTCAATATTATTTTTAACACTTTCTTTGTACAAAATACTAATTTCATGTTTCATGTTTTGGGGGTACATTTTAATTAACAAAAGCTTTCCTTTCCACTGATTTCGTATCACTAAGAAGTGCGAAATCAAATATTTGAAATTTATTTTATTTATTCTATTTTTACATCATGCCTTTATACATGCTAGCTTATACACAGCTAGAACGTGATTTCAATGGTACGCAAAGCAGGACTCTACATTGATCGATAGATGGTTCGTTTTTAGCTTTTGTTGTACATTCGGACCTCGACAAAACTTTTCCTCTTCCAGCAGTTGTGGAATCTCCTGATTGGCCAACAATTGGTGTGACTGAATTCGGAGAAATATTTGGTAAGACGTGTGCACTTGACGTTGAGGGCTAAAATATGATTGTAAAACAGAACATAAACATTGATTAATAAGGTTGTCTCAAAATTTTGTAACAAATTATATTTCCCTTATCTGCATAATATTTCATAAACTATTAAGATGATATTACAATACTCTTTAAACGCACGTCAATTGGAAAGAGGGAGTGTCCATTAGAACAGTATCTTAGATGCTGATATTAAATTGTATATCTTTATATATATATATAATTATACAGGGTGTCCAGTGAGGAAAGTCAAAGATTTTGGGAGTTGATAGGGGAGGTCGTTCTAAGCATGAACACTTACGTGAACATAGGGTCTATTTCCCCTCGTTTCGGGGAAAAATGGTACTGTATACCAAAGATCCAGGTAAAGTGTCAAATATTTATCTTCATTAGAAGCCTGAAGAAAGCATTCTTCCTAAGCCTTTCCACTAATAGCATAACAATGTTCCAACTTTCCATATAGGATAATGGTTACGAACATTAATAAACGAATGTGTTTGTACAAAATTAGAAATACAATACTATTCCCTAACATACGAGAGTTTGTTATTTCTAAGCGGAAACACTAATTATAGTTCTGAACAACAGATGGCAGCGAAACAAATCCCATTTGAATTAAAGTTTTCGTACAACATACTACACCAGAATGTACATTGCAATAGGGTAGTAGAAATCAAAAATAATTATATCTAATGCACACAAACATTTAGCTTGTCTTACGTACAACTAACAGGGACGTTGCCACTGTTATGTCCAATTCCCTAGAAATGTTTCTGGATTTTTTCTCCTGCAAGCGGCGCACCGCAACTTATTAATTGAAAACGGCCGTTTATTAGTTATTTTGCCTCGTGTGTGCAAGTGATAGCATTAGTGTCAGTACCGTGATGAACTGCAAAGTAGCTGTGTGTAGACTGTGGAATAAGTTCGATAGTGTTGTAGTAGAATGTCGCTTCAATACATCCACTCAGAATATGCAGATATGATGTACGTCTACGGGTTATGTGATGTTAATACCAAAGATCTGGTGGAAGAATAACAGCGTAGATTTCCTCGCCCGGAGAGTCCCTAGTGCACTGGTCATTACACACGTGTATACTTAAATGCGGGAAACTGGTGAGCTTCCCAGCGTAAAGCTAACATCTGAACGAGAATCAAAATACACCCCTCAACAAGAAGAGAACGTTATTCAGGCTGTACAGCGGAGTCTAAACACCAGCATTAGGATACTTTCTAATCAACCTAAAATTCTATGTACGTGTGTACATGATGTACTGCGAGAGGAAGGGATTTATTCGTTCCATATCCAAAGAATGCAACACCTCCATCCAGGAGACAGTGAACTTTGTGTTGGTTTCTCCCAATGGGTACAGGAGCATCCTAATGTATTGCCATTCATCATGTTCACCGATGAGGCCACTTTCACCAGGAATGATATAAACAACACTCGCAACTGGTATCGTGGAGGGGACAAAAAACCTAGGGCAACCACAGTAAGGACGATTTTCTGTAAATTTCTGGGCTGGAATTATCTGTGATCAGGTCATTGGTCCCTTTTTTCTGTCCCAACGTTTGGCCGATGAATATTATTTGCATGAATTACCAATACTACTGGAAGATGTGACTCTTCAAACTCGGGCGTTCATGTACTTCCAACACTACCTGACTTTGGTATACAGTATTATTTTCGCCTAATCAGATACTGTTCTTCTAGCGACAGTGTTTCCACTCAAGAACAATGCAAAAGTGTTTGAAAAAGGTAATTTTGTAGGTAAATTCGAAAAATTCCCCTCAATGAATTCCCTCTTGTATATAGTACTTGGACAATCAGTATACTATCTGCATTCCTGTTTTATTAGCTTACAAATGAGGTACAATATGTAACATAACTCCAACTACAGGGTGTGCTAGAGTGTTTCAAAGAAAAATCGGAAAGTACAAAAGGCAAAAAAGTTACTCTACCCCTCTCCGGAAAGAGGGGGAATAGACCCTATGTTCACATAAGCACTTTTGCTTAGACCTCCCCTATTACCTCTCAAAATCTTTGACTTTCCTCACCGAACACCCTATATATATATATATATATATATGTGTGTGTGTGTGTGTGTGTGTGTGTGTTTGTGTGTTTGCATGTGTTTGAATTTATTCAGGTGGATGTAAATTCATACTTCTTATTTTAGATAAAAAAAAACAGTATTACATTTTAAGCTAGAAGTCCTCTTAACCGTTTTCGATATACTGGAAAATGAATTGTGTGATTTATTGTGTTCGTGTGAGAAATCACAAAATAAATGGTACAAATTGTCTAATAAACCTTTTTCTTTCTGTTATCTATACCTGACAGCATGAAGTGCGTAAGTCCTATTTTAGCGAAAATGAGTTAAAAGCAGTTTTGTGTGTCTTTAGAAGGTCTGCAACAAATGGATTGGTTGTATTTCTTTCTATATGGTTTGATTAGGTAATTAGCTAAGTATATAATGTAGTATATGTATGTTTGTATTTAGTGCTAATATATATTTAGTGCTTACGTAAGTATTTTTGCTGTTTTCTAAAAAGCAAGCATTTGTGACTTTTGCACTTCGTACTCTCAGGTACAGAAAATTATTAGAAGAAGTTCGAATGAATTACACAATAGGATCACTATTTCATCTATGGTAAATGTGGTTTTTCATTACTAAATAAAAACGAATACTCATGTGCATTAAACAGTTTATAAGAGAATTAGCAATGTACTATAATGTATTACATATGTGAAGGAATTAATATACCGAAAAGTATGTTATTAATATATCTAAGTAGTAATTAATATACCTAAAAGCAGGAATCCGTAAATCTTTAAAATGATTACATTTATTTAGCTTATAGTTTGAGAATGTTTACATTTTATACATTGTCGCGGATGGCACATTTATGTTGGTTCCAAATAACAGCTAACGGAAAGTTTGTAAAAATCAAGGTCTGATATTTATCTTTACACTATACCTTTAAATACCTATATACAGTATTTATGCTGTATTACTTTTCTATTGCTTCACAAATTAAGTATATTAGGTTTACCATAAGCTATTTAAGTATAATATTTTGCTAAAACTGGTATTTCTTGGGTATCACAAAGGTTTAAGTGGTTATTAGGTTAAATGTTGTAAAGAATAATCTAATGTTTAGTAACAATAAACAATAAGCCTTTCTTGATTATACAGTATGCCTCCTAACTAGAATGGTTTGGTTTTTATATAGACGTGTGTATATAAGACGTAGAGTTACAGGTTACCGTGGAATCCCAACCACATAAGATTATACTGGAAATTAAGGCCAAGTCTCAAAGGACAAACCCGAGCCTTCCAAACATGAAAATCATTATAATATGTTAGATGAAAGGGATAAATTAAGCTAATAAGTTTTGATTACTACAGAGAAATCACACGATTTTTAAGTGGTTTCTATTGATATTGTCATTTTTCCTTAATTCATATTTCACCCACTTACTCGATTTTCTGCACACAATATATTTTCCTGTCGCAAGAGGGTTGTCGACATGGATATGTAGATATAATTCACTCTAATGCCTATGTATTCCCCTGAGAAGCCTGTGGTATGTTCCCTAGATTTCGAGCTACATAGCTTTGAAATTTATTTCTGCGGCAACTCGTAGTTCTGAAAGATGGTCTATATTAACAAATGTTTAGTGACAACGGATTTTCCTTCATGTGATATAGAAAATCATCTCCAGGAGTTTAGAAATTTAATTTTTAAATATACTATGTGTATTCTTACTACTTTCGTAGGTATGTACTTTGAAACTAAATTCCTTTTTTCTGTCTACTATATTCAATAATAAAATGGGAAGAAAATATTCTGCTACCCACGTGGGAATAAATTTTTGAACTACGAGAACAAAACGATCTTTGTAGATCATTCTAATTAAATTAAAAATTATACATTTTTGTAGCTGTATGTCTGAGTGCAGTATTTATCCGAAATGTCAGAGGTAAAATTACAGAAATGTTAAGTCATGTTAGCACTAGTTCATTGCGCACCACTGGGTTCTTAATCGAAACGTAGAAGCTACTTATATTTGTCTCACGAGTCTAACACCTATCGTAAATTAATTTGAACTCATATGGCTCCTAATGCTCTAGAAAGCAGACATGCCTTCCTTTAATATGGTATCACAAATTTGCAGCTTTGAAGCTGAAGCTTAGCATTGGGTTTTCTTTCTATTCTATTAACTACATAATAAATACTTGAAGATAATAATATTTCATTCGAGGAATGAGTTTAAAGTTAGTTGACAAGAAACTTTTATATTTTTCTTACTTTGTCAATACAATAGCCATCTTTTTTCATTCGCTTTATTCCTGCTTCATGTTCCATTGTGAGCAATTTAATTTTATGCAAGACTAAAATACAATCATTATGTACATACTGAGGACCCTCATCCCCAGCAGCGGCCTGAAAATCAGAAAATATTTGTCAGAAAACTGATACTCTATTTTACCAGATAACACCATATAATACTCTACATATCTACATTAGCATGGATTGTTTCAGACGAAATGTCTATTATAAATTGACTGGCTCTTGTAATTCAAAGATAAATTGACTTAATAGTTGAAACAAGTTGGAATCGGGCTACTTGACAATAAGTATGTATTTTAATTTTAGGAATGTACCCATAGATAGCATATGAGTCTATTTTGGTAGGTGTGATTCCATTGCATTGCAAGGGAATGCTCCAGGGACGTCATTTGGTGCTCCAGTGTGTAATAGATTTCCCTTCTCTGGGTGTGACATTTACATATATTTCAATTCATAAGATAATATATTACCAATGAAAAGCATAAAAAAGTACTCACATCTAGAGTTCCACCCCCCCCCCCCCGGCTTAATCTGAAACGACGCTGTTGGAAGGTTGTAGTACGCAATGTGTCTCAGCACTGTCTCGCCCAATCCGATCAATTATAAACGACTGAGTATTAACATATGAAACAATGAGTGAGATAGGAAACATTGTATAGTTCTTTGAATAAAGAGTTTTGTTTTTTCCACAACGAACACAGAGGCCTCACTTGAAAACCTTAAGGGAAGGTAAGTAATTTGAAATATCTTGAATGTGCCATGACAACATAAACTAGTTTACTCTGGGATGTGTTATAAAATGACCATCATATTATAAGATTTTCGAAGTATTATTTCAATAGGACGAAGAGTCTAGTTTGAGCGGAAAATTGTACTGATATATATATTCAAATGTGCATTAGGGGGCCGCGGTGGCTCAGTGGTAGAGCGTGCTTGGGGTCCTGGGTTCGATCCCAGCCCCCGCCAAGTGAACTTTGTGGTGGACAAACACCGTGTGCGTGGGTTTTCTCGGGGTTCTCCCGTTTCCTCTCACTTTCTTCATTCCACCATTTCATTCATTACTCGTCATCACCGTCTCCTTTAGCCTAACCGGCATAACCGCGGGACGTAAAACTCAAAGATTTCATTTCATTTTTTTTTCAAATGTGCATTATAAGTAAAAGTTTTGTCTTGTTTGATAAAATTGAATTTCCCAAATCGAATCAAAAGCTCACACAAGCATACATTATTTCACAGTCACTTCACACTATACTAAATTCCATCAACTATTATTTTTTCCCAAGGATACGTTTCTGGCTCACCTGATGGGGGTTATTGGGTTTCCAAAAATGCCATGATATTTTGTCCTATATTAATAAAACTAAATGCTTTTTAGATTGTGACTAATCAAAGTTACATCACACAATAGGCGTAGGACTAAGAGTGATTCTAAGAACTTTTGTTAATATTTATCGAAATTAGGATCAATGTATCAACTTTTAACAAATTATTTGCTTTTCCTTTTTATATAAAACATAGTTCATAGTTAAATTAACTTGCAAAATTTAATGAAATATGGAATTATTTATTTCACTATATCCTATAGAAACTATGGCGATAGATATCACTGGATACCTGTTCAAAACGCTCCAGATGTATAGGTAGTAGGATGTCGGTCCTCATTTTGCACGAATTAGAGAGTGTACACTGCGTGGTAGGTTAGCAACTAAGTTCTGGTACACTGTTGACTGCATTATGCTCCATTCCTCCTCTAGCATGCTAAACAGTGCACGTTTAGTTGTTGGTCGAGTGGGTCTGACGCCTAACCACAGCAGGAGCATTGTCCTATTGATACAAGAAGAGGCATGTCCCAAACTGTTTGGATAGTGCCGGCAGCGTGCTTTTGTCTAAAATGTCTTCGAGCACACCAGAAGTCATTGACCAATCAATTAAACTAATGGGGCCAACAAAAGCCAGGAGAGACAGCTCCATAACATGACACCACCACTAGAAAATTTCACAGTTGGCACAATACACATTCTCTAAAAATCATTGCAAGGCATTCGCCAGGTACATATACGCCCTTCACAGCGATAGAGCATGTATCGAGATTGATAACTCTACATTACTTTCTTTCGAAGCTGGAAAGTCCAATTACGGTGGTCCTTCCACCATTACAAACGCCTCCGAACTTTGGTGTGTGTGATTAAGGGTTTCCTGGCGGCAGCATGACTATGAAAATCAAGTGCTGTCACCTCTCGGCGCACATTCTTCTCCCTGAGCTGTGTACCTGAGCTGAGAAGGAAGTGCTCTTCAACCTTTGATAAAGATGTCTGCCAGATGTTACGCACAGTACGCTTCAGGGCACTGCAATCTCAATCCCCATTAGTTTCCTGGGCAACATGTTCAAGATTTCGGTTTCATAATAGTTTTATCGAGTTTCCGCTTGACTATGACACTGATAACTGTGGACGTGGGCACGTTTAGCTGCTGAGAAATATCTCTGATTGGACATTCAAATTTATCGGCACCTACACTCATGCCATTTTTGAACGCATTCTATTTCTTCCGTTGACTCTTCATGACAGAAAACAGACGTTTAATGTTCCAGTATTTCTACCTTCACTTATATAGCGTAGGGGAGCTGTACTGACGCCACTCTGGGATCGTTTACCTTACTTGAAGGGGTGCCCGGTAATATTTGGCAACATGGTGCATTTTAGTGGAAAATGTATTGTTTACAAACATTCACCCTCCTTGTAACGAGAAAAAATTAAAATAAGTGGGGTTTAGAGTTAGTACTACTTGTAAAGATTTAAAAGACGAATAAAGGAGTAAATATTTGTTGTCGTATCCACTTGAAGATTAAATTTTCGCTGAATACTGAATGAGTATGATATTACGATAGTAACTACCACTCAATGAGTGCAGTATGTATGTTTTAACTTGTTTTGTAAGAATATATTGAAATTTTGAGTGTGATTAACTAGTTTTTGATTTCATTTTTATTTGAGAATCGTTGTGATCGTATAGGGTTAGACAGTGTGCGAAATAAATTCGATATTATCTTACGTATTTCTGAAATCAAAAGTACGGTTACTGTACGTTATGCTGGTTTAATTATTCCGATTAACTGAATTCCTTCCATTTTAAAAGAAAATGGTAAGTGGCTGCAACTTTTGTGATAATGAGTTGTACATTTTGTAATGATGCAAAATAGCTGTTGTTGTTTGCCGTCACACGGTACCAGGTATGACCACAACTGTGCCCCTCCCCTCAAATTTGGTTAATAACTGTGACACATTAGCGTGTGACCAAGGTGACGCTGTACATGACACTAGTTAAAATTGGCAACAATTCAGGGGGGCTTTATTGGCTTTATTGGAATATTATCTGGGTGCATTCCTTACGTGGTAACTGTATGTGCTCCACCTGCAAGCAATAGGTGAACTTAAGTTTCAGTTGTCAATAACTTCTCGCCACATTAAGTTGCATTAAATCTCATTGTATATTTGACGCCGTAAGTAAATTTAACAAAAAGCCATATTTTACACTATCCACCTATAATTTATAATAAAAATTTTCAATCTAAGATGGGAAAAGAGGTGACTGTCATCCGTGTGACTTACGAAAAATCTCCTTTAGGCGTATTGTTTATCGCGCATTTCACATCCAACTCAAGTACCTGCGTGGGGACTTTAAAAAAGATGATAAGCGATGTTTGATAGACTCTGTACTTTTCAACATAGCTCGGCTACTTTTTAACATGTGACTAACAATCTGCAAAAGAATCTATAGGCATTGACTTCGCTAATCCTCCTATGCATTTAGAAAGGGACTGACACTAAAGATTGTCGAAAACGAACTATATTAGTGTTAAATACATCATTTTCTGTGTCGCTATGATAAATAGTAATTCTTCAAATGTCATTTGAGTACATCCACACCATTCATTGATGTGGTGTTAAGAAAGGGTGAATAAAATGTTCAAAACAACCGAATCAATTTCATGATTGTCAAAATCGGGAAATCCTGACGCATTTGATATTAATTCTGGAACAAGTTATTACCGATTTCCAGTTTACATTTCTGTCATTTTGATTAAAGCGTGTGTTGTAGGGAGATGTGGTGTGTCCAAATTAAAGCCATAACTAAGTTATTTTATGTTTTTTATCCAAATAGTTTCCATAATTTATTTCTTTCCGTTCAAAGAACAAGATTTCAAGTAGAAACAATTTGATTAAATTTTCCTCCCTATCTTCTACTAACAAATATTAGCACTTATTATTAATTAATACATAAACCAACAACATTACGTTATTGTTGCAACTTTTTATTACCTTGGCGGAAAGTTCTCACACAAATTGCACATGTTCATAGATTAATGATAGAGTATAAGAGGTTTCAGCTTCTCTTCCCGCTGAAACTAAATTTCGTGAGTGGAGACTGTGGCACCACCACACAAGGGAATTGGGTAACACGAACTACTAAAAGCAAGAACGAATCAAATCTTTCAGAGCGAGTGTGTCTAATAGAATAAGCCTATCGTAGACTTAGCTACTGCCAGTAGTAGACGTTGCAACTAGTTACAACATAGCCGGTAGTTTTGCCCAATCAATTTCGTTCCATTGTGGATACGGTTTTAATTTCAATTAGGTATATAACGATGAAGTATTTGAAGAAGAAAATGAAAAAATGTAACATGAGAAAGAGTATTTTAAATTTTAACCTCACAATATTTTTAGTTTCTTTCTCACCTTTTACATATGTTTATTTTAATATCTTGATAACTATAACTTTTTATAACTTAAACAATTTACTTGTTTGGTTATAAATAATCATAGGATGAAGATCATCATTATTTCATCTTCCTCTCACCTCCGAGTGAAATCTTTGAGTTTAACGTCCCACGGGTATGCCATTTAGGGTAAAGGAGACGATGATTTAAGCAAGTGAATAATGATGCAGGAATTGGTGGAATGAGATAGTGGGAGCAGACGGTAGTACTGCAATGAAACCCACACACACTATGTTGTACACCACAAACTTATTTGGATGGGGATACGCTCTACCACTAAGCAGCTCTGCCTCCTGTTTGTGAAGAGATGATATATGGCTTACTTATTTACAAATAATAAAAAGTTCTGTATGCTGTGTTTCCTTTAATATTCTGTACACACTTTTCGTTTGCTACTTTCTGTCTCTAGATAACAATTAAATTTATTTTGTTGATAATCAAAAGAATGAAGAGAGATTGGATGTTTTATGTGAAGGAAATCAGAAGCTATTTGAGTTTATAGACTCATGCTATTAGCTCATTATCATGAGAAAGGTAAAACAACAACCTGAATAACTGATTCAATAATCTTCAAAAACTGGATTAATACAATTTGAAAAATTGTTCTTTTAACATGAGCGTTTGTCCTCGAAGAGATCCTATTCTTACATAAATATATTTTGGGTGTGTGAAAATTTGGGATTTACCTAGGTATACAACAAGTTGATTAAACATCTAGACTCTTGTAAACACATTATAACTTTACATTATTCTTTGTTTATGAATGTATGAAAAAGTAGAGAATATGGTACAGGAACTGAAGAAGTGTATTTAGAGTATGTTTCAGAAGGGGACTATAAGTATAAAATGTTTGAAAAGTGACGAATTTGATTTAAACGGACGAAAACGAAAAAATAAAATTAATTTTGAAACGAATACAAACATTTATTCACTAGCAGCCTGTTAACTGAAGTGACAATAGTTCCAAGTTATTTTAAAGAATAACGTTAAAACTGCTAAGAACAAATGTCAAGTGTTCATTGATTACAGCACATCCTCATCTGGAGGGAGCAAAATTTCTATTGTATACCTAACTTAGCTCAGACAAGATAATACAACTAGCACCCTTTGAGAGAATATTCTTTGTCTATGTTTACGATCTTATCATAAAAATATATTATATTTCGAATTTCAAAGCGTTGGTAGTCATATGTGTCGGTAATAAAAATCTATATTAAATTATGGAACGATTATACTTGAGCCTTTAATGGCAGATTGAACTAATTACTTTTTGGTGCTGTCCGAAATTAGCCGTTATGGAATCAGATGCAACTTAACACGATGTGCTGCGATTGAGACACGGGTTTCACGAGAATTTTGATTAACTTAGCAACAATTTTTATAGAAGCAATTATTTACCAACATTGTACAACTGTCCGAACTAGACTTGCTTCTTTTCTACCTTGACTACGTATTAATTTAAAGTACCATAAAACAAATAATAAAATTCCACTCAATTATATTTATTATTATTATTATTATTATTATTATTATTATTATTATTATTATTATTATTATTATTATTACTATTATTATTATTATTATTATTATTATTATTATTATTATTATTATTATTATTATTATTATTATTATTATTATTATTATTATTATTATTATTATTTCAGATTTTTATCATTAGAGTAAACTAACCACATTTTTTTCGAATTCTAAGTTTAACCATAAAAACTTTCGATTTACGAGCATACTACAACAAAGGCTAATATAACAAAAGTCTGAGTGTAAAACTGACCCAATAGTCAAGTGAAGCACAAGTTTCAGTGGCAGCAGTTTGTGTCAAGTAAACATTCTTTCCATGAAAGCTAAGTATCCACAACAAGAAAGTATAGCTATCTACTTTGGCTCCTGGTAGGTCATTTAAACTGTCATCAATTTTACCATATGTTATTTCAAACGTTCATTTTTTAATAAGTGCACTTCTATGATAAGTGGAAACACAGTTTACTTAAATATTTGAGAAAATCGCAATATGTATTTGATACTAAACATAATGGATCGATTCAATATAAACAAACAGGTGCAACACTATGATAACGATACTTTTAAAAGTTCGTATGCCTGCTTTAAACCAGCAGAACCCAACACTCGCGGATCATTTTATATAAATTGTGGATTGCCTAATATTTATATATCCATGACAACTATGTTTTTACATTTCTACTAAAGCTTTAATTTACTGATGTTAAAACTATTAACTGGAAACATATAAAAACATTGGCTAAATGTTTTGTATATGCCTGTACATACATATGTTAGAAACTAAAGTTGAATAGTTTGGTGAATTATCTTAAAATGAAATGATACAGTTTCTTAAAATAAAATGAAATGATACCGAGCAATACAGTAATTATAATCAGATTTCATGCGAATAAACGATTAAGTGGGTATTTACTTTGATAAAGAACAATGGAAAGCTTAAGAAAAACAAAGTAATGTTTAGCACTTTGCTGAGGATCGCCACGTATTTAGTTAACAGGGCTTAGTTGTTTGTATATTCCTCACGGGACTTAATTTAAAATTGCTCTTATATTCACGATATTTTGATACACCGTAACATACAAAATGCGTATTAGCCTTTGTTTAATCTTTTTTCTCGTACACTCCAGCCGAAAGCCACGTGAAACTCTAACATGAATAAACTACATTTTAGATCATATATGATATGTTTTACTTACTGTGTCCTTGAAAATGTGGTTAAGTACATTAAGATTACAATGTATATTTTCTGCATCAGTAAAGTCGGAAATCTCTTTAAAGCATGCCCGACATTTTGTTCCGTAAACTTCCATACTGAAGTTTAGTTTTTTTGTCAATATTTACTTTTTAATTGTCTTTGGAATGAGATCTGTCAATTAAGTATTTCTGAAATTGTATAACAAAATTTAATTGGTTCTAAATATTACAAAATTTTAAAAAATAATAGAGTATACTATGGCTGAGTAAGTGATACATTATATAATCGATACATGCAGGATATTTGATAAAACATGAGGGTTTCGATTCAATACATTAATCGATTAAGTGATTAGTTGCTATACTAATAAACACAATCATATATAATACTCTAAAGGAAACAAATATATTTCTTTTATTCCTTGTAAATACACTGTCATTCTTATGTGTTGAATAAAATAATAATAAAAAACAATGTGGTTAAATACTTTCAAACAACTAAGATCAAAAATTTACAGACCAAAATCATATCCACGAAGGAATCACATGTCTACTGAGAGCAGGAAATTCATGTTATTAGTAAGTCCAAATTATTCCATCTTCGCAAATTCTGTCGACAATTTTGAAACTTAAGATATACGGAACTATAATTATGCCTGTAAAACCATACAGTTGAGACACATGGTCGCTTACTTGGAAAGACGAACGCAGATTTAAGTATTCCAAGGTAAAATCATAAGGTGAATATTTCAGCCCAAGAGGAATGGAAATGGGAAATGGTGGAAACTTTATGACAGAGAACTACATAATTTATGCAATTTCCCTAACATTGTAATGGCGATTACGTCTAGTAGAACCAGGTGGCTAAGTTATGTAGCCATAACGGAAGAAAGTAAATTCCTTTAAAAAATATTTCGAAGTTTCAACTTTAAAACCGATTGTAAAGTCACCAATAGGAAACCCTACAAGTAAAAACCAGAATAATATTAAGACAAATCTCGAAATAAGAAGACAGCGTAAAAACTGGATCAAGTTAAATATAAACAGAGGCAATGCAGAGCTTTTGTGAATTGGCATTGAACATTTGAGTTTAATGTATCATAGAGTTAAGTATTATATGTGTTGCATTTTCGTTCTAACCTCCATAAAAAACGAATATCGTTTTTATTTAGTAAGAGTCTTAAATAAGTCTACTAGAAAAAATAAATTTCTATTTTACCTATTAAAGACTGCATAAAAAACAAAACTTAATTTGATACAAGTTTCATTTCTGCTTTCTGCTAACAACACAGAATATAGGATTTGAAACGGATATGATTTTATATTGTGGTTCATTAGAAATATAGAATATCATTATTTTTTCTTCTGCACTACGAAAAAATATGTGTATATCCACGTATCAATATATGAATCTACAAAATCCTTACGAACCACTAAGTGCAACCTCAACAAATAATATTCCTTTAAGACGTTAAGTAAATATGATTTTATGACTTGGTCTATAACCTGCTGTTCCATAGCAATGACTACGATTCTGAGATTTTTTTAAGGATTCCCATGTAGAGATTAACTTTATACGAGAACATTTGAAATTCCAGTAGAGTAATTTAGAAAATGAAATGTCCTTTTGTTGTGATATATTCGGAAGCCCATTGTTTAATTATGCTGATTAACAAATACAATTATTTATCATTATTGCAAATAAGTTGCATTTCGATCCTGTCCGAAAATATAGATTTGACTAAAATTACAAAAAAGGAAAGTAGTTAATGTTGCATTTTAAAATTTTAGAATGATAGTGTAGTTCACTCTATTAGATTAGTTCACTCTATCAAAGAAATATGTACTTCTTATAAAAAGTAGGACGCTGTTTATTAGAAATATTACCCAAGCTCCAATATCCACAAATTATAGCTTACCTTATAATAATACGAAAACAACTCTATCCATCACGACTCCGGAACTCACTAAAAGAATAACAAACACTTCTGACCTGACTATAAACACTATTTATTAAAAACTAAGTTCCATTGTAACGGTTTCGACAACTTAACGTTGCCTTCATCAAACACTAACAGAAAGAAATATCTTCTGAGCATAGACATTTATACAAAAAGTGTAAGTCCTAAAATTCATTGTTTGTATGGGAAGCCACCTGAGTAATATTTCCCGGGGATAAAGTACGACCTCCTACATTAATCTGTAAAACGACGTCTACATTCTGAACCAAACAAACCGGTGCGACGGATCCCTTGTTCTTTCCCCGGCTACAAGAGTTTGTGGTGGACAACATAATTTTCATGAGAGTTTTCTCGAACTTCTCCGTTTCCTCCCACAATCTGTTTCCTGCCAATTATTTGGCAGTCATTCACTTATATTTGCATTATGTTTATAAAAATCTGTCACCATTAGCCTAAAGTGCGTAACTTCAGGACATAATACTGTAAATTACATCCCCGGGGAAATACGTAGCAGGTGGCTTTCCATACAAACAATGAATTTTACTACTTTCACTTTTAGTATAAATGTCTATACTCTCAAGATATCATTTTCAGTTACTGTGTGATGAAGACAGCGTTAAGTTATCGAAACCGTTACACTGTAATTTGGTTTTTAATAAATTTTGTATATGGACTGGTCAGAATGGTTTGTTATCCCAATAGTACGAAATACAGAGCAAATCATTTATAGACAACTATTCAATTCTCAAGAGTTCACTTTCAACCTTTGAGCCTGATAGATACAGTTATTGTAATATAGCATTTACTGTTGGCACTCCTAACTCTTCCCATACGAGATTTGCTGAGAGAAATATAAATTTTAGAGGTAAATACATTCTTCTTGCAGTATTATATTCATTCGTAGCACGAATTATAGTTAGTCAAGTCCAGTATTTCATTATTGGCAATTGTTCGAATACAGTTTCAATGAACAATAGCAATTCCATTACATAAAAAAGTCATTCTAGTCCATGAGACTTCAAGTCATATTATAATTGTATATTCCTATATGAACTAATATTTTCTATTAAATTATATTGGTAGGCAATAATAGTAATATTAGTAGAAGCAGTACAAATTTATTCAAGTGAAATGATTTCTTCCCGGATGCTGACAGTTCTACTAAGGCTAATAGTTTTAAAACAGTTCATGACAGTTGAGACGAAGAAAATGGTAACTCAGTATAATAAACTATTATTTTCTATTACACGTAAAACGTAAAACGATCTACAGTACTTATAAAGGATATTGAGTGTATTGTGCTGAAAATACATAGTCACTAATAATTAATTCGTTATAAAGAAAAATTATTGTAAGCGGATATACATTGAAAACACAGAACGACATGTTTAAAACTATGTTTATCGCATTAATAAAATCCTTTCTTAGGTGACTACTGAATATGAATGAGTCTTATGTAAGTTTCTTTAGCAAGGCGATTTTAAGCTTTCTTACTGAATGAAAGCAGTTGGTTCTCTGACACCAGTGTACTAGGTGTGGGGATGTAATTTCACTCATGTCCCTCAAAATAAACGTAATGTACTGTATGTACTAATCGTAATCAAAAAATAGAATTTGAAAAGATTGAATGACAAAAACTATTAAAACAAAAGAACTGAATAGATAGTTACGTTTAATAATACACTTCAGTGTTGATGTTATGAAAGACATATTTATTATTCAAAAGCACTAATTATATTTTGGGAAGCTTTCTAACCTCAATGAGTGCAATGACTAAGTACGTATTAATTCCTTACTCATATATTCATTGACAATCACTGTTCAATTTACATAACTACTTACATATAGGAAGTATATTACTTTCTTATATCTTTAGACGTCAGAAAAACAGGACGCACGTTGTTGTGAAATTCGTGAATGTTTATCAGTGCGTACTTTCAACATGTTTTCTTTTACTTCTACAAGATCACAGAATTAATGCAGCACTGGCAGCAGTCGGGTTGAAAATGACAAATATGAATACAAGATGTTCTAGCAACACTGAAAGAACTGTTTACTAGTGTTTTCATTACATTGTCCGTTGTAATGATCAATAATAACAAACTGTAATGTTAAAATCTATTCTAGAGTATCCTCTTGCAAAAGAAAGGCATTATTTATTAACTTACATTGTTTCGTTGTGAGGTCATGCATTACGAAAGACAAATGCGTTTCTTCTACAGCCTACTAATAATTTATTCATAGTTAGAATGGCACATGGATGTAAACAACTATGTGTTTACTGGAAGTGTACTACAATTTTTCCATTATAAGAATTCTGCTCCTCAGGCATATCACTTCTCAGCACACAACATTTGTTAATGTTGATTCTTTATTTTGCTAAAAAGTTTTAATTTTGGAGAAAAAAACTAGTTACATTTACGGTCTACGCAGCATACAGGCCCAACGTTCACTTGACGAAATATTTTTATTCATCCTAGCAATAGCTAAGTAGAACAAGTTTCTACTTTCTGTTCAATTTTCTTTCCAATTTATTTTAATATTGGATTTGTTTCCTTCTGTATTTCCCCAATCGTATTTTCCACTTTTTGTCTCATTTCAGTCAAAAAAAGTTGATGTCATTTATGCATTCCTACTTTCTACCCTACCTCTGACAACCCTAACTATGTTAAGTAAACAATTCAAGGATGCAGTTCCAAATCATAGAAATTACGATATTTCTCGTTTTCATCGCTCTTTACTTTGAACATTCATCTTACAATTTTATTTTCCACTGATTCTACACTCAGACAACAATTAATGTACGATAGTCAAAGTGAAAAATCGTATGTGAAGAAGAAGCAGTTAGTGAAAGACTGTGGATCATGGAAGTTCCTTAATTGTGGAAGTGACCTGCAAATAACGGTTGTTTGCCTATGATGATAATGATAGTATATGCATACTAAACTGATAAGGTATCCTTGCGAGATAAATTTGCATAGAACTATAATTAATTTTGGACTGTTTGTAACCAATCAATTATGTTATATTTTATATAAACAATAAAGACATCTTATAAGGCATATTTCACCAACAGCTGGCTTTTGCTGAATTGTCAGGAAGTAGCTAAACTATCAATTAAGTAGTCTTACATGTTCTCTAAACGTCGTAAGGTATGTTTTCATAGTTCAAAATTAGCAATGTAAGTAAAGGATTAATGCTGTTTGTTTTCTTTCTTTAAACAAAATATAATTACAATGAATCACACTTATTGGTCATTATATCTTGTTATATTCCTAATAGTTCTGTCATCGCTGCACTTCTTTGCTTGTTTTCTTTTCCTTGATAATGCAATCATTGTAACATCAAGAAAATTCACTAAGCATTCTCTACTCAAATAGATCTTCTTAACAAGATGAGTCAGAACTTTTATTGTTTTGATTCTTTATCTCTTGAGCAAATGTCCTGGGATGTTATCGTCTCCAGTGGCGTTCCATTTTTGCCTGCCTTTTTGGCTTGTGCTATTCACTTTCCAATATAGTGGGTCATTGTTATTCATCATCCACTTTGTTCTCTGTATTTATCGGAACATTTTGAGGAGGTTGATCAGACAGATCCTTTATGTGTTTTTACAACATTCTAACGATTCCTTGTTTGTCAGTGACTATATGACATCGGTGATCTTAAATTACAAACGTGCGGATACTTTTGCTAGATTTCCCTCCTAACGCTTGCGATTTCTGTTATATAGATTGTATTTACCGCGTTGTTGAAGTTCCCGTTTCTCTCATATATCTGTTCCAGGTACTTTTCTAGGTTTTAACAATCTATGTTCTCAATTCATTATTCAGCCTTCTGTATTATTTTATGTCCATGTTTTTCATGCTTGTGCGTTCCTCCATTTTCCTACCCATCGCTTCAGTTATCCATTGTTTTCTCAGTGTTCTTTCTATTCTGCTAACGATATTGTGGAACGTCTCTAGTAGTACTTTATTAACATTTTCCCTACTATTTTCTACATTGCCTAGCATATAGCACATTGCACAGAAGTTTTGTTCAAGCTCTCTTTCACATCATTGTTCATACTTCGTTGTCGCTCCAAGTTCCATTTTTGATTTTCCCTCTCAATTTTCTTGGTTGACTCTAAACAGGTTTGCACTTCTACCACTGAGAGAATGTAATCTGAATCCATATCCGTTCCCTGTAGTGTCTTCAGAGCTCACACACTATTCCTGAAACGTTTTACTATAACATAATCAACTTGGTAGCATTTCTTATCTTCTTAACTTGTTCATATCTACAGTTTCTTTTCTCTTTCCTAAAACAAAGTGTTCGTCCCCACTATATCATGTTGCCTACTGAATTCGATACACATTTGAGTTCAGTTTATTTTGAGTTTAACGCCCCGTTCAGCAATGAGGCTATTTGAGACGTGGACCTACTGATTAACGTGTAATCCAAATCACATGAGCTCCCGCCGGGAATCGAACCCGGGTCCGATAAGCATTTGTTTCCATGCGTTTCTTTTACTTAATCCAGGTGGTTTCACCAACTTATTCGCTTCTCCGTCTCTTACTACGATGTTGAGGTCTCCTTACACTATGATGTTGACATTTCCCTTCCCTCCTCATGCAATATTCACTAATATCATTATATATTACTTTTACGTTATTGCCATCTTGGTGTATTGTAATTTTCTAGACTTGTGTTATTACAATATCCAGTTTTTGCACACTTAGTTTTACAAACATTAGGCTTCACTGTAATATTAAACTCTGGCTTCACATCTTGCTACTTCGTACTTCATTGCTATGGCGACACTATCCTCGGACTTAACACTACCAGAACAGATCAATGTACTTCCGTATACTATTTGATATTTCCTTGATCATGTCCCTTCACACTACCCCACTATGTTCACTTCAGAGTTGCCAAATTTGACATTCAAACTTTCAGGTTTGACCGCAAAGCGTAATATATATGTTCCATGTTCTTATGTTCCATGTTCCTATGTTGAAATTATAGTTATTATTATGAATATATCCTCTAGTGATTCCTCCTGAAATCGTCCAAACCCGGAGATCCGAACGGGAGACTATTTTACTTCCCGCATGTTTTACTTCAGGAAGAATCATCAACACATTTATTCTCCTCCTTCATCTGTTCTGCAAAAGAGATTACTGGGGGTTGAATTGCCATTTCCTTTGCACATCTTCCTGTTGTTAACCGCCTAGTGTGAATGAAGAAAAGTCAGGAAAACCTCAGTCAGGAGAGCTGGACTGTAAAAGCTTTTTACAATTTTTCGACCGAGGTCGGTCTCCACCGAGAATCGAACGCAGTACGCTTGTACCGAAAGCTCTTTTTTAAACATGTATGGAGTTTTCAACATGATAAGATCGACATATATCCATTCGTTGAGTGCGATGCACCAGGTGTAAAATTGAACATTACAATCGGATCAAATCTGTCCATACTGTACGGTAGTTTTTGTACGTATATGGAGCCATTGTTTAAGAAGAAATTTTATTATTTCTAATTATAATTATATAGTGCATAGCTTAGTGACACTGGTTAAAATTTCAATTTTACTGCGCACAAATAAGGGGAATAGTTACCAAATATAAAACTTTTTACTGCAACAATTACACATTTGGGAAATTTCTTCTTATATTTTTGATGTTAATAAGACTTTAATTTAACATTAACTGATATCCCTCCCTCACGAGCAACCTCTGATTTCTCTAGAGTCTTTTCTTATTCATTTGTTGAATTTTATCGCTTTTTTATCCACTGAAGATATACGAGTGATATGGCGACAGCTTAAAGTGAAATGTTAACTACCGAAACTCGTTTAATGCTCAACCAACAGGAATTCAACCTTTTATCCCATAGATTAAAAGAAGCAATTATAGCAGATAAATGATGGAAAATCGACACTTCTTCGATACAAAAGACAATAGTTTGATCCACTATTCAGCTACAACTGAATGCAGGCCGGGGTTACCTGTAGTGGGGTTAGCGAGACATGTACATATAATGAAAAATGATCAATATTAGTGTGAAATCCATTTTTTTTCCGATCGCTGAGATCAATGATGACACTACATATATGTACGGATGGCATGGTGACACTACGGATGGTGACACTACATCTGTCATTTACTAATATGAGAATCCGAAATACTAAAACTTTAGCCTGATAGTAACCAGTATTGAATCTAGAGAAAACTGCTGTTGATGAACAAATGCAAATTCCATTCCCAATGTGCAAAGAAAGATCAAAATTTAAGGTTTCATGAATGCTTATGTGCTGAAAAGTGAAAAGAATTAAATTCATAACTTGGTGTAGATCATATGCTAAATTGGAATGTTTTAACTACCACAAGCAGGTATGTGACATTACTACTTTCATTACCTGGCAAATTATAATCTGGCTCATGGAAGCAGAGATAACAATTATGCTCTATCCCTTTCAAAACTCTACAAACTAAGACATCATTTTGTCCTTCCCTTTCCGGATCCGGGGTTTTGGGGTACTTTTTACTTTCAGTCAAGCAGCTACTGCATGGTCACTATTTATCCTAGGATTATGGTTCATGTCTCATTCTCTTCAGAATGGAGCTGGTTTTCAAATTGTACCATTTTCATGCTCATACCATATACCAGGAGAGGGAAAAGTGATGTCAAAGCAAAAATTTCGAAGGAAAAATTATTTTCACACTTTGGGCCCCTCTGGAACGGCCCTGTGTGAAAGTGGAGATCTCACAAAAATGTGATAAACAGTACTTGGTATACTAAATGTGAGTGCTAAATTTCAAGTATCTATCTTGAATACTAAGGCCGAGAGAAATTTTATCATGAATCCCCACAATGCCCCAAATTACCATAAAACACCATGATCTCAGGTAAAAAATTTCCTGAGACATCTCTATTTACCCTAGGACTATAATCTGCCAATCATTCTCTTCAGAATAGAACTGCCTTCAGAATAGAACGGCGGTACCATTCACTTGTCTCCATCATGTATCTAACTGTGGAAAATCCCGAAAAAAGGGATTTTTTATGTCTAAATATCCTTTTTCTCAAATTTTAGCCCCTCTGAACCCCCCTTGTTTTAACGCAGAGATCTGAAAATATCTGACAAATACTACTAGGTGGGCTGAATGTTTATGCACAATTCCAATTTTCCAGGTGCAAAAGTAAGCACGCCAAAAAAATATATACCGGCATCGTCCCCTATTCCCGTATACAGAGGGATATTTTTAAACATTCCCTGAGATATCCCTAATTACCCTAGAATCATAGCTTGCACACCATTCTCTTTAGAATAGAACTGCGTTTCAGGCCGTACCATTCACTTGTCTCCATCATGTACTAAGGCGGGAAAATCCAGTAAAACGGATTTTTTGGTTAAAATTTCCCTTTTTCAACTTTTAGCCTCTCTGTACCCCCCTGTTTTAACACAGCAATACGAAAAAATCTGTTAAATACTCCCCGGTGGACTGAATGTTTGTGCACAATTTCAATCTTCTAGGTGCAAAAATAAGCACGCACAAAAATAATACCGAACATGTCCAAAATTCCCCTATACAGAAGTATATTTTGATAAAAAAATCCCTGACACTTCCCTAATTACCCTAGGGTCATGTTTCCCCCATCATTCTCTTCAGAATAGAACTGCCTTTCAGGCGGTACCATTCACATGTTACCATCATGTATCTAAGGCGGGAAAATCCTGAAGAAAGGGATTTTTTGGTAAAGATATCCCTTTTTTCAAGTTTATGCCCCTCTGAATCCCCTCTGTTCTAACGCAGAAATCTGAAAAAAATCTGGTAAATACTACTCGGTGAGCTGAATATTTGTGCAAAATTTCAATCTTCTGCGTGCAAAAATAAGCCCGCCAAAAAATAATTAACACAGACCTGCCAAAAAATAATAAAAGAAAATATATATTTTAGAATTATGACGTCATCACCTGCTATGTCTCGAAGGTGCGAAACCATACCTAAGGTTTTCTACAATGCCTCTGGACTTGAAAAACAAAACAAAAAAAAACGGACGAAAAAGCTCAAATAGGACAGTTATAACGGGATGGGATTGCGAAAATAGTGATTCCTACAGACGATTTATTGCAAAGAAAGATACATTACATTCTAATAAGATTTTTTAATTTCAAATTTATTATGTGGCTCATATATTAAGGAATTAAAAATTACCTAACTTTGAAATAAATCAAACCCCGTATAAGATATTTATTTTCCCAAGCATAGGGATAGAAGTATTGTAGAAACACCACAGCTAAGCAATATAAGATTGATTTAAATTATGATGTCTTATAAAGTTATTCAACTGTACAAATATATGTCTGGTTATGTCACACCGGCTATCAACGAAACTCGCCACCAGGCTTGTGACTCCTTTTGTATATTATTGATTAGGCATTCATGTTGCGCGAGTAAATATAATTTCGGTAGTTCCCCGGTAAGAAATTTTGAAAAAGGGAAGTAAATGTGAGTATATTCTGTATCAATGGATATTTACTTGCTATATATTTCCCAAATTTTTGTATCTAACAGTACGTCTATCTTTGTAATTTGCATGAGAAGAAGAATACATTTATTTTGAGATATTTACTTATTTCTGTTCCTCACACGCAATAAAAGTGGAATCAATAATGCCACATATGACGTAGTTTAGTGGCTATTTTGTATCGTTCAATCAGATTTAATTTACGTGTCGTATGTTGATGACAGTATTATTCTTCTTATTCAATACTTTGTGCTTAATATATTGACTTACATGAAAATAGATGATAGAGAATATTTTATCACTAAGGTATTGTAAAATAAAATACAGCTTTATTATTGAAAATAATACCACGATGCGAACACTTTTAGTTTTTAGTTTTTTAGTCATGAAAGTTACTATAGTAAGTTAGAGAAAGGTAAACAAGATTAACATATTTTATTTCAAACCAGCAGCGCACTAGTGAACCTTTGTGAAAATAGTGGTTACAATTTAATATGTCTTCCTGTCCATCTAATTAATTTATATACAGCAATATGTTAAAAGCAGTATTTTAAATTTTGTGTTTAAAGCAAAGCTAATAGTCAGCTATAAAGGGGCATCATACATAAGATTAACGAAACAAACATTCTAATTTATTAACATTTTTCGGATTTCCACTTCTGGAGATAAATTTTAGAATTTCATTCAAACAGTTACTGCTTTCTTATTATCGTAGAATTATGATTTATGTCTCGTTTATTTCAGGATAGATCATCCTTTCCATCGGTAAAAATCCAGAGATTTTCTGAAAAAAAAATAGTTGAAATATTTTCGTCCCTTTGGGCCGGGCATGAGTTCAGGTAGGGATCTGATTTTAAAAAAAAATACGTTGTTACGTACGGAATATGCGTGAAAATCTTGAAAACTAAGGTCAGGATAATTTTTTGAAAGTCTGAAGGTGACCCATTTTTTCATATACGAGTATATACATAAGATTTTTCAAAAATGTACTGTGCCATTACTATTTGATCTAGAGTCATGATTCAAACGCCACTTTCTTCCGTATAGCACTCCCTTCCAATTTTAAAACGCACGTGTCCGTATCATACACCTGAACCGGAAACATTCTGGAAAAACGCGGATTTTTTTCAATATTCCCGCCAAACACTTTTCCACTCTGCCCCGAGTTTGGGTGCATAGGTATCTGAATTTGTTTAAGAAAACACATTTTTATGAACATAATACGTGTGCAAAAACATGCACGAGTATATAGGTAAAGTAATTCGAAAACTTAACAGAGGCTATTTTGATTTGAGCTTAAAACTGATGAAATGAAACATGATTACAAATGTAACATTAAAGGAAATAATCAGCAGTTTCCACAAAGTAAAACATGAATACTAACTTGTGACATAAATCATAATTGAATACTATTGAAATAGGAATGTTTCCCTACCAACAAAATTGGGTTAAAATTGTTTCTACTATATTGCGTCATTTCATTTATTTGATTTCATCTCTATTGTATGACTAAAATCCAACGCAACAATCGAGTTACATATAATCATCATTGATTAAGTTTCCTCGCGTGTCCTACATTTTATTGACTGTTGTAGTGTGTATGTTGATCAACAAACATATCAGAGTAAGCTGAAACTTCGTGTAAATAGGACGAAATGGAGGGCAAGTGTCGTTTGTGTTACAACAATTTCAGAGAAAATGACATAAAGTTTTCAATCTTGGATGATGAATTCCTTAAATACAAATTGGAGTCCTTGCTAAAGATCCAAGTAAGTATACATAATTTTCTACTGAGTTTTGTAGCATCCCACATAATGTATGTGCATTTGCTTCTTAAATTTTGTTAAGGGGAGATTCATTCAAACTTTTAAATGCCTGGACTTATAAGCAACACAACATGCAAGTAGCTATTGGTATGCTGAAATGGACTTTCATGTGATAAGAAAATAAACTAACGATGTATCCATTCTAATAAGAATTCTATTTTTTTCATCGAGTCATCTAATGAGCACAATCACGACGTTGTAACTTGTTGTGTACAGGGCCGTCACGTGGGTGGGGTAATAAGGAAAATTTTCCCGGGCTCCACGACCAGAGGGGGCGCCGGGACGTCAAATCAACAAAATTCAAGGAATTCAAATTAAGTTAGTAAACGATTTTTTTAATTATGTCAATTCAGATATGTTAATAATGATCAGGCCACGGCTAAGTAAAGTTTATTTATTTATTTATTTCATAAAGCAACTCAACAGGCTAAATGCCCAGTTATAGTGTCGTGTACATAATTATGTGGCATACACTATTATACACGCATTATTATACATACGCAAATAATACGTCGTTTAATTATGCAAATGTTACTATTTGGCAATTGTTTTGAACTTGTTTTCGGTCATACTTCACACATCTATTACATGATATCTAATCATTTCGTTATATGAAACACACATTCTATACAAAGGAGACTTATGTATAATGTTAGTTCTTATTTTTCTACAATAAAATGTCCCAGTGTTCGCTGTTGTAATCTTACCTATTGGGACACGTAATAATACTTCTGAAACTAATTGTGGACACTTTGATGCTAGTGGTCTATTGTGCCAAGCTTAGTTGCATTCATGGAAAGCATGCCCGCGACCCTCCGGTCTATTTAATGTACGGGTTCCGCCAAACAAGGAACCCCGCCCGTAGTTCCTCAGTACGCTATTGATTTCACATGCACAATGTGCACCGTCAGAATTTGCCCCTTAATTCTGACTCGCCTAAGCGATGTAACCTCATTCACTGAGGGAGAGGGATACGCCCACTGCGCGGCCAGACCGAAATCTTGAGTGCCTACCAGTAGACTTACTGGTTGAGGCAGACTGCTAGCGAGTCAGTCCTACCATGCTCTGGAGGCATGGCGCCCGAGCGTTATAAAGCAAGCTCACCTCCCGCCCGTGTTCACCGTTACCCAGATTCCTGGGATTGGCTCCCACAAGCTACCGAATCCAAGGGTATGTCCACAGCCCGGCAGAGTCCAACCCAAATCCGGGGCGCCAGGCAATGCCCGAGGGGGCTTGTTCAATCCCGGCCCTGGCTACCTCTATCGTTCAAACTGGCAACCGCCTTGTCGTGAACAGGTACCACGCACACGTCGAGATACTCCCATACCAAATCCCAGGCCCAATGGTACGTGTTAAGTCACCATTTGAGTTTGGAGCCGGCCCATATCCCACAGAGTTCCCTCCCTTCAGCAGGATCAGAACCGTTACCCAGATTTCTGGGATTGGCCCCTCCCTCACATCCGTTTGGTCCCCCTACGGACAGGAGTCCGACACCCCCCGGTAGGGTCGTCCAAGCAATACAATACTTCTTCTAGTTACGGTAGAGGTACACCGTACATTACCAGAGCCAATGTCTGATGTAAACCGTCTGCTCAAGGCAGGCATTGTCATTTGGGAGCCGTGTCTCCCTAGGGAGCCTCGTCTCCCCTGGTAGGCCCGCCCAAACAATACGGGGCTACCTATCTTTTACGTGTTTAGGTACCACGTACACGTTGTAGCTAAGCTACTTGTCCCAAACCCAATGGTACGTGTAGACCACCATTAGAATTGACACCCAACCCTTCATCGGTAGGGCCGTTCAACAATACGGAACTACCTCTAATTACGGTAGAGGTACACCGTACATTACCAGACCCAATGGCTGATGTAGACTGTCTACCTTTAAAGACAATGGTCATTTGGGAGCGGCGGTACCCCTGGAGGGTCGTGCGACCCACTTCCTCAGCACTCCTGAGGTACAAGCATACGTTAGAATACTAGGTATCCCATTCCGGACCCAGGAGAACGCATAACACTCTCTTCGAGGACAACCTAGATCATCCCCCGGTAGGGAGATGATTTCGCCCACACTTGGACCCTCCAGCTACCAACTCTTTTTAGCGTGTTGGGGTACTACGCAGCCTTATCTCCCGGACCCAAGGGCACGGCCTAGTTGCCCATTTCGGGGGATACCCGAAGGCTCACCTCCGCCGGTAGGTACAGCAACAAAGCTGCCTACCCCACTGAAAACGAGATGGGGTCACACGTACTCTCCCAGGCCCAATGGCACGAGTTAGTCGCCCATTTCGGTGGATATCCGAAGGTTCACCTCCGCCGGTAGGTTGTTGTCCTGCTGCATTGGGTTCAACCCATTATTATGAGTTGACCGAGCGGTGCAGGACACTCGAGAGCAGCCTATACAGACTCCACCCGAACCTATCTCCCCGCTGGTGCGTAGCCCGTGAGCCACAATATTTGCTTGCGTGGTCGGAACAGAGGGGTCCCTTCCCCCTTTCTCAGCACGAGCTTGGGACCGGCTTGGGACCGGACTTGTCCATTAATTGTGGACAGTCAATTTTACCGTTTAATACCTTATGTATGAAAAAGAGATCAAAAACCGATCTCCTTTTTTGCACTGTTTGAAAACTAAAATTCGCTACTAAGCCTTCATAGGGGACATACTTTGGGTAGAAACAGGTTTTCTTGTATACAAGCATTTTTAAAACTTTAAACTGTATATTTTCTATTGCGTCATAGTATCTAGTGGCATTTGGTGTCCAAACACTACAACAGTATTCTAATGTTGACCTAAGATAAGAAAAATATAACCTTATAAATGTTGATTCTTATAAAATCAACATAAAATATAATAAAACTGCCTGATAATGTAGTGCCAAATACTCACGTATAAATGTTCTTTTGCGAAGCCCTAGTGAAAGATGAAACAAATTATCGTAAACATGTTAAACCTATGAAAAGGAAAAGTTGAAAAAATCAATGGAATGCGCATAAGAGTGCCCTTTAGATGCGAATCAAAAACTTTAAACAATATCTTGTTTATGACATTGTTTGTTAGACGAATGGTTAGTGTAAGGGATTCGTACGTGGGTGGTCCCGTGTTCGAATCCCGACTATACTTATTATCTTTTTCTTTTGGATACATGCACAGTGTGCATTCCGGAATTTATATTTTGTAGTAGTAGTAATAGCTAGTTTAAGCCGAAATTATTTTGAAATATGAGATGTGTTACTACATGCTTTTCTTTAACTTGTAACGTTTCAATTTTGATATTACATCTTGTTTTATCACCATGAAGGTCTTCTCAACGACCACAGTCAGGGTAATACAATATTCCATTGTTACTGTAATATATTAATATATCATTAGAAATTTTGTGACTTAGAAGAAAGTGTACATTAGACAGTAGGGTGGAACATGGACACCTGGAAGAATTTCCAACGAATTTAATATAGGTATGAATAACCACCTGAAAAATATATTGTGGGACGTTTAACACTGAAAACATTCCTATCCTTTCGTAACGTAGCACTATACACACTTCTGACACCTTATGCACGCAATGACAGTTTGGATATAGAATAACAATGAAAATATACCCTCTTGTATCTGTTCTAAACAAACGCACAACGTGTAACTTTAAATCATATATAGTGACAGCCAACAAGGTGCTGATCGTTGGGCGTGGAAACAAAACCAAACTGAATTATCAAACCCTCCGAAAAGGCGTTTTATTTCTTTCATGCTTCCTTCAGAAACATTGGGGAAAAGAACAAAGAGAATTTTCATCTACTTTGTGAGCATCTTCGTATGTAAAGTATCCAAAGTAAATAAGAAAACTAGAATTACAAACGAAACCAATTTTTATTGTCAAAATTTTCAGCATTCGAAAGGACATTAGGGACCACGTGGATCTGTAAATGAATCAATTACAGAAACTAATAACTCTTTTTAACTATTAACAGTACGTGAGGAGTTGTATTATTAACAGATATTGTCCTGATTTTTCCTCTTCCATAAATATTGATCTTCTGAAGAAACAGTTGGAATAGTTTAAGTACCAACTACTATTTATATCTTCTTATTTATATCATTTTATTGCTAACTGAAATACTATCCTGATTCAAGTGTCCACTGTACTAACTATTCTGGAGAAAATAAGAACTATACTCTTCCGCATGTGTGAATGTTATACTTATATATATATATATATATATGTATGTATGTATGTATATATATATATATTGTTACACAGATTGGTTTCGTTAAGTCATAAGAACGGACTCAATGTTAGGGTGGGCCGACAAAACTCATTTTTTATTTCGAAGTTGTAATAGCGCTGAAAAATTGCGAATTATATAGACAAAGAAAAATAAAAAATTATCAAAATCGGTTGACATCTTCCGGTCGCGCATAGACCCTAAAGTTTGACAAAATATGAAAAAAATCATTTTTGCGATTATGTTTTTAAATTTTTGAATTAAATGTTTTCGTAATGTAATAGTTTTTAACGTCTTCAAATAGAGCCTAGAAACAATTTATTTTAATTTTGGTTTAGATGATTTTATAACTTCCGGTCGCGCATAGGGCCTAAAATTTGTCAAAATATTGAAAATGTTACATTTTTACGAGTTCTTAAAAATATCTTTAACATACTGTTTTTAAACATAATACTTACAGTATTATTATTTTTGAACAAAAGAACATTGTGGTTTATTATTATGCGAATAAATTAACAACTTCCCATTGCGCAATGATCCCAATGCTTTAGAAAAACAGTACCTAAAAAAGATAGTCCTGTGACATGATGGGTGATAACAGTAACAACGTGCATGGTACTTTTTGACTTGCTCTATATTCAAAAAGCTTAAATATTTATTAAGCTCATTCAAAAACGTTTCGTAGAATTATTAAGGAAGAGCATTTCTCGCTGATTCAAGAACCCGGCTCACTGTACGCTGGCTACGTTAGTCCAAATTCTGGAAGCTCTGAAGATATTGTCAAGTCTGTAATTTCTTACCTGTCTGAGGGTGGTATTTCTCTTTAAAATCTAATTGTCATCGGAGGTGATGGTACTGCTGGGAATACAGGTTAGAAACCTGATCTGGTACGACAAGTTGAAATTCATTTGAGGAAACCTGTACAATGGGCAATTTGCCTACTTCATTTTAATGAGTTGCCTTTCCGCCACATGTTTGAGCACCAGGATGGGCCTAGTTGTTCTAAAGGGCCAATCGGTGATAAGTTCGTAGGTTGCCAAAACCTTCCGGTGGTTATCTTCCAGAGTATTGATTGTCAGATCCCAGAGATAGACAGAAACGTGCTTAGCAAAGATCAGCAATACCTACTTCATATATCAAAGGCAATAAAATCAGGAACCTGTAATGAAGATTTGGCTGTACGAGATCCTGGGCACTTATCACATTCGAGGTGTTGACAAAAGCAAACAGAACTCTCAGATTGTACATAAGTGAAGAAAGTCCCTCACCTGAAATTCAAGAACTAGTTTTGTTTATATTAAAATCATACATGCCAATGTGGTTTACTATCAAAATAAGAAAACAGTTTACAGACGGCCCGAAACTTGTTTACCAAGCAGTACAGTCTACCATTTATTTGCCAAAACCTTTGCTTGATGTTGTAGATCCTGTGATCGAACGGAATGTTTTTTTCGCCCACCCAGAACACTTACTGTTAGCCATGACTCGAGATGACAGGAAACACATAAGAGAGCTCGGACTGCGAAGAATTCTGAAGGCAAAGCAAAGAGATGCAAGAAGGAGAACATTCATGCCACCAAAAATCAACCTTAATGCGCAAGAATACTCAGAAATTATCAACTGGATGGACTGTGAATTATTTTCTCCCCCATTGTTGGCAGAAATCAGTGACGACGAGATCAAATTGCACATCGGCAGTGATTCAATCCCTGACTGGAATATTACTTTCAAGCAATTCCCAGTTCACACGCAGGCTGTTGAACGCTGTGCAAAACTCGTCAGGGAAGCCTCAGGAAAAGTTTGTGGAACTGAATCACGAGATGCATTTATAAGAACCACTCTGCTGTCCAGATCATCTATGCCTAAATTCACCAGCAAATCAGTCTTCAAAGTACCTTCGGCTACAAAATAGAGAAGAGTACTAATGGACACTGGACAGGTTCAACTAACATGGACTATTTATTCAGAACTCTGTTTCTTCCTCTTTTTATAAAAGTAAGGTTGTTGTTAAAAACTACATTGTAACTTAAATAAATATTTAAGCTTTTTTAAATATAGAGCAAGTCAAAAAGTACCATGCACGTTGTTACTGTTATCACCCATCATGTCACAGGACTATCTTTTTAGGTACTATTTTTCTATAGCATTGGGATCATTGCGCAATGGGAAGTTGTTAATTTATTTGCATATTAATAAATCACAATGTTCTTATGTTCAAAACTAAAAATACTATAAGTATTATGTTTAAAAACAGTTTATTAAAGATATTTTAAAAGACTCGTAAAAATGTAACATTTTCAATATTTTAACAAATTTTAGGCCCTATGCGAGACCGAAAGATATCAACTGATCTAAACCAAATTAAAATAAAATGTTTTAGGCTCTATTTGAAGACGTTAAAAACTATTAATTTACGAAAACATTTAATTCAAAACTAATAATCGCAAAAATAATCGCAAAAATGATTTTTTTTCATATTTTGTCAAACTTTAGGGTCTATGCGCGACCGGAAGATGTCAACTGATTTTGATATTTTTTTATTTTTCTTTGTATATATAATTCGCAACTTTTCAGCGCTATTACAACTTCGAAATAAAAAATGAGATTTTTCGGCCCACCCTACTCAAGGTGTGGTTCGTGTCGCCATGCGCCTTTCTGTGCATGTAAAAGAAAAAGAAAGATAGAGAAGAATGGTCACCAGGGTGCTGATTGAATCTACGATGAAGTGCCTCCTGACGCCGAGCAACATGCTTGTATTATCAGCATAGTACTGGCTTTGATTTCCTCAAATCTCAGAACTGGGTTAGTGCTAAAAAAATAACAGGCGTTAGATAAGTAACATAAGCCATTTTAAAAAATAGTTAACTACTTAATAGAAAATATAGTTAAATTACAGAACGAAAAGATACGGTTCTCCAGCGTGATTGAGTAAGTCGTTAGAAAGCTGGAATTCTATGCTGATCGTTTCTAAGCTTGCTCATGGTTAAATTTACGTTAACTAAAGAAACCGTGTCAAGGTTGAAAGTAAGTGGATGAGAAAGGCGTAGGTCGAGTTGACTATATAATCGAGTGACATCCCCGCGCTCGGATCCTTTCGTCATGATTCTACATCCTGCCTAGTTTGAATACTGCAGCTCTATCCGTATCTCTTTGTCAAGAATTAAGATATGAGTACATAGAATATTTAAACTATCTTGGTGAAGTGGTTTGAGCATACAGGAGATGGGTCCCAGAAGGCTTTAGCCGTAACCCTTAGGCATAGGAAAATAGACTTCTTACATTTTGATATAACCACCCAAATGCAAGTTATTTTAAATAATTTTAAGCTTCTGAAATAGATTCATAACACATAATTACGACATCGCAAGATAAAAGCAAATTGTTCAGCAGGGTTATGCCATAGCGAGGCCAATAAGAGAAGTTGTATCTCAAGTAATGCAAAATTTGCAATTCATTTTGTAATTTTCCTTTGTTTAATTTCTTTTCTTAATTTTGTAATAAAACTAAGCATTAGAATTCGCTTCTTTAATTTATAAAGGCTTTCCCTCTGTTCTAACTAGGACCTTAAATAAGTCAAGTTCGTAGTTCCATATGTTACCACAAATCTGTTTCAATGCATCTTCTCATCTGAGATTCACCCCCAACCCCCCACTGATATGAGACTAACTTCCAACTTTCTCATCATCTCCAGATAGGTACGTCTGATGTAGTATTTACCGAGGCTTGAATGAAGTTGTATCTTAAAATATCAACTGTATAATACTGGGCGCAGGAGAAAGTCATCAGTAGCTAAAACAAACTAAAAAGAAAAAATGTAATTATATATAATAACAATTTTACCGGGTGTCAAAAAATTCCACCGACAAACGTCGGGATGTAAATTCTCTCATACGAAGAAACAAAAAAGCTTAGTAAACATGGGTTCGGAAACGCGTTGTGTCGGAGATATAAGGCGCCGAAACCATGGGAAATGAATCTTCAAATACGTATATTTCAGAAACTATTCAACGTAGACGGTGCGGTTTGAAAACTCACCAGCGAAGTCATACATGCTCTTGTTAAAGATGCATGTTTCATAATCTTGCAATGCCTGCGGAAGGGATTCCCCAAAGGAGCATAGGGATTCCCGGATAATCTGCCGAGTGAAGATGGCTCGAAAGGTGTATGAGTGGACGACTTCCTCACTGTTAACAGTACTTGCTTGTAGCAAGACGATAACTCAAACGGATACAAAATGGTGGACACTTGTGTACCTGCTGTGTGTGGTTGCATAACCGCCACATACGGATGGTGCCCAATAACGAAGTTCGGAATATGAAGTACTGTGAATATGCAGTCGAAGGTTCATAGTGAGGCACGTGTGGTGTTGCTACAGCATAACACACAAGGCAGAGTGACTGAAATTGTGAAAACACTTAATGCAAAGGAAACAACAAATAGCACGATAGCGAATACAGTCAGCACATTTCCTGATATGAGTAATGTTTAGCAATGGCTAGAAAAATCGTTATGTCTAGTGAACTGAGTGAATGTCATCAATGAACGAGACCCATTATTAAATACATTACATGAATGATCTGATTAAATGTATAAGAGATTTGTGATTTGAATAATATACGCATTATCTTAATAAGTCTACAACAGTCTACCTGATTTCAATGGTACTTGTTCCTTTTAGTTGTTGCACCGTTACGTGGATAAGCAAGGAAGCAACAGTAAGCAAGGTTGCACGTTGACGCGCCGTGTCGCGGGGTCAATCCCCACTAAGCGTCCAAGCTTTGGACTCAACAACCAAGAGATGGATCTGATCGCATTTGAAACTTTAGGACCGGTCTCTATATAGCGCCGCTGCTGAAAAGGGACGTTGAACATCTTAACAAATAAACAATCAAACAATAAACAATTGTTATAAACGTACAATTGAATGATACTGTAGTACGTGAATGTGATATCTAAATGAATTGGTTTAGCTCGTTAAATTATATGTAAGTCGTGCAACGGTTTCGTTTCTCTTCGGGTACCCAAGCCGCTCGTGTTAACGGATTCCAAAATATGTAAACAGAACAATAAACCACCTTCATATTTTATACCTTGTCTTTATTCCTCCATTTAAAGTTACATCAAGATTGTCTTCGTGTCCATTTTGTTAGGTCTATAAGGTGGGGACGTTATTACAAAATAATAATCATACCGTCATACTCTTCTCATGTTTCTTTTTGCTTACAATGAAACTGATGGAGCCTCAAATCTATACGCCTATTCCAATTTAGCACACCAGAGTAGATTAAGTGTAGAGAGAACCGGGTACGATCCTTGTGTTCAGTAGCCGATCTTGAGAGTAAAAACTGGAGGGGAGGGGTGTCAGTATTTTGCTATGTAAAATACGTAATTTGGACTGCGTTTTGGTGTTTATGACATTAGTGATTTTCTAGTAACGCAGCAAAATTGGGAGACCAAGGCCCCCCGACCCCAGCCTAGATTCGCCACTCTTTGTTCAACCATTCTAAGTGGCTTTCTTCAGTTTCACAAGTCGAATGCCAAGATGGTACCTCTATAAACGTTCTGGAAGCAAGATCGCCTGCATTTGTGTCTGAACTTTAGTCGTCGGATGTAATTAACTCTCATAATGCAAACAGATTCAGGCTGCATTCAAATGCACACGCAGTTGAACTCTGGAGGGTATTGTCGATCTTTAAAAAAAAACAACATTGATTATCATTTTACTGTGTGTAAGGAAATTGGTTTCTGGTCTTCTTTAAATCTTAAAACATGTAAGAGGTATTTAGGTTTCACACGATAATTTTAACTGAGTCCAGAATATTCAAATAAAAGACATTGTCCTCGAAATGACAGTACATAGCGTTTTTCTTACGTCCAAAACTGTTTATAGGAACAAAAATACGATAGAAGAGGTAAAATAAACATCGACTAACAGAGTCATGCTGTTAGTGGGATTCGACTCTAAGCCATATGACAGACGAGCACCTAAAGAAGCTAGTCTACCGAAGACTGACGTGTATTCTGGAATCGACTGTGCTTGTGTGCAGTGTTTACTGTCTGTGTTTTATAAAACACCATAGTGGGAAATAGAGTTTACTTGGACAGAATTAAGTGATATGCATCTGGCATATGGTGCAGCTTTGGGAAATGCAAGGGAGGCACAAAGACTGTATAGAGAACGTTTTAAAGAACGACGGTGCCCCCATCAAACTACATTTACGTCAACTGATAAGCAGCTGCGAGAATCAGGTTCCTTACGCATTCACCGGCCTGATGCAGGAAGACCACGAACAGTGAAAACGCTAGCATTCGAAGAGAATCTTTTGGACCAATTTGAACAAAATCCCTCAACAAGCACGCGGCCGTTGGACATGTGTTGCATGTTCAGCACCAGCAAGTGTGGAACGTTCTACATGAAGAAAATCTCTATCCATATCATCCTCAAAGAGTACAAGTTTTGCGTCCTACAGACTATCCCAAACGTGTGCGATTTGCCCGATGGTACCTGCGACAGTGCGTGGAGAATCCGCAGTTCGCGCGTCATGTTTTGTTCACGGATGATAGTAGTTTTACTTGTGACGGATGTTACAATGCTCATAATAGGCACGAATGGGCAGCAAACAATCCGCATGCAATGTTTCGCCGAGATCATCAAGAACGATTCACAGTTAATGTGTGGCCGGTAAAGTGGATAATGTCTTAGTAAGACCTTATGTATTGCCTGCACGACTGAACATGCATACTTACAGTGTCTTTCTTTCAGAGGAACTCCCGGAACTGCTAGAAAATGTCCCCCTTGCAGTCCGGCGACAAATGTGGTTCCAGCATGACGGAGCTCCACCCAATCGGCCGCGGCGTGATCAAAATGTACTTTCTGATATATTTGGGAATCAATGAATCGGGCATGGTGGTCCTGTAGCATGGCCTCCTAGATAACCGGATACGCCACATATGGACTTTTATTTATGGAGACACATGAAGGAGTTGGTCTACCAGGCACCAGAGGAGAATGAATTGGACCTTGTGGGCCGCATTGCCGAGGCTTCCGCAAGAATTCGTGTTAACCACGACGTTTTTCCTCGTGTGCGAGACGAAGTGCTTCGACCCTATCTCTTGTGCATTGAATTCAATGGTTCACATTTTTAGTAGATTGAGTGACGTTGTAAGGTACAAGTGAATTACAAACACCATTTCCTGTATTGGCTCATCTTTTTCTGTCTTTGTGCTTTGTGTATTTTATTTGAGAACCTGGAGGTTATGCTTTACAGCATTGCACGCCACCAACTATGCCACTAATATGCAAATCACATTATCGTTGTTCCCAGGAGGTCATTTGTCAGCTGCTTCTTATGTATGTTAATACTATACTCCACAATGCTGCATATGTTAACTTACATTTGTCCACGATAATTTATGTACATTTTGATCGCGTGTTTGCATCTAGTTTCAACAGCTCTCAATCACTCTGCTATGTGTTACGCTGTAATAACACCACACATGCCTCAGTACGAACCCTCGAATGCATATTCACAGTACTTCATATTCCGAACTTCATTATTGGGCACCATCCGTATATGGTGGTTATGCAACCACACACAGCAGGTACACAAGTGCCCACCATTTTGTATCCGTTTGAGTTATCGTCTTGGTACAAGGAAGTACTGTTAGCAGTAAGGAAGTCGTCCATTCATACCCCTTTCGTGCCATCTTCACTCGGCAGATAATGCGGGAATCACTATGCTCCTTTGGGGAATTCCTTCCGCAGGCATTGCAAGATTATGAAACATGCATCTTTAACAAGAGCAGGTATGACTTCGCTGGTGAGTTTTCAAACCGCACCGCGTTTCCGGACCGATGTTTACTGAGCTTTTTTGTTTCTTCGTATGAGAGGTTTTACATTCCGACGTTTGTTGGTGGAATTTTTTGACACCCAGTATATAACTCAGTGAAAACGAGTGAAGTAACTGAAAGTATGATTGAAGATAGAAGATAGTAAGAAGTATGATTGGTTGGAGTTAACGCAATGTTTCTCACAGACGTAGTCCAGGCTTCGATTTTTAAATCCTGCTTCGGCCAGCAGTAGTTTCGTGCTCGCATAGGATCAACAGTAAATTCTTAACAATAAAATGATAAAACCTAAATAAAGAAAGATATGAAGGGTGTGAGGCAAGAACATGGTAACCCAAAATATTACTATTTTAAGAAATTTGAGGTTTTCTGGTGTACAGTTCATTTTAAAAGTTCGAAAGCTGATTTTTCAGCTAGGACTATACATGAAACATTAAAATAATTGTATCAAATCAATATAGCGAATTTCCAATTTTATATACTGCTGTATGGGTTACCATGTTTTATTTTTTAAGCCAAAATTGATACAAAAATTATTTTCTAAACCGTTTGTGTTTACTTTACGCCATGACATACATTTTGTATTGTATTTTCATATCAGGAAACAATATTTTTGACTCATTAATACAAAACATGAGCATTACAGAAATATACCTAACGACATAAAGAAAACTCGAACGAGTGGAGTTTTAATTCAGCTAATGCAAATATTACAAATTTTGTGAAGTATCTTATTATCTCTAGAAATCGAATCTAAATTAAGAAGAAAATCTAATGTCAAAAAGAATAGTTCTCACAATATCCAAACACACCTTTACATAAAAATGAATCTTGGAAATCTAAGTTTTACGTCTCAGGGTTATGCCGGCGAGACGGAAATGCATCTTGAAGTGTGTTGCCTTTACTCCTTGACATGTCTGTTCTCATCTGTATCATCAGATTGTCCTATATCAATTTGATATACACGCTAGAATATTAATAATGGCGCTATTTCCGTTTTCACCCTAAAGAGCATATCTAACCTTTCCTAACCCAAACCTAATGGCAGTCCAGTTCCAGTCAGCCAGCCTTGAGTATTTGTCACATTGAAGTTTGTTTTCTACATCAAATGAAAACTATAGTTACTTAGGCTTCGACAAGTGGGATGTAGGCATTTGTACTTACCCAATGTAAAGCAGTATTAATAAACGAAAATCACGTCAGGCGACGTAACAATAATAGTTCTTTTTTTTTCAGAGTGCAAGGGCCACATGTTCTCTTGTTTACCCAAGTTACAATAATTTTTCTGGATCAGCCACAATCTGGCAGCAACGCAGTGAGGATTTCGGAAGAATGTTTGAGAATACATACTGTGTCAATGGGAGTTTGCTAGTGCGAAAATTTGTTTTCCTGGATTTTTATTGAACCAGAAACGGATCCTCGTAAATTTTTAAAAGACAGAGATACCTTAGGTAAAAGAAAATCATGTAATAACAAATCTCATATTTGAAAATAAATTCGGCTTAAAGTAGCTGCAACTATATTTAATATAAAATTGTACTTCTGGAAAGCACATTCTGCATGTAGCTAAAAGAAAAAGAAAAAGTAATTACTGTCGTCATTCGGACCTATTCACATCCACGTACGAGCCCGCTACAATAACGGTTCATATAACAGACACTGACGCAAACACGCCATTTTTTAAAGTTATAGGGTCTCCTGCAAGTGACAGTGAAACATCTAACGTATTTACGACAATTTGTTTCATCTTCCACTAGAGTTTCGTAAAACGTGATTCATGTCTGAGTTTTTGGCACTACTTTATCACACTGTTCTATCAAATATAACTCAATGAACATACAGTAGTAGTAACGAACTTTTCCTGCATTAAAAACAAGGTGAAGCACAGATGGTGATCTGAAAAATGGAAACACCTGTAGTTAACAAAACGTCACATACATGGGTTGGCAGTGGTGTCGTGGCGCCCGCAGCGCCGGACCGCTGTTGGTGGTGTGTTAGGTCGGTCTTCATTCTACGTCATGCGCAGTAGAATAGCAGTGTCCAGTGGCTGCAGCAGACGGGGGTAGTGTAAAATGGGAGACCTCTCAGATTTTCAAAGAGGGCAAATTGTTGGGGCGCGGTTATGTGGAGTGAGTGTGAAGGCAGTGGCTACTGTGTTAGGTGTGTCGCGTGGGACAGTGTCGAAGGTGATGACGGCCTACACAACACACGGGAAAACCACATCGGGGAAGCGGAACAGTTGGCGGAAGAAAATCATGAGTGACAGGTCACGCCGGGCATTAAAGCGCATTGTCACGCAGAACCGTCGTGCCACTACGGAGCAAGTGACGGAGGAACTCAATCAGCACCTCCACCACCCTGTTTCGACAATCACAGTCCGCCGCGAATTACATGACATGAACTTACGGGGTCGTGTTGCACGGGCCAAACCGCTCATTAGGGACCATAACGCTTTCGCACGCCGCAAATGGTGCCGCGACCATGCAACTTGGACCGTTGAGGACTGGAAACGTGTGATAAGTCGGATGAGTCATCCTTCACCCTATTCCCAACCACGGACCGTGTTTATGTGTGGAGAACGCCCATAGAAGCTTATGATCTGCAGTGTCTCCGCCCAACTGTAAAACATGGCGGCGGCTCGGTGATGCTGTGGGCCGCCATATCATGGTTTTCATTGGGTCCTGTGGTCACACTTAGCGGACGAATCACTGCCAACGATTATGTCGCATTTTAGGAGACCACTTGCATTCTATGGTCCGGATGTTGTTCCCGGACAATGACGCCATCTTCCAGGATGATATTGCGCCTATTCACACAGATGGCGTTGTTGCAGCGTGGTTTGAGGAACATCGGGATGAAGTTCAACACCTCCCCTGGCCCGCCCAATCCCCAGATCTCAACATAATTGAACATATGTGGTCCGTCTTGGAAACACGACTCCGGCGACGATTTCCACCTCCATCCTCTCTCACAGAACTGGCCGATGCCCTGCACGAAAAATGGTGTAAAATTCCACTTGCTGCCATTCACGACCTCTATGCCTTCATCCCACGTCGCATCAAGGCTGTTCTGAAGGCGAAACGTGGCCCGACACCATATTAAGCTGGTAAGTTGAAATTTCGTTCAGGTGTTTCCATTTTTCTGATCACCATCTGTATATTATGCATCCTATAATTAAGTTACAAGAAGTCTAAGTTCAAAGTCAACGAAAGTCAACTTCTGAAATATTCCATTCTATTAGTTTCCCAACGTAGTTAAAGTAGTGTAAAATTATCCGTGGCTGAATTTATAATTTCATTGTTCGATAGCTACAAGGTATGTGGTTCAAAACCCATTGAGACAGTCTCTTACTCACTCACATATAATTTTAAAAATTGAGAGAAATATTATAGCAAAATTGAGGAGACAAACTGGCACCTTTCGTTGAATTCGACTTAGAGCGTGTTTGAGTTGTTTATAGTCAGTGCATACGTGATAGTACTGACACCTAGCTAGAAAACATATTTACAACAAACACGTGACGATCATCTGACAAGTTTTCTTCTGATATACAACGGATAATGTATTGAATATGACAGAAAATAGAATTTAATTTTCTTTTTATTTTAAACTGTGGGTGTTTTTAAGATCGTATGGCGGGTGTTGACGGAAAATTTTGATCCGAAACTTTAATTAGAAATTTAAGATTTGTGTCCGCAATTGTAAAGGAGTGTTATGTAGTTTTACAAAGTAACCCTTTCTATCGTGGCTGGAGGAAGAATGAGCCACTAAAGTTTCAAGTTGAAATGCAAAGATTAAAACATTTGTTATGTGTCGTTAAATCCCTTTCTTCTGTGGAGAGTTTTGATTCATGGTGAAGGAGCTGGTCTTAAGGAGGATGCAGCAAGTCCCAAGAACTGAGATACATATCCCGGAGGTAACCTTTAGTTTTGATTTACCATGAATGGGGGAAATCAGAAGTTAATGAAGAAAACAAATTAACAATGGAGGCAACATGTTTGGGAGGAATAGAATTGGCATGTGTGACGAGTTAGAAGTTATAAATTTTCGTTTCAACCTATAATTTGGAAGTAATCGTTAATTATAATTGATTAGGACATGAACCTGTTTCAAAATTCTGCTAAGATTTATTTATTTATTTATTTATTTATTGTAAAAGGGGTATAGAAAATGTAGTGTTTGAACTGTTCCTAGTAGCATTAACTGGAAATGGTCAATTCAGAAAATTGTTTGATTGAGATCTTTTATGAGTAATGATAACTGATGTTATTGGTTGCTAAAGTAACTATTCCTGTCAGACCGATGGGTCCCAAGTCACCGGGAGGATAGGATCCTCCTCCCTCCTCCTCATTTCGCGCCCGCCTTACTTACCTTTATCTGAATTTTCAATTTTTCAGAACTAAATTAGTAACTATTGGTGCCTCTTTATATTAAAATTTAGATTTAGTACATTGGTTTATTTTTTATAGTTAGGTTAGTTAGTGAGGTAATGATGTTGATGTAGCGTATTGTTCCGAAGTTGGCACTGTTATAAATGTTGTTGTTATTAAGTCAGTTAGCGTAACGTTACTATACTGTATTCAATGCGCGGCGATGTCGGTTGATTCATTCTGTTCTCACTTTAAGTGATATACTAGTAAATTGAGCTTCCTCAGCAATGAAATTATATCAAACCTGTTCGCGTCAATGGTGAGCAGTATGGCAGTTGAAACGAATAAGTAATAATGAAATATTACCAGTAAAATTTAAGTTTAGAAGCTTAAATGAATGTAGGCCATGGGCGTAATTGTTTAATAAACTGATAAATTGTGTGTGTGTAGAGACGTGTTTTACCTAAAATTTACAGGCTTGCCTGCTCAAAACGAAAGTCACAAAATTTCTTCAGTGTAGTAGGTATCCCTTCCATTCTCTATCTCCATCGATGCTAGTTCCACGAGGTGTTCCGCCATTGAGTAGTACTGGGCAAAGATTGTATGTAAATTTGTGAACAATAGTATTGAATATTACGTGAGAGCTTACAATATTTTTGTTATTGTGTCAGTGGGTCGAGAAAATGACCCCCCGTCATATAAATCTTGATGTTAGAAACTTGAAATTCACTGTAGAAGTTTAATCCTAAATAGTAACAAAATTCCAGTTTGGACAATATGAAATTCACTTGTAGTACTAGTTCCGCTACTAAAGAAAATTTATGATCAATAAATGTATCATACATTATTAGAAATGTGGAACTTTTTCTTGAATTGACTTAACTAAATTTAATTGTTTCAGATTGTATAAAATTAACTAACATAACTAGTTTAGAAGTCGTACTTGTAAATCTAGGAGGTGCTGTAGCTTTTAAAGTTCAGCGCTCGCATTACAGACTTTAAGAAGCACTAAACCTGCTGCCGTGATTGTCAATTTCCAAAGACCTCACAAGCCGGATCTTAATAGATTGATGTGATATGCAGTCTTTGAAGAAGAGAAGGAATGCAAATAAAACTTTTTATAAAGGTATTGGAAACTTTTTATTCTTTTTGTTCAATCTCTGAAAAGGAGTTTCAGACCAAACTAAAGAAAGAAACTGTTTTAAAATTGTAAAGCTTATAAGCATGATTTCTGTTGTTCCATCTGAATGCAAATAGCATATTACCTCACATAGACTGATCTAGACAAGGAGAGGAGGAGTACGACGTTGGGTTGGACTGTATGACAGTAGTAGGTTGTCGATCGAGACATGTGCTTCTGAATGCATACGCACACGGCGTAAAAATGTGTTAGTAACTTAGACTTAAACATTTGTAACATTTTCTATGCGAATTTTGTACAGAACCTGTGTTCTTTAGCTTCGAATTGCAATTCCTTATGATTCTTGCATATGTCAAGGCGTGAGGCCCTTTTATGCTTCTCCTCTACATCTATACTTGTCCCACGGATACGTTAACGTTGTAACGGGATGGCAGCTCTACCCGCTCATGCAAGATTAGACGTTGTTCCGCGGTGCGCCACTGAAATCTGCAATAACATAAATGGGAAATTCTGTAATAATTTCTACTGGTGAGAGGAAAGGCATGTTTTTGTATAATGAAAATGATTTAAATATTAAAGAAAGTCATTTACAATTTGTAATAGGTAGTTAACTTCCGCTAGAATTTTTCATAAAATTGAACTAAATAGTTTCTATGTGATACAATATCTAACTATTATTAATATTATTTATAGGTACGCAAAGATGATAAATTCCCGAAAAATATCTGTGAAATATGCCATAAAAAAATAGATGATTTCTATACTTTCAAAGCACAGCAAGGTGTGAAGCAAAACAAACACACTGAGCTAAATATTGATTGTAGCGATCCACAGGTAAGCACCAGGGAATTGAGAAAGTGTAAATTTATGTTATGATACACGTGGTGTACTTCCACTGTTTGCTAATTAATGTTTACGTTGAAGAGAATACAATTTAAAAGGATAGCTGTTGGGAAATGTTTGCATTTTCCCTACTTTTCAACATGATCATGGCTGTTGAATGTGCTGGTTCCTGTAATATTGCACAATATGTCTTCACACAGGAAATAAAACAATATTAATCACAACAAAATAAAGATGCGATAAAAACTAAAGGAGAGAAATTGAAAGAAAAGACACAAGAATATTCATACAGATGAATGATAATTCACAAGAAAATGTCTATAGAATGCGTGGTTTGTAAAACTTAAATATTAAGCAATTAATCCTCCATTTAATATTAACAGATTTTACTACTATAATTTCATTTGAGAAACATGATAAATTAAATAGTGAAGGTCATATTAATCTATTATTGCTCAAGATACACAACTTCTATGTATGAAGATTTCAGTATAGACTATTCAAATGTATTAATTGACTTAAGCTATAAGTGTATAGATGTAATACATCATGTATATGCAATATTTCAAATATTTTGTATAGTATTTTCTCCATATACAACTTTGTGCATGTACCAATTTTGTTTTCACATGTTGATATCTGAAATATTCTGAAGAATTCGTTTACGAATATCGCTCTTTTGGGTTGATCATTAAAAATGTACTCATCGATAGAGTACTACAAACAATAGTATAGCCTTAAGATTTGATTTCTTTTTTTTTTTTTGTCAATATTATTCGCTACGAAAGTTTTATTCGCAGTTGTGAAATTATTTTAACTTTATCAACATACGTTGGGTGTTCTTTGTAAATTTCACGTGACAACTCGTTGACTGAGAGAGATGAAATCTAGTACAGATATTAGTTCTCTTTATAGGTATAATACTCTTATCTGCTCTTACTGGCAAACTGATACGAACATGGTGAATGAAAAAAAACGTTTACGCCGTGAATTCCATCTTGGTATGTTCAGACACATTATTTCATTCTCATTGTCCTTGTTGTAAGTTTGAACTGTTCATTTTATGTTGAATGTATTGACCTGCTGAGTATTCAGCACATTCTTTTTAAACGTTTCCTATACTCAGACACCAGAGAACGTCATGAACTGCCTAGAACACTCGAACGTTCACTGGTGGGTGGAAAAGATTGTATTTCTCATCTTCTTGGTTTCATTCACGCTGCTGGTCTTGCTTAGATTTTCTGAGAACTTTACAATTTTTGTTACCCATTCTTCTGTTTACATTAATTTCTCATATTTTGTTATTTTTCCTATTTTTTGATATTGGTATATGTTTTTTTTCTTACTTTCAATGCTCATTACTTCTTGTTTTTGTTTATTTCCCATCTTGAAGTAATGTTAATGTTTCTTTGTATTGTAAATTTTTCTTCACTTTTTCTCAATAGTCTTACCAAACACTAACATCAGTATGTGCTGTACGTGGTTGGACAGTATCTCTAATCATGACGAGGACCAATGATCAATTACGTCATATTCTAAACTTAATCAATAAACCAAATAAACGATTAGATATTCTCTACTTATGAACTTCCAATGGCAACACACTTTTAACAAAGTTTTATGCATTTGTAAAGACTTGGTTGCCATAGGTCTCCTATTCTTGTTAAGCATATTGAAGCCTATTTTCTTAGAAATGTCTTTTTCCGATCAAAAATGTATTACATTACTGAGAATTGGCATAAACAAGATGGCGAACGATAAAGAGAATATGACGAATATTTAATTATTTCATATCAGAAGGATGGGCAGCATGTGAGTTGTGAACTGGAGTGTTGTTATGAAGGCTACAGAAGCTTTTGATAAACATTCTACGCCTCTTGTTTCTGATGGAATAAGGGAATTTTTGCATTAGTTAAGAACAGTATGGCTCTGTAATTGTGGTATCCTTCGCAAGGAAAACTAAGCTGGTCGCAGAAAATATTCAGCAAGTTCTTGTTCCCTTAGAGTTGAAGATACTAAAAAATGCAGTATGCACGTAAGCACGTTTATATTGCTTATAGTGGGCCTTAGTCTTTTAATCATTGTGCTGAAATCATGTTTTATTAAGATATATGAATTTGTCAGGAATCGCCATGATTCTCATTAGATAATACCACAAAATCTTGGAGCATTGACTCCTTTCTACTTTTGGATAGATCTCATTAGCAGGAGAACCAATAAGGCAAACATTTTATGCTAGCGCAAATGTTTATGTTTTATTTTCTTTATAGACTCTACACTTATCTTAACAACTTAAGTTAGTTAAATAGTAACTCTAGGGCGGTTCCACAGGATAGCTGATTTTGCTTTTTCAATGGTGTCGTAGTTAATCTAGGACTACGATCACCTTGGGACATGAGCTGTTTCTGTATTAGTGAAACGACACTTTAACTCAAGATTCCGATAGCTCACAAAGTTATATGTGGAGTTTCCTATAGACTAGTTTTTTTCATCTCATCGAATGTCGTCTTTAGTGTGGGGTTCTCAATTACAAAAACTTAAATCAATTGAATTCATCCTTATTTTCTTTCACTTTGGTTGGTGTAACAGAAAATATTACGAGCAAAGATATGACATTTTCCTCTTAAGATTTAGTGATATGCATTAATGCGAACGAAAATTTTCACATTATCACGACACTAGTTGAGCTCGTCAACCTAGGTATGGGCACTATTTTCGACCGGTTTGATAATATAGAGACGTTACTCACATGTTATCGGCACGATTAAGAGGCAAATATAATTTTCAATTACCAATAACCTTTCAACAGATGAAATCTGATAGCATATTTAATATACTGAGAGAATTCTATTTCGTGGTCATATAACACCCTATCCACGTATTCTTAATAGAAGTTTCGAATAAAAAAGGAGGAAACAGGATATAAGTGATAGGCTGTAGGTGTAGTTTTTGTTCTGCTATCATGAGTTTCATTGTGTTGTTTCCAAAATCATACCATAGAACTACTCTCTTGCTGTAGTTTATGTTTCACAGAATTGTACCACTTACATCTCAACGCAGAATATGAAAATCTTAATTATTCTTAAGTATACGCATGAATAAATATTTAAACCGCGGGACAAAATTCCGTTACTTTCTTAAGTATGAACTAACTAAACTATGTAAACTGTTATTACGCAAACTGTAAATACTTACGACGAACTCCAATGCATTTCCTTCTTATTTTTGGTATAACAATACCTGATATAAGACATTATTAATTAAGGGTCACATCATCATAAGCAGTGGATTTACGAACATTCCCAGAACAAGAAAATATTGGGACAGGTGCATATGGATTTCAACACTGTAAATGATAAAACAACATAGTAGATATCTCCCGCTTGGGGAGATTTTGACCTTTGACCTTTACAACCGCCGTAAATCAGATTGTGGCTGAGTCTTATATAGTGAGAACTCACTGGTAGACGCCTGTAATCGTTGAAGACTGTAACACCTAATTGGAACTGGATTTGTTGCCAAAATCTGTCGAATTTGGTCTTGAGTGAAGAGATGAGACTCCATCTTTGATTAGTTGCTAAGGGGATAGAGCCTTTCACTGAAGGTGCATCAAATTTGAAGTTGGATGTTGTTATGGGTTGCACAGAGTGCGTCGAATATGATCTTGTGTTCACACGCAAAATTGGTCACAGTTAGTGTATGATTCAGGTATTAAATATTTTGAAAACGTAGTTGGAAAATTGGATGTTGCAATATCTATTTTTTTTTTTTTCAAAATCATTTTTCTTTTGCCTGAGGTACCGGATCACACAGACTGCATCGAATATGGCCTTGCGTTTACACGTGAAATTGGTCGTGGTTAGTGTACGATGACGGTATTGAATATTTTCAAGACGTGGATGTTGCTTTCACTACTTTTTTCAAACTCACTTTTGTTTTCAGAAATTATTGGATCAGATTATGTGTGTATCAACTCCGTCGAATTTAGTCTTGGTTTTTCACTTAAAAGTGATTAGTTGTTATGTGAAACTGCATCGAATCAAGTTCCCCTGATTGTGGCTACGTTTTTTTTTTTTTTTTTTTTTTTTTTTTGTTAGTCACGCTTTCTTGTCGGAGGTATACGTTCACGTGATGTGTCTGTGTGTTATGAAAGCTTGTATAGGACTGGGAAAGATTAATTGTGATTGATAGTTAATACAGGGTGTTTGTGATTGGTGGTTTGCCTTCCTGTACATTCAATAGATTTGATTATGTTCGTGCATTGAATCACTTGCTGCTTATTAAAATAGATACGTGTGCTTAAAAAAAAGCTGAAAATATTAATAATAAATAAATAATATACTACTTAAAATTCTACGTACAATGATTATGACCGAAGCTTTAAAACTGTGTGTTATATCTTTGTTTACCTACAAAGGAGCTCGAAGGACAACAAGGAATTAAAAGGATTAGTCATAGTCATTTCGTACCTGGTAATGAGAATGAATTCTAAGATTGGAAAGAAAGACTAGCATACATGCTAACGAATTGTAGTTCCAGGAATACAATACAAGATTCGTGATTGTCTGAGCTCTGTAGTTTCATATCAAGATTTTTGTTTGTCTGAGTTCTGTCGTTTTATATTACATTGATATATGCAATTCATTCCTTAGCTTTCGTGAGCAACGAAGTACAGAGAAGAAGCGAAAGGAAACGCCAATGGCCGTATGCTAATAAAAATTAACTACTATAATAGGAATGTAGATATGTGTGATTTAGCTTTTGTATTTTACATTTTGGATCAAACAATAGATCGTACTAAGCTGAAAGCCTAGTGTGGGTCTTAAAGTTTGAAGATTTCGTTTGTCTTATTTTCACATTGATTGATATTATATAAACAGAAATTCTGATAATACTCAATAAGATAAGTTCGTCTGTTGCATGATACAATTGTATACTAAAAATGATTTTATTTCGACGTCTCCTTTTTAGCCTAACCGATTTTAATTTTTTATATTATTGACCTTCCTTCTGAACCGTCACTGAGAACCTAAAGAAAACCAACCGACATACGGTGTTTGTTGCTGGGATCTCACGTATCAAAGATGAATGCTCGACACTGAAGAACAGTGACTATTTACTTATTTAATACACAAATAAAATAGAGAATATGTCTGTCTGTCCGTCTGTCAGTGTGACGACTGGGGGACGAGACGAATGGACATATAGTTACCAAATAATTGGACATGGATACCTTCGTCCAGACGAAGCATGTCGGTGAGATCAGTGGTGAAACTTCTCCCGCATTCACCGCATTGGCTACGAACTTGCTTGTGGTGATGGTTGTGTCATCAAGGGATGAGAAATCCGAGACATGTAGATATAATATGAACATAAATTCTGATAATACTCATTAAGATAAGTTTGTCTATTGTAAAATTCAACGCATCCATCACATTTGATTGCGGACCAAGGGTCACCGGTGTCAGAGGTATCAACACATGTAAAAATGATTCAAAGTAACCTATATTAATGTCAAATCCATAGTTTTCGGTCTCGTTGAACTCATGAGGGTTAATAATGAGACTTGACATCAAAGAGATCTACAAGTGGAATCTGTAATTCTAAGAATTCTGGAAATCACTACAAGGCTTCTCTTTACCAGTAGGACATTGGTGAATAGAACAACATGCGGTAAATTACCACTGATTCTCTAGTAACATATGGTGAGATACATACATACCAATGGTAGGGAAAGGGTTAAACAAAAGCGTTCAACTAGCTAATAATTTATATATTTGGTCTAGGAATTAATTCGTGCGGTTGGTACGCACACATTGAAGCTGTAGTACAAACACAAAATACATAAATACCTTAAGAAAAATATTGTCCATCGCTAGCCACCACTTTCGCCCATCTGTCAGGCAATGTACGGATTCCGTGGCGAAAGAAGTCCTCATCCTTGGAAGCGATCCAGTCAGAGACCCATGTTTCGATATCTTCTGAAGAAGTAAACCGCTGTCCAACCAAATCGTTGTTCATGCAATCGAACAAGTAGTAGTCCGAAGTAGCAACGTCTGGTGAATACGGCGGGTGGGGTAAAACTTCCCATCCGACATTTTCTAAATAGGTTTTGACCGGTTTTGCGACATGTGGGCGAGCGTTATCATGTTGAACAATAAGTTTATCATGTCTGTTCTCCCATTCTGGTCGTGTTCTGGCCAGAGCTTGCTTCAAACGCATTAATTGTCGTCGATAACGTTCTCCATTCATAGTTTCACCCGGTTGCAGCAGCTCATAGTACACCACACCTTTCATATCCCACCATATGCACAGCATAACCTTTGCACAGTGAATATCTCGTTTTGGTTGTGATGGACCTGGTTCACCTGGTTTCACCCAGGCCTTTTTTCGTTTAGGGTTCTCGTAATTGATCCACTTCTCATCACCCGTAATAATTCGATGCAGAAACCCCTTTCTGCTCTGTCGTTGAAGCAGCAATTCGCAAATGGGTTTTCGTCTTTCAACGTCTCTGTCTTTCAATTCATGTGGAACCCAATGTGACATCTTTTGAATCATTCCCATGGCTTTCAAGCGTTTGGAGACTGTTGTTTGATCAACGCCTAATGCTGCTGCAAGTTGTTCCTGCGTTTGACACGAATCCTGCTCGAGCAATGCTGTCAATTCTTCGTCTTGAAATTTTTTTAGCTGTCCAGCTCGCTCTTGGTCTGCCAAGCCGAAATCACCACTTCTAAACCGTGCAAACCACTTCTGACACGTTCGCTCAGCTAGAGCATGGTCACCATACACTTCCACCAAAATACGATGACTTTCAGTCGCACTTTTCTGCATGTTAAAGTAATGCAGCAGGACACCCCGCAAAAACACTTTATCAGGCACAAATTGCGCCATGTTCACTTAACTACAAACTGGTGTTGTTGACGCTTTAATCCACTGCCCTATACTACGAACGATACGCGATGACAGGGGTATGCAACACATGTGTGGATACACGGAACTATGGGACGCTCCGTTCGTTGCGCCATCTCTTGTCCACCCGCACGAATTAATTCCTAGACCAAATACAATATCAAGTAAGAACAGACTTACGTAAGTAATTACGGCACAGAATATCTATCTAAATACTTGTATTCAAATAACAGTAAGAATGAACTTTTAACATGCTTCAATTTCAATCTTATCTCTTTTAGATAAGTAATATCTTCTACTGATGAAGAAGGAATAGATATTCGAATGATGAGGGGTTAAAGTGACCAATTAATGAATTTGTGTTACGATTTTAAACTCTGTATATTTTCAATTTAGATCAACTAATTTCAAACTTACATATGGTCATTTTTATCTGATTTGCCATGTAGTATCTAGCGAAACAATACAATATACAAACAACGAGTTATACTGTCATTGATGCATAGAACACATTAGACAACAAGCTCCAAACGTTAGATATTCATGTTATAACGGGGAAAATGTTAGTACATTTTTTTCCATATCAAAACCTTGTTTCAAATTTCTGCAGACTTACCAATTGTCATAATCTGCTTAAAATGTGACTGCTTTGTTAGTTTACATTTCTCTATGCACTTGCGATAGCAGCGAACATACCGAATAAGACATTATTTATTTAGAACACTCGGGGGTAATATTTCTGATGATGACTGTACATCGTATACTTCAATTTACTAATTCCCATTTAGAACTTGATACCGACCGTGTGTATTAGAAGACGCTATCCTCCACTACGTATTCAACTAATTGTAATAAAATGTTCTCAATCATCATATTTCCTAAAAAGCTTAAGCATATAATAATAATAACAAAATTATTATTATTATTATTATTATTATTATTATTATTATTATTATTATTATTATTATTATTATTATTATTATTATTATTATTATTATTATTATTATTGAGCTGAGCGAAGCGAAGCTCTTATACTCGGGTTAGCCGTTTGGTTGTCCGCGAACTCCTGCTAGAGCGTTTGGCCGATCTCAACCAAACTTAGCACGCTGATAGAGTATGTCGTGCTGAGAGACAACATAGGTCGAAATCAAAAATCCGATGTACCATCGAGGAATAATCACCGAAAAACGCTTCCTCCTAGACCGTTTGGCCGATCTCAACCAAACTTAGCACGCTGATAGAGTATGTCGTGCTGAGTGAGAACATAGGTCGAAATCAAAAATCCGATGTACCATCGAGGAATAATCACCGAAAAACGCTTACTCCTAGACCGTTTGGCCGATCTCGACCAAACTTAGCACGCTGATAGAGTATGTCGTGCTGAGTGACAACATAGGTCGAAATCAAAAATCCGATGTACCATCGAGGAATAATCACCGAAAAACGCTTCCTCCTAGACCGTTTGGCCGATCTCAACCAAACTTAGCACGCTGATAGAGTATGTCGTGCTGAGTGACAACATAGGTCGAAATCAAAAATCCGATGTACCATCGAGGAATAATCACCGAAAAACGCTTACTCCTAGACCGTTTGGCCGATCTCGACCAAACTTATCACGCTGATAGAGTATGTCGTGCTGAGTGACAACATAGGTCGAAATCAAAAATCCGATGTACCATCGAGGAATAATCACCGAAAAACGCTTACTCCTAGACCGTTTGGCCGATCTCAACCAAACTTAGCACGCTGATAGAGTATGTCATGCTGAGTGACAACGTAGGTCGAAATCAAAAATCCGATGTACCATCGAGGAATAATCACCGAAAAACGCTTACTCCTAGACTGTTTGGCCGATCTCGACCAAACTTAGCACGCTGATAGAGTATGTCGTGCTGAGTGAGAACGTAGGTCGAAATCAAAAATCCGATGTACCATCGAGGAATAATCACCGAAAAACGCTTACTCCTAGACCGTTTGGCCGATCTCAACCAAACTTAGCACGCTGATAGAGTATGTCGTGCTGAGTGACAACATAGGTCGAAATCAAAAATCCGATGTACCATCGAGGAATAATCACCGAAAAACGCTTCCTCCTAGACCGTTTGGCCGATCTCAACCAAACTTAGCACGCTGATAGAGTATGTCGTGCTGAGTGACAACATAGGTCGAAATCAAAAATCCGATGTACCATCGAGGAATAATCACCGAAAAACGCTTACTCTTAGACCGTTTGGCCGATCTCGACCAAACTTATCACGCTGATAGAGTATGTCGTGCTGAGTGACAACATAGGTCGAAATCAAAAATCCGATGTACCATCGAGGAATAATCACCGAAAAACGCTTACTCCTAGACCGTTTGGCCGATCTCAACCAAACTTAGCACGCTGATAGAGTATGTCGTGCTGAGTGACAACATAGGTCGAAATCAAAAATTCGATGTACCATCGAGGAATAATCACCGAAAAACGCTTCCTGATGACGTAGTTTAAGCTCAATCAGCTCATTTCATTGCAATCGGGTATATACATTGCATTCCTAGTTAATTTTTGGGAAATAACGTTGCTCCCATAGAACGAATTCTAACTTTCATTCAATATACTTTTTCGAGGTTTTTCGTTTAATTTATATCCCTTAGAGCATATTGTTATTGTATCCATTTGGATATTCTCTTGTTATTTCCTGCATCCTTCTTTTATTTTTAATCATGTTTCAGTTTCTACATTATAATATTTTTATTGTTTACATTATAAGTATATTTAATGTGTCTGTCATTAAACGTGTCTCTGAATTCACTATTAATAGTTACAATCAACCAACCTGGAGTAATTTATACTTAACCAAACATATAACACACTTTCAAATCATTATTGTTCATAAGAGAAAACTAGATTTAACTTTTATAGAAGGTGCCGTAGTTAAGGGTAAATATAATCATTGTTTCCCATGTTATAACTTAGTGGTACTACTGGAATTAAGAATGGTCTGTGTCATGTACAGTCATTGTCAAAATCAGGTGCATCACAATGTTTTTTCTTTGCCAATTTGGATGACATATTCCTTCTCTAAGATGTCTTTTTTTCCATTTCTACAAGTGTAAATTGGAAATATTTAAGGAAGAAGTAAAGTTTATTGTCAGTGACGTAGCATACGATTTTGTAACTTATATTTTAAGCATTGTCTGTTTAACTCCCCGCCTAGAGAAGTACTAGAGATAGTCAACTCTGTAATTCCATGGCACCAAGTATTCAGTGGTTTAAAGTGTTCATCAGAGGGGTGAGGTTTCATGTTACGAAATTATTCTCTATCTTTGGTACCCAAAGAGAGCATGTTAGGGAGAAAAAATTATGTTTCTAGTTCTAACTAAATGTTAATCAAAGAAATCGATTAGTAACCTAATTGTCCTATACCAGTGATTTCGCGCAGACCACAGTATTTTATATTTAGGGTGTAGACCCTGTATGTTTAAGTTTGGTACCTGCGTAGCAGTAGCATCGTCTCAAATTTTGGGTGATAAACTCTCCTCCGTTGTAAATTGTTTATTTTTAATATTATATTGTATTGTTGATTATAATGTACTGTATATGTACTTTAATCTCCGGAGGGCAATTGTCTCATTTTCTCCTAAATGAGACACCTACATTTATACGAGTTGAGAGTTAGAAAGTACTCTTTATAATAATTAATTACCCAGTTTTTATTGTAAGCATACAACATACAGTATATTGAAAGCAAACCCGTGACATTGTATACGTCATACATAAACTAGAATTAGTTAAGAATGCTATGAACTCTTTAAAATTGATCCGCAAATTCCTCGGGGTCTTCTGATTACACTGTCCAACAACGAAAATGTAAATTGAACAAAATCAGCTCATTCTTATTGATTTTGTGGTGCTGATCACGAATTTGAAAGTTATTTTCGAATATTAGCTCTACTTTTCGATTTACAGGCATGTCTAATAATAACGCGTTAAAAATAAATATATTCGCTTCGTTTAGGGTAAAATGTTACACTGATCCGGCAACACTGGAGAAACTATATAAACGCTTGGTTTCATTGTGTTCCTTATCTCAGTAGTGTTCTGCTATTGTTAGAAAAGACAGGTTTAGTGCAGTTATCAGCGTTTTGGGTGTGACGTTTGTGTAGTGCAGGACATAAAAATACAACTACAAGTACGCAAATACTGGTATTTCGAATGTATATTTTTAAATAGTTGTCGGAACTATTTCAAGTGACATTTTGAGCATTTCAATAAACAAAAATGCCGCAAAATTGTGTAAACAGTGCGGATAGCTTCTGCTACGTGTGTGGGGAAGTGACATTTTCCTCACAAAAGCAGACTATAACACCACTAATAAGAAAAGCCTATCAATATTACTTTGGTTGTAAAATTGGAGACCAAGATAAATGTTGGGCACCCCACATTGTGTGTAACACTAGTGCCAGCAATCTAAGAAATTGGATTAATGGGAAGGGGCGCTCAATGCCTTTTGCAGTGCCCATGATTTGGAGGAAGCCAAGCGACCACATCAGAGACTGTTATTTTTGTATGGTTCCTTCCGTCAAGAAGGGAATTTCCACGAAGAAGAAGCGGGCCTTGATCTATCCTAACATTCCTTTTGCAATGCCCCCTGTTCCACATGGAAAAGGACTACCTGTTCCTGACCCACCTAAAGAATACGATCTCTTTTCTGATGATGATCAAGAAGTTGAAGTTCCTGAATCAAGTACTTCGAAGGACCCTACGTTTGTTGTAGAAGAACCTCCATGTGAACCACATAGACTTACTCAAGAGGAACTAAGTGATCTAATCAGATACTTGGACCTCTCGAAAAGCAAAGCCGAAATTTTAGCGTCACGCTTAAAGCAATGGTATTTATTGCAGGAAAAAGGAAATGTTTTAGTGTATCGGAATAGGAAGAAGATGTTCACTTCATTTTTTACTATGGAAGACACACTTGTGGCACATACAGATGTAAATGGTATCATGAGGGCACTTAAAATTAATTACGAACCTACTGAGTGGAGGCTCTTTTTAGATTCACCCGAGGTGAGTTTAAAGGCAGTGCTTTTACATATTGGAAATGAACTTCCTTCAATTCCTGTAGGTTACGCAGTTCATATGAAGGAATCTTAGAAAACTTGAAACGTTTACTTCAAGCCATTAAATATTACGATTTTCAGTGGCTCATTTGTGGTGACCTTAAAGTAATAGCACTGTTGCAGGTATGCAGTTAGGGTATACAAAGTATTGTTGCTTTATATGTGAATGGGACAGTAGAGATCGTGGATCTCATTACCGCAAAAGTGATTGGAGTACCAGAGAAACTCTTCAGCCGGGAGTCAAAAATGTGCCGCATGAACCACTGGTAGATCGTAACCGAATTTTGCTTCCCCCTCTACATATTAAATTAGGTCTTATGAAAAATTTTTTTAAGAGCATGAACCAAGAGGATGAGGCCTATAAGTACCTAAGAGGACAATTCCCTCGATTAAGTGATGCCAAAGTTAAAGAGGGTGTTTTCATAGAGCCACAGATTAGACAACTATTCAAAGATCACAAGTTCGACGAAATTCTCCAAGGTGAGGAGAAAGCTGCGTGGGAAAGCTTAAAAAGTGTTTGTTCACAGTTCTTGGGAAGACACCGAGCAACAAATTACAAACAACTGGTAGCAAAGTTGTTATTGTGCTACGAAAATCTTGGTTGCAATATGTCTCTGAAACTCCACTTTCTTCATTCACATCTAGCCTTCTTTCCCGAAGATTGTGGAACAGTATGTGACGAACATGGTGAGCGTTTCCATCAAGATATTGCAGCCATGGAGAAGAGATATGAGGGAAAGTGGAGTTCTAACATATTGGCTGACCACTGTCGGACTATTTCAAGGGATGCTCCAGATGTAACCTACAAAAGGTAAGCCAAGCGAAGACGCTCAAAATAAAATAAATATAATCCTGTACAAGGGTTCACTTGAAACTTTTGTCTACATTGCAGTGTAGTTCTTGCACAAAAAGGTATTTGTACATATTTTTCATGTTTTGATGTTAATACTGATTTTTATTACGGAAATGTTAATGTTTAACTTGACCACGGTTACTTTATTTTCTGTATCGCTGTGAAACTGGTATTTGCGCAATTTTGAAAAAGGAATTACAAGGGTATAGAAAGCTATAGGTTAGGGTACTTCTTAATTCCCCAGCTTATCACATCACAGTGAAATAGATAAAAAAGAAAGTGAAATGTAGGTTTTTACAAGGATTTTGCTTAAATGTTCTATAAATATTAATACATTTGTATGTATACAGCTACTGTTGTACAAGGGCGTTTTTTTCACAATCTGAGCTAAGAAAATTCTTCTATTATCATTTCCTTTCATATTATGCTTAAATGAATGTAAAAATCTCAATTGCAAAGAATTTACATACTTTCGATCAAAATTTGTTGAACAGTGTTACCAATTCTGGAAGTCTACTCTAAACAATCAAAGGTTCAGTTTGTATTTGTTGATGTTTTATTCATTTGAAAAGAGTACGTTAGACAACTATATCCATCCCCTAGAAAAGTGGGTCAGCAAGCAATGCACTGAATTGCTATCAATTTTTATCATACGTGTGTTGAGAAGTTGAGCTTTAACCCACAGTTTTCAATTTCTTCGAATTGTTGTTAGCTCATATTTTCTTACTCTCTTCTTTATGAGAGATGTGTTCTATCTCTCGAAAATTTGGCAGCTTTTTCTTTGACCTATTTTATACTATTAGAAAATTACCAAACCGAGAATTAGAAAAGACAAGTTAATAATAAGACCAAATGAAACATAAGGTACCAATCTGTCGCTACCTCACTTAGTATGTAAAGGTGCATTTTCCAGGAATACAGTTTCAATCTAAAAGGATCTTACTAGCTTTCGAGTGCACAGATTCATTTGCCCCAATTAATACCTTAACACTTGTGACTCTGTAAGAAAAGTTTGCAAATCTCATTGAAAATTTAAAGTTCCTACATAGGTTATGATAAGTATTTATTAGTAACTAATATTGATAATCCAATATTAAATATTACAATAACAAACTGTATTCTAACAAATTCTTTGTGTTGCTAAATTATGTTTGAGTAAGTTTGTAAAATCTTATAGCTGTTACGACCTCCAACAGTCTCTTTGCTCATATTCTCACACTTATTGAAGTACGTATCATTTGTAAAAACAGACCTTATTGTTGGATCGATTAAATAGTATTAAATAGTATTCGACAATTAAATAGTATTTTTTATCATTGTAGCACATATATTGTATACCTATGACATTTTTTCTAGCATCTTAAAAGTGTTTTAATTAATATTTGATAAAGTAAGACACAGTCTTTTTAAATATTTCAACAGTCATGTCAGCAACCTGAATATTCAACAAGAACAACAGTGCAGAACCAAGGAGGGAGAAATTTACGAAACCTAAATCAAGATCAACACCCTCTAAGGTACGGTAGAGCCCCTAAAAGCGGAACAGAGCAAAGGTATTTATGAGAGATGTGGTCTATCTCTCGAAAATTTGGCAGCTTTCTGTTTGACCTATTTTATACTATTAGAAAATTACCAAACCGAGAAGTAGAAAAGACAAGTTAATAATAAGACCAAATGAAACATAAGGTACCAATCTGTTGCTACCTCACTTAGAATGTAAAGGTGCATTTTCCAGGAAAACAGTTTCAATCTAAAAGGATCTTACTAGCTTTCGAGTGCACAGATGCATTTGCCTCAATTAATATCTTAACACTTATGACTCTGTAAGAAAAGTTCGCAAATCTCATTGAAAATTTAAAGTTCCTACATAGGTTCCTCCATTATTTTGTTTTGGTGTATATGATGCATACATTTTACACTTAATTGTAATTTTAGATTACTGTTTAAATTCCGGCCCTGGTAATTAACAGATATAATTATTTCAATTTAAGCTTGCCATTAAATGCATAACTGATAATACAGTATTATATCTAATGAAAAATAAGTTAAAAATAACTTATTCTAATATTTATATCAAAAGTATAAAAACAGACATAGTAAAAACCGACATTTCTCTTTGAAATCTTAAGCGTTAATCCTGTTTAAAAATGGATTAATGTTGAAAGTCTTTTACAGTATGAAGTTTAAGGAGTTTAAGAAATGAAAACCAGTTAGTATTCGCAGCAGTTTTGACGAGTATTTTGTATGTTTGCTCAGTGTGAAAGTGTTTGTTGACCAGTTATTAAGACAACAATTGCGTAACTAAGTAGAAGTATGTTACCTTATTTCAATATATGTATAGTTTAATATTTTAACAGGTGAAATTAATTTGTTGTTTTAGCTAATTGTGATTCCTTTGCTCAGAAACACATGTGGAATAAGGTATTACGATGTCCTTTAAACCGGCATATCTGTATTCACTGATATATAAACTATCAGACCTAACTTTCTACTGTATTGTCAATCGTAGATTACATTCTAAGCAGCAATTGGAACTTTCTTGAAAATCATCAACTTTTAGACACAAGTGCACCATAACCTAAAGTGACATCAAGATCAAAGAAGTTACAGTTTGGAGCAGTTTCAATGGCTTACAATACATGTGGAATTTGGTAATCAGCAAACAAGGAAGTAATGCATGTTATATTACTGTACAAGAGACCAGCACGGAAGAATAGGTTAAGGGCATATCTAGTGAAGCCTCCACAGCCATCGACTGAAATATTCAGGAATTAGTTTCTAGGCTGGAAATGAATTAGTTTATCAACTTTACTACATTTCGTCTGTGATATTACACAGCCTCAAAAAATCTAGTCCATATAAAAATGCAACACTACCGTGCACGAAAAACTAAATAGTTGGTAGTCTATAAGGTTATCGAACTATATGGAATGTAGTTTAGTTCTTTACTGACTTTATCGATCTTTCAAACAGATGAAATCTATTTGTATATTTTATACGCTAAAAATCATATTTAAAAACTTCATTATGAATAATATGACCTCACTGTTATTGTATACCAAGCTAGGAAATGTATCCAATTGGTCCAGCAGCCTATCTGAAAGTACCGTTGTTGCCGTTGCTCTTCTTCAACAATTTTGCTTTGGTGAACTTTTCAAATTTTATTTTCAAACATTTCTAGGATAATATTTGTTTTTAAATTCACTTTTAAACTGAAATATCGTTTACCGCAAGTGCGTAGTATTAGGAAATATGGATCTACGATGAATAATGCTTAATAATGTTTCCACTTATACAAAAAAAATCTTATTCGTTGCACAAAATCTATAGAAGAGATAAGAAAGATAATTGTACTACATGCATAATATCAATTTTATTAGAAAAACAAGTGAGTATCGTTTCCCAGTGTGAACGTAAGTTTACTCAAATATGCCAATTCAATACTCAAACTTCAAATAATGCGTGCAAGGCCTGCTTCAAATAGAGTAATAAGATGAAAGGTAGACCTAGTTCCTCGGACGTTGAAACCATGTACAAAAAAATCCTCATTATTCATTACTCACATTGTTCTATGGAGATAAACCTTACAATCAAAAATAGTTTATTACTATCATTTGTGGTATGAATATCAGGAGAAAAGAAGAGATAGCACATTTTCTTCAGACACTGAATTGAATGCAGAATGAGCCACAAGTAGTTATATTTGTACCGTTTAGATCTACTGTGTTCAGAATTGAAATGAGAAATAATAGTAAAAATGAAACAGTTAATAGAGGAAATAAAAGCTATCCATGGGACGCTAAACAGATTGCAAACAAACAGCATTTAGATGTCACTACTTTTCTCTGATACCTGTCCATATACATACTTTCGACAGTTGTGCATAGCATAGTTTGGAAGTCTGAGAGAATGTGAAGCTTTGAATCAGCTATTTAAAATTTGTTTAAAAAAATATTAAGTGTGGAATACCGAGATACTGCTGTTAACATTATAAATTTCCCAGTAAACTTTAATTGTGATCCGATATATTTATGGGGCAATGAAGTACAATTGAAAGTACTGCAATAAATTGTTTGATCAAAGTTATATTAAAAGAAAGTAATGTTGCTTCTCTTTGCATCGAATACGTTTAATTTCAATTGTCTATCTATATTAGTATTAACGTTTAAGAAGGCGTCTCAGATTTGGTAACGTAAGTAGGGGCGTAGGGGTAAAATATACCCCATTATGTATTTTTTTTCTCAGTTACTAGTAACAATTGTGATGAGATCATTTTGTAAGCCTTTTTTATCCCTTTTTTACTAACGAAGGATAAACAAATCTCAATCTTCTAGCAACTTATGTTCTAAAAATAAAATGGCAAATATATAGCATTTTTACATGTTTTCATTCTATAACTCATATAAAAAGAACGTGCAAATATTTATTGCACTCGAATAACAAAAATGAAATATTTATTGAATATACATATATGGGTGAGATATATAATTAAAGAAAATCTATAAAAATATATACTTGAATATGCTTTTGAAATATATCGTTTTAAACTAATATTAATGTCCGAATATGGAATTTCCCACAATATTTCAATTTTTCAATTAACGTCGTGGTAATTCTACCATAGAAACTTATACTTCAAAATCTAAATGAAAGCTTTGTTAGTAACATTATAATTAATATTATTAATAGTATTATAGTAGTAGTAGTAGTAGTAGCGGTGGTAGTGGTAGTACTAGCGATATAATAATCATTCTATTAAATGTGCTTGTTGGAGTTCCTCAATTTCAATATATCTCTTACTATAGTTATAAAGAAAAATCAATTTTGAGATATAAACCCTAAAATACTTATATAAGAATGTTACAAATAAAATGAGTTAGTCAATACCTCAGTAATAGTATTACAAACTACCTTTACTGCAAAATTATTTCACTTTCATGTCCTTCTTCCGTGGACAAACAACACGTCTTCCTGGTGATACATCATCTGGAATAAGTGATACACTTAGCGTTTCAATGTTAGCAATTTTTGCAACTCTTTCCCTTAGACTTCTTGGAATACATACTTGAAAAATTCTTCTTTTCTAATTGTGGCTTCACAAGACTCATTCCAACAACACAAAACATAAAGTCGTCTAATAACATTAGTTTCTGGACTTCTTCACTGAATTGTTTTGAGCTGAAAACGGACGGGAGTCTCGACTGTTTGCGCAGTTTTCCTCCCCGTGCCTTTTCCATCTATATCAACCAAAATGTTAACACTTTCTTCTTCAACATCGTGTTCATCACCACTTATTTCCGACCCTGTTTCATGTTCCGATTCGCTTACATGATCATCTTCATCATGAGAGTCGGATGAAACTCCTCATCTAAAATGCTATCCACATCTGAGAGTCCAGTTTCATCATTGTCCAGAAAATCATGAAGGAGTATCTGAATTCGTGCTTGATCATTTTCATATGACATTTGCCTATAAAAACTCACTAACAAAACCAACAAGAATAGTATACCACCAAAAAAAATGCAAAATGTTAATGCTGAAAAAGAAACCTGTTGCAGATAGAGAGCCTGCTTCAAACTCAAAAAACCTCCACAAACTCTTTAATAAAATACAAATGTAAGCAGGTGCGTGGGGGTAGCATTTACACCCAACCCGCTCAAATTACTGTCACAGTTCAACGTCTTGCCTAACAATGACGAATTTTACTTTGACAAAGCATTTGTTCCTTTTTTGAAAATCACTGAGCGTGTGAAAAACTGTAGCTAATTCCAAATTTTAGAAGAAAAAAATCAAATTAGTTTGGGACATATTTTAAAACCACGCTACTACTTATACCACTTGAAAATCTTTTATCTTGTGATACATTTCTTATAAGTTCATCAGTTAATAAATGAGATTATACCTGTTAGTCTCAAATTATGTTTTAAATGTAATTGCGGATGTTTATACTGATAAATGAACCGGAAATAAAAGCATGAGATATCCATGAACAAAATTGTTAAATATATATATTTTGCCGTCTTTCCGAGATTGATTAGTCAGTCATATATTAATCATTCATTTACACACACCTAAACGGAAGGTTGACTTAATCATTACTAAGTGTGGTTGACGTGAACGCCAAATAATCATAAGATTAAAACCTTCTAAACGAATACTTTACGGGTAGCAGTTGCTCGTAAGTTTAACATTATTTCAAAGATTCTTATATTACAACATAACCAAAAAAGAATATCCAGCAGAGAGAAACGTCTTGTGCTTATTGTACTTAAAATATGTTATATGAATGAGATTTTCTTCACATATACCTTTGCATGACGTATGATAGATATATGGTTGTCATAAGAGAAGCGTCATTCGATATTGTAGTATATAATACGCTATGTATGAATTTAGTACATGAGATATTTTAACAAAAGATAGCAATATAATGCTATTACAATAAATCCAAAAATGAAATACATAATGATGAAAATAGAAATCAACACACTAATTTTCACGTACTATAATTTTGTAAAACAGGTGTTGGAAAAGCTTGGGCTAGACAGTTAAGCATGAATGAAATAAAATAGTTAGAGTGAAAGCTAATCAATATATAATATATATATATATAGTGCTTAAAATTATATAATTCTGAATTACACAATACTCTTATTAAACGACTAGTACAATATAGTCTGGTACTAAAATCCTACAACCAAATTTGATTATTAAAATAGTGTGTGTTTCTATACTAAAAAGACAGGAGGAATACTATTGAAGAATATCAACCTGAGAATAACAACCAAAAAAAAAATAATATTTCCCAATAACAATATTTCAGATTTACATTTATAGTATGATGTATTATTTAAACTTTAACCAGCATGTTTCTAGTGTCTAACACCAAATTTATGCTTTTAATTTGCGTAGTCATACCCGAGGTGCGACAGTGAAATCGAGACTTTTCGTTGAAGAACCGATTGGTGACAAACCAGTTGCATCGGTACCTGGGGTTGGACCCAATTTGGCGGAGAAGCTTAGGAAAGAAGGTATAATAACGGTAAGTACATATTTTTTAAAATATATTTTATTTAACTGTAGTATACTTAAGTTATGTAAACTTTTTAAGCAGACGCAATCGGACGTAATATATACAAGTTCCCCTATACATCTATACATACATCGTAGTTCGAACAAAATCAATCGAACCATTCTTGAGAAATAAATTAATCCCACTTTTCCGATTTTACGCCATTCCTCATGAACCAATCAGGGTTTAGGTTTGAAACGTGAGTGATGAATAAACTTTTTAAAGTACCAAAATACCACTCACTTGTCATCCCAAGATTCATCTGGGACCATTTCACTCTGCCTATCCACCCACGCCCTTTTAAAGTTATGGAATTGGTTAAGGAATTCTTTCATTGACTGGGGCTATATATAAGCTTCAAGTTCATCATCTGCATTTGGTGCCAATCTTGATAATAAAATGTTTGTTTGGATGTTTTAAGGAGATATATGCTTTGATAATTAATACAATCAATTTTATCGCCTTTCCTGTGAATAACAACAGTGATTTTGCCACTCCTTTGCTAGCTTGTCCTTGTTCCAGATACGGTTAATGAGTTCATGTGTCCTGTTTAACAATTTCTTCCCTTCAGCTGAAATGAACTCAGCGGGAATTTAATCTACACCCAGATATTACTAATTCTTTGTATGTTTTCGTTCCGAAAACTTTTGTTGTTCCTTCCAACTTCAAGCCCATTAATTTTAGATTTTAAAAATATTTGAAACTTTCCCGTTTGATATAAAAATATGTATATAAATCGTTCGGATATTTTAGCTAACACAGTTTTGCCTGTTTTGTCTTCCCTACTGGATTAATGTGTTCCTGGTCAATCAGTGGTTTGTTCCTATGGATTCCGTCGTCCACAATTTTTATTTTGCTGAAATTTAAATACTATTCATAATTTCAAACAAGGATCCACACCATTAGTGCACTCCAAGTCCTCTAAGATTGATATAATCAATTTAGCATTTCAATGTAGCATACCCTCTCTTCGTTCTCTTATAATTCTTTTTAAATTATAACCTTTTCGTTTTCAGTTGCTGAGTATTTCCTTTGTTCAACAATAATATCTCCCCCTTATTATTGCTGCTACTAAGTAGTGATCAGTGTCACCGTCAACCCCTCTGAACGACAGAACATCAATTGTCCTACACTGTCATTTCCTATCTATTGAAACGTGATCGACTTGAACATGTTTCTTTTTCATCAGGATTTCTCTAGTATATTTATGAATGTTGCTATGTTAGAATTTTGTTTTCTGCATGATAAGGTTTCTGGATGTTTCCAAGTTCACGAGTCTAATAGCATTGTCATAATTGTTCTTATATATACTTTCATTCCCAATAATCGGTTTGAATATACCTTCTTGTCCTATGTTTGGATTGATTTCCCCTAACGAAGTTTTCATAAGGTACCGTGGGAGTTGGTCAAATACCCCTTCTACTTTTTCATGAAAACTTTCTTGTATATGTTCATGCTTATCTCCTGTTGGGACATATGCATTTAGATAAATAATATAACCCCAACACCTCTCAAACGTAAGAAAAGGAAGTCTGCAAATTCAATCCACGTAATTGCTGAAATTACTAGATTGTGAATGAAAGACCATATTCCTAGTTGGTGATATTTACCTAATTGCCCATAAAAGAACGTCAAAATTTCATCACGTGCAACAAATTAACAACAATTGAGCAATAGATATTAGCATAGATTTAAATCCAATCTGAGTTAATGACATAGTGTAAGGTTAGATTTCTCAGCGTTGTTGCTGATTTTCATTCTTGTTCATGGAGTATCCTACAACATGGATATCATACAACCCAATTTTAGCACTAATTCTGGATAACATTCGCAAGCGTTTACCCAGTGTAAGTATCCAAATTTTACGCCAATTCTTTTTGAAGTAAGGGCCGAAGAAGAGGAAATTAATTCCTCAAGCGTATATATGCTGTTAATTTTAGTTTTAACAGGCACCAATTTATTTCAGGTGACAGGAACCTCATTTTTCTTTATAGATTATGAATATTTAGGTTGAAGCGGCGCAAATTTAATTTTCACATATATACTCAATCGAGTTTTTTCTAAGCTACAAAAGCTTGTATGGCATTTGTACATATGAGCATATACATCGTGATTAAACTGAGAATATTAAAGGCAAAAATGTTTTATTTCGAAATGAATTTCGAAACAAACACAGAAAACTTTCCATTAATGCCTATATTTCTATTTTTCGACGAGACAAACATATTATCGCTGCTCCTCTAGAATAACCAATATATTTAAAACTGGCAACCTATATGAAAATTAAACTATCTCCTTTCCTCCCATTTTTATCATTAACCCATTAACGCCGAAATTATTTTTTGTTTTTATTTTCGGTGAAATTTCTAATTTTGAGTTATTTAGATGTAAAGACCATTTACGAGAAATTTTGAGTTCGTGACGTAAGCGGTTTTGTGTGGGTGCCCCGTGATCATATGAACACGCTAGGCGTTTAAGTACTTTCGTATATCATGATTAAGTGAATGCCCTGTTAAATTATTAACACACATGGAAAAGAAAAGATACATTTATTGTCTTAGAAATTGTTACACTTTAGAAGACAAAAATAAACACAGTATTTGGACTATGGAAATGTCAGGTTATGGGGCCTAATATCAATGGGACTTTATGAAAATTGAAAAAAAGAAGTTTGGTAGGCGCACAAACCCATGCTACATTTGAAACATTTCGTATGTACTGTGTTTGAACACAGTGTACTTGCACAACGTTTACGCTTAAACCGAACCACTAAGTGGTTTCTCCCATAAAGAAAAACGTCATCCCTTACATGGTGTTATTGACTGCTGGACTCAGAAATGGCTGGAAGCCCTGCATCTAATAGAATGGCTTTATAATTTTGCAAATAAGTTTGTAAAATATGTCTTGCAAATTCTGTGTGAGATGCCTATTCTGGCTTTACTCAACATTTGCCATGCGATTCGTGCTATACATCAATCATCCAAGAGAGAGGCGCCCATCACCACTTTTTGGACTTGATTCTAATTCTATAATATGAGATATCCTGGTCCATTTGATCAGTAAGTTTCATGTGCTTGCGAATATTCTCCGAATTCATACGAGCGAGTACTTTCTGTTTTCATTTTGGAAATTTTGCTCGACAATAAAAACAGGATGAACCTCGTTACACGTAACGCAGTTGTAGCAACAGAGTTGTCACATCATCTTCGCTAAGTCGAGTATTATCTGTAAAAACAACTTCAGCATGACTAGTAAGTTGGCGCCCTGTAAGGTTATCCATTTCCATCCCCTTTTCCCGAATCTTCATCCGAAAAGACGTTAGGTCTCGGAGGTTCAGCATGTCTTGCATGTCATGAACGTCATCCAATTCTAAAATATCAAAAATTTGTGGAAGTGAAAGACCTCTGTATCTAAAGGCTAAACCATACAATTACGAGTAAAAGGAGTTGCAAAAGTCATTTCAAATAATAATAATAATAATAATAATAATAATAATAATAATAATAATAATAATAATAATAATAATAATAATAATAATAATAAAAGTAAAAAGAATAGACTAAGTCAACTGAAAGCATGTACAAACTGTTCTAAATTGATATACCTGCAAAATTTTACTGTATTATTGACACCTATACGTACGTACGTAGGAGAGAAGAAGCTACTTAAACGCCTTGCGTGTTCATATGATCACACTGATGGAAAACGTCAATAACCAAGACCCAAATATTTTCAGATGAGTGAAATGTAATCTGTAACAACTTTTGACATCTCTAAAACATAAATCAGCAGAAAATAATTTGAAAGGATAAGATACAGCATTGTTTTTTAATACTTACTGCGAGGAAGATGCCATTTTTCTTGTATTTCTGGCGCGTTGCCGATATCTGTACCTCTAGGTTACATTCACGCCGCAATGTGGAATTTGTTTTGTCTGAATATCGTTAACAGAACATTCTCCTAGTAGTCAACACACAAAGCGTAAAGAAACTACTGAAAGTATGTTATACAAGGCTTATTGTCATAAATACTAACTGCTGTGATCATATGATCACGCACGGCGCTAATGGGTTAATTGGTATCATTCTTACTTCCTTACTGCAAAAAGCCTACTAAAAAATTACATATAGAAGCAGAAGAGAACATACAAGAAACCTTCCCGCTCATATTACTGTATATTATTAATTTTTGAGGGAAATTTCAAAAGGGATTTTTCGAGACGCAGCGACGAAATATGATTTGTGTTCTGTGAACTTTATATCTATCTATCTATCTATCTAGATACAAGCTTAGTGGAAGCGTTCTCTGAATGTTACTGCTGTCTCATGCATGAATACTTCCCACCGTGTATAATTCATCATCACCGTCTCCTTTAGCCTAACCGGCATAACCGTGGGACGTAAAACTCAAAGATTTCATTTGATTTTTTCCCTCCGTGTAAATAAGGAAATAAAACGTTAAATCTAATTATCTCTCTCAACCTGCTTTCTGACTTTATAACCGGAACAATAAAATATTTTGTCTTCCAGTTCAAATACATGAATGATATCAAAAGTGAAACATACTCTTGCCCTCCTGAGTCCATATGCAGAAAACTGCTCATCATTATTCATTTCCACTTTATCCATCATGTGATCTGTTTTGTAACGTAGAATTTCATTACTCCCTCTTTGAAGATACAGATTAAAGTCAACGCTGAAATCATACTTGGGACGTTGACTCTGTTATAAAGAAACGCTTTCCGATGTTCCTTACCATTCTTGTTCTACGGAAATCACTACTGAAACCGAAAGAACTAGTACATTTCAGCCACTTCTGGTTTTGTTATTCTTGCGAGTGGTGATGATATATTGTCTTGATATGCCAAGTGGACTGCAGGAATACACTAGTTGCTGTCTACTACCGTTGTTTTTCTATGACGAACAACGTTCAAGTATACAAAAAATAGGTTCAGCATCTAACATTACTGGTTTGAATAGGAGGTTAACAGACAAGATATAACCTATTCCCAAGACATTGACTCGAGATTTAAAAAAAGCTCTCAATATCTCTTACCGTTTTGGTTTATATAAACCAATCTTGGAACCGTTGGCCCCATTAAATTTCAACGACATTCGATTTTCGTTGCGAATTTCAGGTCGTAATAGTTGTTCTCTTGAAAGATTGCAAGGAACCACTTGTCGCTATTAGTTACCGGTTTCGACCTAGAGCGACCAATACCAGAAATTTTTCACTTTCAGCATGAATATAAGTTTAACGGAAGAAACTATCCTATTACTTTACAATGCATTGCTTGCAAAACGAACGTTTTTCTCTAAACGGCATTGAAACCGGAAATGCTTGTAAATTTCAATCACATTCGATTTTATAAAAGTAATGGGGCTGGTAACAATATGCACCCTCAAGACGCTGAATCAATTTAGAAAGAACGTTTGTCGTTTTCGGACTATCTTACATTTGTTCTTCTATTGGGACAAACGTACAAAAAAGAAATGGTTTATTCCTATTACTTACTGTTTGGATAGAGAGTTGGCGTAGGAGAAAGAGCAAAATGAAATACGAGAAAAACCTCTTTCACACATCTTACCACTTTCGCTCTGATACATGTTGAAAGACGTATGGAAATACATTTTTTCTAAGAATTCCGACACTTATGCATAGAATAATTTGAAAGTCGAAAACATATATTATAAATCGTTCAGTTATCTCTTAGTGCTATTCCAACATTGAAGTAGTAACTATATATATTTACAGTATCAGATGATATGAGAGATATAGCGGCTTAAATGAAATATATATATATTATTTTTCACTGAATTCAAATCAAAAGAGACAGTCATGTTCTGATCCACCTATCTCATGGTTTTCTAGAGTATCCAATATTAATATCTACAATGTTCTTACCACTTTTCCTCGTATAGAGAATAAATAAAAAAGATACAATTATAATTAATTGCAATCTACATATAACTACTTTCATTTTTTCACAGGCCCAGAAGTTATTTGGAATGTTTATATTAGATGAAAAGGCATTTTGTAAAATGCTGTCGAAGATTGGCGCAAAACAAGGACAACTGGCAAAGATTACTAGTGCATTTGAAAATTACAGATTGAACCATTTATAATTAATGGTTCTTATCACTTTTAAGCCTTATCTTCATAGTTATTATGTAAAGAGCAAGAAGTGCGACAGAAGTGGTGTTCACGGCACATGCACGATAATTTTATTTCAAAAAGTTTGATAATATAATTATTAGAAGTAATCATGCTCTTTAAGATTTTAATTAAGTGATTGATACCCAGCATCTCCACCCCAGGTTGGCAATATATATCAAGAAATGAAGGAGCTATATTGTATGTATGCTAGTTACGATTCAGAGTTTCTTGTTTAGAAAATGACGAAGACCTCCTAAATTTATTTTACTAGAAAGAGCTGTTAAAAATTATTTGTAAACAGAAGAATACATACTTCAAAATAACTAATTAACTTAAATCTTAATGTTACAAATATGCGAGACATGATATTATATTAATCAGTTTTGACGTATTTAATTTCATTACTTAGTACTGCCATCCATGTACTTATATTTTGTTATAGTTATATTTTTTAGTATAGCAAACCATTCTAATAAAATAATATTATAAGTATTTTTTAACATAATATCAATATCTGCATCTTCAATTTATTATGAACATAGTCGAGACTTTTAGAATTGACAACTTTTTATGTGAAACCACCGTTAATCAGGAAGTTGACAATGAGACTGAGCTTGTGGACTCCAATAACATGCGCCTATGATTCAGATATGTTTAATTCTAGGTCTGCACTGGAAGTTTCTGACACATCAAACGAAGTGCAATTCCAACATTGCAATAAATATTTTCTTAATCAAAGGGGATTGTCCGTTCATATTGGCAAGTGTCATCGCGATATATTCAAAAATAAATGAACAATCGCAAAATCAAACCATATCATCAATTATTTATCAACTTTATTATCTCACAAAGTTCTGGATATCAATTCAGATATCCAGATATCAATTCAAACTAATCGATCTTCTTTGGCACTTAAAGGCCAATATTCCGATCCTTCGTCGAGTTCCACGAGGCGCCCGTTCATCTGTAGCAGATTCCTTAGGGGAAATAATGAAAAATATCACAAATAATAACGATTTCGAATCTTGGATAGACCTTTTCTCTTTCCATATGTAGTTCTATCCATCCCACTACTTTCTGTGCATAGGTGTGATGATTAGGGCGAATGGGCTAAGACATCCCATCGAAGTACCTCTAGGTTTCCTTCACTAAGTTTGTAATATGTGATTTGGAACTGTCATGGAGTTCAATAAGTTTCTTATGTCGGTTAGTATATTGTGGACGTTGTTGTTTAAGTGCTCAATTGAAGTTGAATAATTCTATTTGGTAACGTCCAGCAGTAACCATTTGACAGGATAGCAACAGTACATGATTGACTACACTAACTTTATCTCACAAAATGCAGAGTATGATTTTCTTTCCGTGAATATCCTTTTCTGACGTTAATGTTGATGGTCGCCAAAACGCAATCATCATTTTCTGAACTAACTCACTTTTAACTTTCGGAGTCAATTTTATGCAAAGACGAATTCGATCGGTGTCTTTGAAGCAGGAATCCAAAACGCTAAACGTTTCCGGAACCTATCTTCTACTTCAAAAGGCACCTAGCTCCCTAATTTATTTATACTTTTTATTGCTTTTAAGCATTTGATAAATTTGACAGTCCATATTTAGCTCTTCAGAAAACTCTTTAAGCATCTGAGATGAATCTCCCAGCAACATCTCTAATTCTCCATCGTCAACCTTTTTCTGTGTACCAGAACGCTCATTGTCACTACAGTCAAAATCGTTATCCTTAACTAATTTAAACCAAACTTTGCTGGTCGTTTTTCTTTAATATAAATAAAACATTCTCTCCATATTCCCCACATATCAGCGATGCCTTTCAGTAACAGATTTATATAGATAAAAGCAGAAAAGTACGACTTGTCGCGAAAAGCTTTTTTCTATGCAATATGGTATTTTCAAGGCAATAAATACTCTTTTTGTGTTCACTCCAATCTAAGATCACATATTGATACTCAAGGCTATTGATGGGTGCTTTCTATTTATATAATGTCACTTTTCGCTATATCACAAATATCAAATATCAAATATCTGTTAAGCAACCGCAATTCAAACACCTAATAGTAAATATACAGTCTCTGCTAAATTAAATTCTACAGACTGTTCTCTAGTACTAACAAATTAGGGGTGTGCTCTGTTTTTGAGCTCGTTCCTCGTTGACCTCTCTCTTAATCATTCATTCTCTTGTAAGATATTCTTCGATGTCTCACTAATTTGTGTACGAAACGAGAACAAGGAAACTTACCAAATTCTCATTACTGCACAATATAAATAAATAATATTTAATCCTGCTTAATCAGATGCTTATAATATGTCAGTTCTCGAAATTTAGATTATATATGAAAGTACGATGTGAGACATGTTGCAACTAATGACAATAGAAATTGTTAGTATCGAAATACTTAATTCTGAAATAATTCCAGCTACACCTTACTTGCAGAAGAATTAATTGATATGCAATTATGAATATAATATTAATCCTATAGTTGTGATAAAATGTTTAAAAATGTAATCTTGTGAATCTAATACGTAAATAACTTCGCCGATGTTTCTTCTTTAATCAAACAACAATTGAAATCTGGCATCTGTTCTAATTCCTTACTGACGATTATTTCATTTAGAATTCAAAGATTACTTATGTAAATATGGATGTTAAATAGTATTTACTGATTTACTGAATACATGAACAATTTATGTAATTAGAAAACGTTCATTAAGTCAATTTTCATTTTCTTATATGCATAAAACGAACACATACGCATTTGGAAAATACTATGGTACTAAGAGAGTGAACTTACCATATTTCAATCTGTTTGTTAGGGATATTTAAAATTAATTAAAGAAAGTTACTTATATCATTATGTTTTATTGAATATTTTTATGTTAGCTTCCACTATACATTTTTCGTTTAATATTACAAAATGCATATCCGAAGGTGTAAAATGGACTTCGAAACAGTAGTTACTCTTATTACAACATAGCAATGGCATTTGTTATGATATATTGGGTGTTTCCAGAATGGTTACATATCAATCTACAGTGATCTATATATCTTCGCCAATATATATATTTCTTAAACAGTATACCAAATACCTGCTTTGGTGATAAAATCTAAAGTATGAGCTTCTCGTATGGTTGGATATGTTACCAATGTCAACTACAGCATGCCCAATATGTCAGATTCTTGCAGAACATAAATACAGTACAAATTGTTATTCAAACGTAATTACAATTTCTTTACATTTATCCTCGGAGAACCTTAGAAGAATAACCATCGTCTCAGTATAACGTACATTGAGAAAAAACATATCATAGTATGGAAAACTATACCTCAGTAATGAACAAATCATTATGATTTTGAGAGAATATTACAGGAGATAATCACGTCTTCACATGACAATACATCCCTAATAACAAATGGAATTATAAACTCGCGTCTTACAAATACCCGGTAGTGTTCACAAAGTAAGCGATTATATCCTTAAAAATGCTCAGATCAATAATCATATAGAGTGCCTTAAATTGACATTTCAATATAAATTCCAGATATACCGTATTAAGATTCATTCACCATACGACTTCTATCCAATTTCTTTATCCTTTCTGGAACAATAATGCTTAGTTATGGCATTTCAACTATACAAAATTAAACGAGTATCTTTTAAAATGTGATTGTATGTGTGTGGTTTGCGCGTGTATCGTTTGGAAAAATTATTTCTGTCTGTATATTAGATATGCACTGTTAGAACTTCCCTAATACCTTTCTTGATAGTGGACTTGGGGCGTAAATGACTATAATCTTTCTTCAATACCTGATAAATTATGGCAAATTTAGTCGTAATATAAATTATTGTTTTCTTTTTTGTCTTCTTTATCTCACCTACTTGAATGTGCATTAAACCGTGACATCGTAAGAATATTACCTGTTTTGCTTTGAAACGATGTATCGCAACGAACAAAGTGTAATTGTCATTTACATAGATGTAATTTATATACATTTCTCGATACCGAAAACGAATATTACTGGTAGTTTATTATCTGGTCATTTAAATTTCTCTAAAAATGGGTGACATTGTTTACTTTCTTTAATTTGGCTGTACAACAACATATAAATAATTTCCATGTTCGAATAAAAATAATTGCACTGTTTAGAAAGTTATTTCAGAACACACGATACTGTAAAAGAGGAGAAATATATTTCATTTACAGTGACTTTGAATGTATTGTATCCTCCAAACATAATATGTTTAGCTTTAATATATTGTGTTCTAATGATATGAGACTTACCTCAATTACAAATACACCTTAAGTGTTCATTAGATGTTATTCCAAAGTGTAGAAGTAGAAATATCGAATTTAAAATGTGTTTAAAATTATAAATATATAAATAAATGAAGAAACATTCTATGATTTGCAGTATATCGTATCTTGAATGCAGTATCTCTTAGATTAGAAATTGAAATATAGTTACCTATGTATTGGGTGTATACATAGGAAAAATATGTAAGAAAAATGTTAAGTAATAAAAAAGAACGTGTACAAAAATTGAAACGTGTGACATAAATACTGCACAAAATAAATCCTTACTATATAATTTATTGTTTTATTCAGAAGGTTTACGGTACAAACATTAAATTTTATATAATAACATGTAAAATGATACTATTATTATCATTAATGCTAGTAAGTAAGATGAGTAATTAATTTCAACAATTGATTAGAATAGTACTGTAATTTAAGAAAAATAACCATATGTTTGCCCCCTGGGGCAATTTTGCTTTTTTTCTCACACTTATGAATATTGTGGAATAACTTTCTAATATATTAGCATGCTATGGAATTTTTAAAATATGTTTGAATATTTCTAGTTTCTTCAAAACAACAATATATCAAACAAGACGAGCTTAGAGATAGCATGAACAAATGTGTATGTATCTAAACTGCAAGTATATTAATGCTGAACTTCAAGATTTTACTCTACAAAGTTAAACTTTGTGCTCCTCTTCATTTTTTGATAAAAATATGTTCATCATAAACTTTTTTCCCTAGAGATAGCGATATTAATTATGACATTGATTATAAATTTACATAATGTTAAAATAGATGTGAATATATTTCAACACGATACAGAAAATTACACTTAAATATATCAGTGTAAGTCTATATCATTATGGTGTATAAAAATTCGTAGTATTCATGCTGGGTAAATGTATGTAATTCAATGGCTGAGTAAATGTAATTCAGCGCTATTAAGTATGATGATCAACTAAACATGGTTCGTTGACAATATTTACAATATGGAATAACGAAAGGAAGTGGCAGTTTCATGCAATGTCATAAACATATGTTCTTGTTCATGAAATATACTTTTTTCGTATTTATTGTCGCGGCAGGAATAACTGTTTAAAAGCGTGGTTCCACAATTACAACCCGTTCAAGCACCATCAACATGCGAAGTGATTTTTCAGATGAAGGGGTGTATGGTTGCCCATTCGTATAGGAAATAACAGCGGGCGTTTAGGAAAGAATGATTCAGGTAGAAGGTGACGGAACAAGTGATGATTTTCTACACGTCAGACTCATGATGTCCCAATTGAGGATAACTGTATAAAGGTCCCTAAAGATATTCGTGCGGATAACCTACTTAGTATGTTTTTCATAGAAAAGCAATTCAATGTAAGTTGTCAACGAAGTATGAATCAGAAACTGAGGTATAATTCATCGTTTTCTATAATTCGAATGTTTTTTTAGATTGTACATGGATGGTATTCGTAGAGTGGTTACTATTATAGTAACTAGCATGACTTTTTTTGAAGCACAAGTGCTTTATCCAATCACATTGGATAAGCTAAGATTGTGTGTAAAGTATATTGAAGAATTCAATTAATCCTTTTGGAGATATTGTTAGTGAAGGGTCTTAGTTGATCCTTTATATAAATATACTCGAGCGTTGTGAATATTATTTAAGAACAATTCGTATATGTATCATTCAAAGCGAATTGAAAGACTAGATGATGATACTGTTTCTACAGAATACATGAGTGGACGACACATTGAATGAAGTTGGACCTAGTTCACCACTTTTCTGCGCAATGCCAGGATAACACCAGTGAATTCCCATTGTGTAAATTAATGCATCAAACATAGGTGTGGTCTGTAAGAGAGTTTGGGTGGTTCTTCTGAGAACTGCAGCTCTCTTAGGTCGCAACATGCCTTAGTGTATACAATGAGAGCAAGATTGTCTTCGTAAGGAATATTACTTCTTACAACGAATATCGGTCCTTGTTTACGCTGACAAAGTAATGAACTTTTCTTATTTTGACTAAATTATTATGTTAACTTATAAGTTACAAAGTGTTACACTATAATTAGTACACTATCAATAATGTATTAATAAATTAAATTGTGTCCACTATCTGTTATAATATATAAATAATTATAGTATGGAGCAAATATAAATTCAAAATAAACTAAAATTAGATTCTTTATTATAAGTACAATTTCGTCTTTATTAAGATGTCTACAAAACTATAATTGACAATTAGAGAAATTTGAAGTAATTAACGACTTCTAAATAGGACATATTAAAGCTAAACATACTTTTCTTTAAACATAAAATGATATGTGGGATAACAAACCTTTAATAATTTAGCTTCCTTTTACCAACAAAAATATCCCTTGTTCCTTCTCTCTTAGCGTACATGTCTTTCACCCAGAAGACCCGGATTTGGTTCACAGTGCGAGATTATGTAGTGCGAATTCCATGCTAAGCTGTAGGACCATACTTCACATAACCTTGCTGCTGTAAGGGACGCTAAACTCTAATCATATCATACCATTTCCCTTGCCAATAAATTTGCCTACGATATGGTAAAGCAAGAAGTTATTTATAGAACATTTGAAGGGCTAGGGAGGTAAACAAGGTAAGTGATAAATTAAAGATTAAAATAATGAACGTTTTAGGTGTCTGTTTGATAAATCTCAATATTTACTATTTTATTTTTCAATAGTAAATATATTATAATTCGTTTCCGTGTTTACTATTAGAATAAAGATGAGTTTCATACCATGTTTTTTCCATTCAATGCGACGACTACCCAATTCAATAATAGTGCAATATTCATTTTGTATGTTTTCCTCCAGATCCCTTTATTTACTTTATTTCGTATCAATGGGCATTAATGTTTATTACGTTCAAAAATCATTACAAAATTTTTAAACTCTACATATCACTCATAGGTTAAGAAAGGAATCGAGGTAACAAACAGATGTAGATTATAAATACAGACAATTATCAATGTACTTTCTCATAATCTTTAATATTTTTTCCCGTACTGTTCCCTATTGGTCCTTTAAGCATTCCATTACACCGACTTCCTCACAGTATTTCAAACAGAGGAACAGTTTTTGATATCCGTATCAATGCCCACACGTACCGTACGATAATCATCCGGAAATTTTTAACTATATTAACGATGCAATGTAGTGAAAATTAATGATTTAGAAAGAGAAATGGTTTTTACTTATGTAAGAAAATTTGTCGCTGATGGCAGGTGAAAGCAAAGAACCAACGTGGTGTGTTGTGACAAAGCAGTATATCGCGATTGAAATCAATTTCCTCAGATATATATGGATTGTTGGAAATACTTGTTATTAGTCTATATATTGTACATAAATACTCAACTCAAATATATACGGTACCGCAATCTTTCATATATATTTATAAAGGTTTATACTAAAAAACGGCAAAGTTTAATAAAGTACATACACAAGTAAAACAATAGGGTCATTAAAATAAATGTACACTGTATAGCATATGATCATATCCTAAAATTCCAGCACAAATATTAAAAGATTGAATTCTACGAACAAAGCCAATTAGAATAGTCTGGTAAAATGAAAAAGATAGACAAATTTTAAAATTCTATGCATAAATACATTTTTAAAGTTAATGTAATACATCTTGGAATATTTAGTGGAATGATTTTAGCAAAAATATACATTTTCTACGTTCTGTACAATACACCAAATTTAAGTCAATTTAACGATAAAGAACTGCAATCATTCCAAATTAGTTCGTGTTAAGATGAACTGTTATCATTCACTGAGTACCTCAGATTCCTCCGTTTGTAATTTTATTTTTCAATACTTTTGTATTGATCCTTCCTTTTCATATATATCTATATATATATATATATATATATATATATATATATATATATATATATATTATGTGATCAAAAGTATCCGTACACCTAGCTGAAAACGACTTACAAGTTCGTGGCGCCCTCCATCTGCTGGAATTCAATATGGTGTTGGCCCAACCTTAGTCTTGATGACAGCTTCCATTCTCGCGGGCATACTTTCAATCAGGTGCTGGAAAGTTTCTTGGGGAATGGCAGACCATTCTTCACCAAGCTCTGAACTGAGGAGAGGTATCGATGCAGGTCGGTGCGGCCAGGCACGAATTCGGCGTTCCAAAACTTCCAAAAGTTGTTCTATAGGAATTCAAATCAGGACTCTGTGCAGGCCAGTCCATTACAGGAATACTATGGTCGTATAACCACTCCGCCACAGGACTTGCAGTATGAACAGGTGCTCAATCGTGTTGAAAGATTCAATCGCCATCCCCGAATTGCTCTTCAACAGTTGGAGGCAAGAAGGTGCTTAAATCATCAATGTAGGCCTGCGCTGTGAGAGTGCCACGCAAAACAATAAGGGATGCAAGCCCCCTCCAAGAGAAACACAACCATATCATAACACCACCATCTCTGAATTTTACTGTTGGCACTACACACGCTGACAGATGACGTTCCCCGGGCATTCGCCATACCCACACCCTGCCATCGGATCGCCATATTGTGTACCGTGATTCGTCACTCCACACAACGTTTTTCCACTGTTCAATCGTCCAATGTTTACACTCCTTTCACCAAGCGAGGCGTCGTTTGGCATTTACCTGCGTGTTTGTGTGGCTTATGAGGAGCCGCTTGACCATGAAATCCAAGTTTTCTCCCGTAACGCCTGTCATAGTACTTGGAATGGATCCTGGTGAAGTTTGGAATTCGTGTGTGATGGCCTGGATAGATGACTGCCTATTAAACTTTACGACCCTCTTCAACTGCCGACGGTCTCTATCAGTCAACAGGCGAGGTCGGCCTGTACGTTTCTGTGCTGTACGTATCCCTTCACGTTTCCATTTCAGTATCACATCAGACACAGTGGACCTAGGGATGTTTAGGAATGCGGAAATCTCGCATACAGACTTCTTACACAAGTAACACCCAATCACCTGACCACGTTCGAAGTCCGTCAGTTCCTTTGATCGCCCCATTCTGTTTTCTCACGATGTCTCACGACAACTGAGGTCGTTGATAATGAGTACCTGGCAGTAGGTGGCAGCACAATTCACCTAATATGAAAAACGTATCTTTTTGGGGGTGTCCGGATACTTTTGATCATATAGTATATATATATGTGTGTGTATGTTTGTGTGTGTGTGTATGTGTGTGTGTATGTGTGTGTGTGTTAGTTTTACCAGTAATACGTGAAGTTATACATACTTAAAATTAACTTTTATAATCTTATTGTACAGCAGCAGGGACATCTTCTTCGATAAACGCAGTAGGAGAACCACAGAATGAACATGGCAGTGAAAAACATGCTGGTAGTTCCAATCCACGTTAGCTCCGTAACACTAAAAAGAAGATTGTTGGTTATTACACAATAGTTCAATTTATTCTAAACTGAACAGATAAGGAATTACGGTCATAATGTCCAGTTACATCAAATTAAGATTTCTCATATATATATATATAGATCTATTGATCACTCTTACGTACGAATTGAAGTGATAGATGAATGTGCTAACAGTTTTAAATCATTAAGTAATGCAAAGAAAATCAAAAGTAATAATCAAAAATAAACACAGTAAGAACAGACAGATTAACATGTCTCACTGAGGCTACAATAATCTAAATTTATTCTTAGAGTTACTAAAATTATTCTACATTAAGACAATAGAAATGTATATGGAGCTACTTTACGAAAATTTCCCCGTGTGGACACTCGGTCGAAAAGATGTAATAGCTTCTTCAGGTCAGCTATTCTGAGTGAGATTATTTCTGGATTTTACTCACTCATTTCAGGCAATTGTAAGTGTGATATCTAAAATACATACCTAGCACCACTTCCTTCTACTCCATTTCTTTCCTTTTACCTCGTAACGCGGATACTTGGCAAGGGACGTCACCCCTCGTACGTAACTGCTTTAACCTCTTACGTAACTACCTGCAGTACACACCTATAATTTCTAGAAATAGGTGTAGATAAATTTTAAAAACATTTCTCGAACTGATTCTCACTAACTTATTGAAATGAAGCGTTCTTTCATACGCATTAAAATTACTCAAGTATGGCATTGTAAGAACCATGATACCCAATCAACAATATACTAATAATACGTTTACGTTTCATGAACTTCAGGCATTGTTTCAAAGCAATCAAACGTAGAATGTGAAAATATAAGTTTCCTTTAAGATGGAGACAAAGAAATCAAATTTGTGTTGGCGTGATTCAAATGTCCGCTGTTTTATCTGGTTGTAAATCAACGTCCGCTAAGATTACAGATTCTTCATCATAATCCATAAGTGTTCAGAATCTAGGGTGGGATTCCCATATAACAAAAGAAGCAATAAGTTGTTGAACAGGGTCTTGTAAAAGTGAACAATAGATCATAAACGTTTACAGGTAGTTTTCGTCTAAACTTGAAGATTCTAAACATCTAGCAACAAAACACATCACACCATTTGCCCAAGAAACGATAAATAAACACACTGAAGCTGTAGGTCTTTTAATATTTCGTGGCGTTGGTACAAAATTGAGGAATTACCTCTGCAGCCAAGGACTAATAACACTCTGGTTATTGTCTAAATAGCATTATTTGAAGCGGATCCTACAGAAAATAAAGTATTAGTTGAATTGCAGTGAGTTATCCCTAATGAATGTCACTCTCGTTCTTCTCACTCTCCCAATTAGTGAGATTAAAACTGCACTCAAGAGCGACATTTGAATTGACACTCATCAACATGGCTAAAAATCTAATTGTTTAAGTTATCTTATATATAGGCTATATGAAGAGGTTTCATGCACCGAATCCTTATTATCGATGAAAAATGTATTTTCTACGACAATTGAAAAAATAAGGACAGAGGTGGAATATTAATCTACGTTGCGTAAGGTTTTCAAATCAGCAGAAGATTGCTGGTATCGCTGTTTATGGTGACAGAGATTCAAAATATCCTTCTTTGAAACAAAGCTATCACTACATGTCGTTTTAGTGCTGCATATCATGAAGTACATGGAATCTTGTGAGAAGGTCCAGCGATGGTAAATAAACTTGTCCTTATACTGCACTATAATCTATCTCAATGTGGAACTCAAAGATGGAATAGTATATTCTGCTGTATTAAAATGTCTTTACACGTTATATTGTAATGTCCCAATAATGTGACACAGGTAAGAAAAAAATCAGACACTCTATCAGCTGTCACATGAGTCCGAAGACAGAAGATGATATCGACAGCAACGCCAGCACCATAGATTCAACGAACATCAGCATTAAAGGGAGCAGTGAACATCTCAGCGTCAGTCTGCTCTGGGATTGATCATATCTAAGCTGTCCTGCTCTGTCCGGCTGTATAGTGATCTGGAGTCTCCTCATTTAACTGCACCCTGGTTTTGTCAGCTCCTTCGCACCATGTTGTATTCCTAAGCACTTATCCTTCTCTGCTTGTCTGCACTGGGCCGGGGAACACTCCTAAGCTTTTGGCTGCGTTGGGCCGAGAACATCCTATTCAGCTGCATTGTGTTGAAGTATTTTATCTAATTAACCCGTTCTGATCGGTCGCACTGAGCCACGGAGTCTTTCTAAAAAATCTCTTTACAGAACCACACGTTAGAAGGGAAAGAAGAGAAATAAGGAACACTACTGTGTCTCTGAATGTTCTTTTTGTAATATGCTATTGTACTTAGGATTTACATATTAAAAGGTGAAGAGATGAAAAACAAAGATCTCGCGTACATTGATGCTATCATTCGTGACAGCAAGAGGAATATTACAATATTGTTCTGACGTCTCTCACTGACTCCCAGTGGACGGTTGGTGCAGAATGCAGTTGAAGAACTTCTTTGAGTAGTAGAATCCAGATTTCCTTCTTCACGAAATCAAAGCATTGGCTGGGGAAAGGAAACCATGTATGGTTGCAAGTGGTGACTATTAATTGATACTCAAAAGAATACGAAGTGAGCAATAGATAAGTGCTCCAATTTTAATTAATATGAACCGAACAGAGTTGAAAATACTTCAAATTTTAGCTGGAATTTAAATTATATATTCTTTACATTATGTTCCTTGCAGTAGACCACGTATATTAAACTTACGAAGAAGTTACCTTTCTGACATTTCTTTCGATTAAGTTATGAAAACTAATATCTGTATCAGAATGTGTACATATATTAGAGTGCTAAGTAGAGATGCAAAAAAGCCGGCTTTTTTGAATCGATGGTTTTTTTCACATAAAAAGCCGGCTTTTTTGGAAGAAAACCGAGAATTTTGGAAATTTTGGCTTTTTTCATTTTCATGATTTTTCTATCCAAATAGCTTTCTTATAGTATATTCTATAGTTAGATAAGATTTCCACGACCTGAATGCCATATTTAGCTCTGTAATTCACCATCAAGATGGATGGAGCACATATTTTACGAATTAAAGCTAACATGAAGAATGTAGTATTTGAGGGCAATTTTACAGGCTATTTAACTTTATTTTAACTTTTGAGTTATCGACAATTTTTTCCTTCTCTAGATCATTTTAGTTTGTCATCCGTGTTTCATTTCTAAGAGTTTAGTACTCCAGCTTCTAGCACGAAAGTTAAACTTACGTTTTTATGTATATCCGTCAAAGCATACGTTTTTCAATATTTCCGTCAAACCGTATTTCTGTTATACTGTAGTTGTTCAATGATTTAGCAATAATTTTCCAGATACAACCTTGAATACCAATTTATACAAATAATCAATAGCGGATTTAGAAAAGTACTTTGGGAGGGGTTTCTCTGATTGTTTCGTTTTCTAAAAAGTCCTAATTTTATTTGGGAGGTGCTTGAAGTTTATGAGTACAGGCATATCTAATATTTCGTTTCGTTTATATGTTTAGCAATAATCTTCCGGATACAACCTTGAAGATCATTTTATACTGAGAATCAGTGGCGAATTTAAAAAAGTGTTTTGGGAGGGGTTTTCTTACTACTAATGTTTATTTTTCTAAACATTCGTAATTTTTATTTGACGGGAGCTTAAAGTTTATGAGTAAAGGCATAAATAATAGATATTTCGTTCGTTTTAGACATTCCACAACTTTAGAGAACAGGCTCCAGTCCGAAAGCCCGATCCTCTAACCTTCGCAAAACCGTCACTGCTGGTAATTAGTAATAATAAAGATTTAAAAACAATAAGAAAGGAAGTCAGCCAACTCCTACACTCCTAGTCGGCCAGTACACGCACTATTTCTACATTCTCAGATGGAATGAAGGAAGGCTTTGTCAGAATGGTCGAATGCTGGGTTGAATCCCGGACTTCCCGATAGAAGCGCAAAAGCCAACCACTCAGTCACGTTTGTTGTGCAGTTGTATTTAGCTTAACTTAAATATATTCCGTAGTCTTTTTTTTTTTTTTTTTTTTTGAAGTTCCGTAATGATATGTTGAATCCCTCTTGTTAAAAATTCAGAAAACTTGAGGACTGGGTAAACCGTGATGGTGGTCAAGGGCGCCCATGTTGTGGTTTCCAAGGAGGGGCAAGTATAAGCGATGTTTCAAAAATAGTTTCAAATTTTGCTGTAACTAATGTAAAAATCCTATTGGATTTTCAATATTCTGAAGTACATTTTCGTCTAGGGGGGCAAGCGCCCTCTTAACCCCCCTGATGGGCGCCCTTGATGGTGGTTATGAAAAACTTGACTGTAGAATTTCAAGAATATACAGAACCAAAAGTTCCAGATTTGCAGGCTTTAATTGTATCATATAAATCTAAGTATTTCTCTTATGATTTATTTTAATTTTATTTTGTTTCAAAAAGAGGGTATGGAATATTTTGAAGTAAAAATACTACATAGAATCTTGCTAGTTATTTGTGTATTTTTTAAAAGAAGTTTTTACTCTTAGGGTTGGTTCGTTTACACCAGCTGTTTTTTTTAATAACTGGTTTAAACTAAAAAAATTAAAAGAACAAAAATGCAAATCGTGTGAACTTCATGGTGACGTTTCACATGTCAAACCATCTGCATTAGTCTTATTTAATTTTCACCTTTTAATCAAGGTGTCCTATGTTCAATTCTCGGTCGAACCACAACCCTTCTTTCATGTGTAAACCAAGTACTCTTTCGGATGTCACTTTAAGCGAAAGTCTTCTCCTTGATAACCTCGGTATTACGTAAGGATGTTAAGCCTAAACATACGAAACGAAACCAAATTATATATATTTCTGCATGCCTGTTGTTTTATAAAGAAGCGAAGGTTGCTTAAATATATTGATTAAAATTGGTAAAATTTATCGATTGCCTACTTAGCTTCCAACATTAGCTTGGATTGGTCTTTCAATGATACCTACATACTAAATTTGTAATTTAATACCTCAGCTTTAGCGTACTGATTATAATACGTTGACCTTTAAATTTTACATGCAAATTAAATTTTACGGGATTTTCCCGTTATTGTTTTACATTTAAAAGAATGACGGGATTTTCCCGATGGCTAGGGCGGGAGTTTCTCAATTTAAGAAATTTACTGACCGGACTTCTTTAAGCTTATGGGACCTCTTCCAGCATAACCCCGTTGTTGAATAATAACACCAAGGCGAAACAAACTTATTTCTGTCAATATGTAATATAAATATCGTACATAAATCAAAATATCTAAATCAAAAAACCTGGTTTAAACCCCAAAAAAGCCTGGTTTAAACTGCCCCCCAAAAACGGGTTTTTGGCATTTTCAGAAACAACCATGGTTCTTGCCAACTCTGCTTACTTTTGTATATAGGAGGTTAAAATGTGTTTATTATATACATTGGTTAATCCTTTGGAATTCATAATGTAAAAATGTTGAAGGAAACTTGTTTAAAATATCCTTTCGAAATTCATGGTTTACTTTCGAGGTTTTATATTATTATCGGCATCACCCACTAATTAAATGACTTTCTGTGTTATGGAGAAGCGAAACAAAGTCTGCTTTATCGATTTAAAGCAGAATTTTGAAAAAAGACCAAAATTTCCGAAGCAAAAAAGCGAAGCAGAAAAAACCGAGTTTTTTTTTTCAAAAAAGCCGTTTTTTTCCGAGCCCTTGCATCTCTAGTGCTAAGTAATAAAATGTATTTATTATATAGGTCTACTATTTATTATAAAATATAGGAATTATATAGACAACAAAGAAAGCTAATAAAAATAGTTAAAAATAGTTACAATAGTTAATGCAATAATTTGAAAATGATACTTGAGTAGTAGCTAGGGGTTTTAATACAATATCGATTTCAAATTTTAAAACGTAACGTTTGGGTAAATTTTCACCATGTAGTTTTTAAACTTAGAACTTACGTTTAGTTCTCCTGGCGTTTCGAATTTTCATATTTGTTGGGTTGTAAAAATGAATGAAATTAAAACTTTCAGTTTGATATCCCAAGATTATGTTCTTTAGATAAAAAAAACAGATGATTAAGGTAATCGAACGATAATGGAAGAATTAATGAAATGAGAATGTGAAAGGAAGCGAGAGGACTTGTCATAACCCACGTACACGATGTTGTTCAGCACAAATTTACTCAGCTGGGAATCGAAGTATGGACGTCTTGCGTTGTAATCTAGTTTGACACTTCTTTCCGTAGGTACCCACCCATGCGTCGCTCGTTAATGGCGTTGTTGGAAAGATAAAACGTAAACAAATTGTTGTTATCAATATTTGTTTATTAATTTGTTCTTATTGCATGTATAAATCATTAGAGATGACTGGAAAATTTAAGTATTCACAAATTTGGCTGCATTACCTTTCCCATTCTTTACTTCTCATTAACATTTATAGGCGGTGTTCCGGATAAACCAAAAGATGTTCTTCGATTGGCATTGGGAAGTGTTCCATGTCTTATTCGTACCTATTTTGATTATTATTATTCGATCTAATCGAATGTTTTTTGAAAGTTTCTGTAACACTATTGGTTTATCTCTCGAATCCTGGCATGAGCACAATCTGCTGAGCTAACATGATAAGAGAATTACCTTGATTGAAATAAGGAAGTCCACATGAATGACGTAGATTCAACATGTTCGCACGATTTTAGTGAATTACAAACCGTTGGGAGGGTAATAGTGCTTTATGAATCCTAACATGAGCTAATTCAAACAATATTTATACAACTATTCTATTAGACCTTGTTTCCATTTTGTACTAATACACAATAACACACTGAGCAAGGCTATGTGATAATATGTAAAAAAAAAAAAAAAAAACAGTATCACGTAACAGTTTCAACACAATAACTGTGTCTTCATCAGACTTCCACTCCTTCTCTAGAGGAGGAGTGGAGAAGGAGTGGAAGTCTGATGAAGACACAGTTATTGTGTTGAAACTGTTACGTGATACTGCTTTTTTTTTTTTACATATTATCACATAGCCTTGCTCAGTTTATTATTGTGTATTAGTATTTATACAATAGACAACAAATTATATTCGGTTATTGGTTAGTGATTATAGTCATGAGTCTACACATCTAAACGTGAATGATATTGATTCTAAAGAACAACTAACACAAAATGAAATTTTATGTATCAAACAACATTTCTGACCCATTTTCAATTTTAAAAAGTTGTACTTATATCTACATTCTACATTGTATACAGGGTCGAATTAACTCTTCTGGAGGCCCGCGGCTACAAAAAATACGTGGTCCCTTGCATTGTAGCACGTAACCTGTTCTCAATAAGAGCTAGTTTGCAGAATGGTCTTTCAGCTTCAGAAGTTGTTATTGGTATTGATAATTTCTAGTTATTCAACGAGAAAATATGAATCTTAATTCTCATGCGCTGAAACTCATTTATGCTAATTTATTAACCCAGTAGATGTAACAAATGACGAAATTTGTTTCATATTTTTGAACATATTTTATCTTATAAAATGAATGTATCTTGTATAATTCTCTTAAAACAGCCAGTTGAGATTTTGAACAGGGTGGAGGCCCGGGTCTACAGCCGCCCCCCTTTTCAGCCCCGATTGTATATAACCAAAGCTATCGTGTTTTGAACGTTATAAAATAATCAGTAGTTAACTGCATGGGGAACAATTATGGACAGATTTAACTGGATACATTTACGTTTTGTTTTTCAGTTTCAAATTATTTTTTACAAGTAATAATGAACAAGGCAATTAGTGTATATGATATAACTTGATTAATCTTAAAGTTTTGTGAAAATAGACTTTAAATTACCTGCAACAGTGATCAAATGGGCAACAAAAGGTTCCTTCAGAACAACAAGTGGCATTCAACTGGTTGCCAGCAAAATAATAACTGCATATCTTAGTGGAATTTGGACACTCACAGCGTGAGTACGGAAGTTCTATTAAAAAAACAAAATTACCTTTAGTTATATATCTAAGAAAACAGGGTTACATATTTATTTTGAAAATATTATGTGTTAACCCCAAACTTTCGGTCTCTCCACACTATAGGTTTTAGTGGTGTTCAATACAAAGCTCTAATTTTTTACATATCCTGGTAATAAACAGAAAAGTACTTCACGTTCAGTATCAGCATTTTCCATTTTCAAACAAAAAATTAAATCAATACAGCTTAAGTTCAAAATAAATCGCCACAACATATTACTCTAGAAGTGTATAAGTATTATTTATTACCAAAATATAAATATGATTACAACCATTGTCCAATTTTGGAATAAGTGCATAGAAACAATCAAAATCTCATGCTGTAATTAAATCACCACAATAATTTCAGATTTGCTCCAATTGTCTGCTCGCTAGCCGTGTCTGTTGGTATTAGACTGACTGGTAGCGCAGAAAGCGATACCTTTTAGCCTGACTATGTACTGATTAGAAATTTGCGTTATTCGTAGACTATATTTTGTATTATAATTAGGAATTCAATTTCGATATTGTCTTATCCTTGTGAATATGAAGGACAGTTTAGATCATTCCTGCCACATTAACAATAACCTTTTGTGTCTACTGTTTCAATCAAATATATGTATTGAGACTATGTTAGCAAACACTAAATTATTTGCATTGTGTACAACTATCCCTGCATTGGTATATGTCTATACGCAGTTTCTCATGACATTACGTAAAATCGCTAGATTAATTGAAATTATATTCGTTATCATGCCAATTTACATAACAAGTAAACTCTAAAGAGGGGACAGCATCCAATATTTCTGACGAAAATAGTCTATGTCACAATAAGCAGATGACATTTTCTACATAATCCCCTTGTTAAAAGGTAATGGGCATGAAGAGGAAACGAAAACAATTTGTGTACAGTGGACGTTCTGATTACTAACTTCATTCGTACCGCAATAATGTTAGTGAACCGAAATGTTCATAAGCCGATTCTTTTCTTGCACTGAAAATATTAATCCGTTCTAGCCACAGAAACATGGTACCGTACTTTATAACTCTTTATTTTAAGTGTATCTCTGATGAAGAATATTGAGTGAAAAAACATTGTCCGTTTTAAAGACAAATGAGTAATATTAAACTATCCAAAAGAGTATCAAAGCTAATAAAATACAAAAATAAGTGCTATGAAAGCAGTGGAAGTCCAAATAGGCTTTGAACCAGAGCCCTGCACGGGCCGGGCGCGCCCGGTTCGGCCCGGTGCCCGACCCGGCCCGACCCGTTTCAAGTAATATCAAACTGGACCGGGCCCTAACCGGGCCGGGCACATTTCGGGCCGAATCGGGCCAAACCGGGCCGAGCACATATCAGGCCGGCCCGGCTCGGCCCGGATACTCTGAAAGGCGGTTCGGAAACTAATGTTGTCAGCCTATTTGTTTTTTTTAATGTCCTCCACTGCCTCTATTTTTGCCGTGTTTGTACGTTCTTACTGTCAGCCTATGTTAATCGTAATGTGTTTGGGAAACTGACTCTTTATTCAAGACTGCGATGTACTGGTAATACTATTACTATTACTACTTCTACTAACTTCTACTATTACTACTACGACCACTGCTAATACTACTACAAGTGCTACGACTTCGCGTCAGAGTTGACATGTCTGGTGGTACCGAATTTACCTTCTAAGTACAGAATTAAATTGAGAAATGCTAGTTATTATGGCCGGTCTGCGTAGAATGTGAACCGATGCTTGATCTACGAGGGAGAATAGTGGCTCAATAGAAAAAACACTTACATCTGGTGCTAGAGGTCGTCGGATCAATCCCTGCTCATGCTATGTGAGCTTTGTTGTGGACAAACATCGTGTGTATGGGAGTTTCTGGGGTCGTCCCGCTTCCTCCCACTGTTTTCTTTCCACCAATTCATCCCATCATCATCCATTCAGCCTGAGCCGTAGTTACCTAAAGAACGTATGATAAAGTCAAGTACTTGACCTAGTAAGTAGAATTTGGTACGCTACCATTATACCACGGAGGGCAAAGCCATAAACTGGCGTGCTTATAAGATCAGTGCAATTTGTAGTAATGTTCAATTAGCAAGGCAAATATCGAATGGTGTTACATGTTCATGTATTGTTTATAGTATGATGCTACAAATATAACAAAATATAATGATCAAATAAATCACCAAATCGCCAGGGTCGATTAGGTGTTCCTGGAACGGTGGCTCAGTGGTTGAGCGTTCACCTCTGGTGTATGGGGTCCCTGGTTTGATCCGAGCTCTCGCCAAGTGAACTTTGTGGTGGACAAACACCGTGTGGGGGGTTCGCGGCGTTCTCCTGTTTCCTTCCACTTTATTTACTCCACTATTTCATTTATTTCTCACCATCGTCTCCTTTAGGCTAGTTGGCATAACTTGGAACCACCTACCAAGAAGAATAAACTAATGGATTGGGAAGATAGACATTCAGTCTCTGGTGAATTTGATGATGAAGTAGACATCTACCTCAACATGTCATCATGTGTAAGAGAACTAGATATACTGCAGTGGTGGAAGCAACAAGAACAAACATTACCAAAATTGTGTAAATTAACGCGCCAGTATCTCGTCATCCCTGCTTCTAGTGCGTCTACTGAAAGAGATTTTAGTACTCAGGAACGGAGAAATGCTCTAAAGCCTGAAACTGTTGACTCTGTTTCCGTGCTATTCGATGCGTACAAGGACATACAGTAAAGCGATGTTCATTTTGCACTATTGGTTTCTTAGGAAACCTTATATTTTCATTTTCTTAATATCAACTATCCCTTCTATTATATGTGATGTTAAGAGGCATTTTTGATAGCTGATACCTATACATTTTTCATTCAGGGGACTTTTGAGGTATTTTTTGATCAACAATGATATGTGTGGATTTTGTTTTGATTTACTGCCTCGCATTCCGTCATATAGCTCTGTTATTTACTGGTTACGCACCGTTCCAGGAACACTTCATCGATCCTGGGGTCTCGGTGATTTATTTGATCATTGTTTTTTGTTATTATTATTGTAGCTTCGAATTATAAAGAATACAGGAATATGTAATATGATTTGGAATCTGCCGTGCTAATTGAACATTACTACAAATTGCGCTAATCTTATGAACACGCTAGTTCATGGTTTCGGTCTCCGTGGTCTAATGGTAGCGGAACAAATTCTAATTAGTAGGTCAAGGACTTGACTTTCTCATATGTTCTTTAGGCAATTACAGCTCAAGACGTATGGATGATGATGGATGAATTGGTGGCATGAAGAGAGTGGACGAAAACGGGCTAATCCAAAAACTCCCACGCTCACGATGTTTGTCCACCACAAAGCTCACATAGCACGAGGAGGGATCGATCCGACGACCTCTAGCACCAGATGTGAATGCATTCTACTGGCCAGACTACGCAGACTGGCCATAATAACTAGTATTTCTTCGATTTTTTCTGTACTTAGATTGTAAAGTATGTACCACCAGACATGTCAACTCTGACGCTCGTAGCAGTTGTAGTAGTAGAAGTAGTAGTAGTAGTTGTAATAATAATAATAATAATAATAATAATAATAATAATAATAATAATAATAATAATAATAGCAGTAGCAGTAGTAGTAGTAATAAGAGTAGTAGAAGTACAGTACTTTACAGTCTTGAATAAAGAGTTAATTTCCCAAACACCAGTGGCGGCGGTTGGACGTTAAAAGTGAGGGGGCAAGACATGATTTGAATATTTGTATATAAATGTTAGTTTTCCTGGTTGTTTCTAACATTTTGTTTGGCGAAAGGTTGTATAACTAATAGGATACTATATTTTCAGTTAAAATACCGTATATCGTATATAATAGTTTATTAAGTAAATTGAGAAGAACAAAGCAAGTAGATACTAGCCCTTTGTACTCTTAAACAACGAAAGTGTAAGAAGAGATTTGATTCCTTGCTCATGAACATCTTAAAATTCTGTCTGGAAAATTGTGTGATCAGATTATTTAATAAATTTGCAAAACAAATAAACAGAAAGGATAATATTAATCATAGTAATGAATAATGATGCTTCTTTGCAAAAGTTACATAGAAACTGAGGATTATTGAAAAACTTAATATTTAATTTCACACATGCTATTAAATGTATGTTATTACTCTTAGAAAATGAAAGGCAGTAAATACTACAAGCATATGCTACGACATTTAAAGAAATATTTGCTTTTGCAACTTCTTGAAATATGTTCGTTGCCATTAGGTGCAGTTTTCACTTTCTTGGAACACATCAAAACACAACAATACTTAGAATCAATCCACACTTCAGTTATACAAAATAAACTTAAAACCTAGAATTATGTTCAATTTACTAAATTTTATTGTATATACACTCGTACATCCTTAAACGCAACACTTCACTCGTATATTACACTACAAAACAATGGAAAAGGTAGAAGTTGTTTCTTATCACGCTCTTTTTAATCGATATTCCTTACTTTAGAAAGAAGAAAAGACATTTTAGAAACTGTCAATTTTTGTGCAATTAAAGAATAACTTGTGAAATAGGCCCTACTTTTTTGCATAATGTTCTTTCGATTAGCTTCAAAGCGGCTCACTAACATATCGAGCCCTTGTAAGAAGAAATGAAAGTATGCTGAAATTGTGCTCCAATAGGTTATTTTATGGGGTTATTTCCTGTGGCGATTAAAACGCAATTACTGTAGCTTTCTTTACTCCACGGAAGACAACCAATACGTATTCACGCAACAGCAAATATTATATGGCAGCATTTTTTCCTATTAATCAGTAACACATACAAAATCGTTACATTTCCAAATGAAACTATATATATTAATTGGTTACTTCAAAAAAGTGCGGGGGCAACTGCCCCCCTTTGCCCCCCCTAATCGCCGCCCATGCCAAAAACATTACGATTAACACAGGCTGCCAACATTAGTTTCCGATCCGTCTTTTACAGTGTTCGGGCCGAGTCGGGCCAGCCCGGCTCGGCCCGATTTTTGCCCGGCCCGTTTCGGCCCGGCTCGGCCCGGTTAGAGCCCGGCTCGAGATTCGGGCCGGGCCGGGCCGGGTCGAGCCGGGCACAGAATTCAGATCCATTCGGGTCGGGCCGGGCCGTCTTCGGGCCTGGGTTTGCAGGGCTCTGCTTTGAACACACCACTGACAGATAAAGTTTACGGCTAACATACAAAACAATAATGGCTGCATGAAATTGTCTCCACAGCTGCACAGGAGAGCTGTGTGTGCATTCATAGCCCGAAATGTTGTTCGTAATTAAAGAAAAAATGTTCTCAAATTTAATCATAGATCGAAGGGTTTGCAAACTTTGGGTCCACAGTATATTTATCTTAGGATTCATATCGAGGTTGGTTCTATCTTCATAACGGAAAAACGTTGAGTCTATTGCAAAAAATTTTGGAACATTTTTATTATCTAGTATGGATAAGAATGTTATCACGCACTTTTATTAAAATGTGTATTAATCTATAAAATTAACGTCCTCATTACTAAGCGGTTAATATATGCGCCTTTGGCGTGGGTGGCTTGGATTGGATTCCCAGTTGGAGCTCATGCAGTTCGAATTCCAGGTTAAGTTGTAACTTTGAGTGGTTAACTGATTCAATCGCCGTTCATGGTAAAAGTCAAATTCGAGATTTTAACAAATTTACACATTTCATAGACCATATATGGCGAAAGTTTGCTTTTAGAGGTCCGTCTCCCCGTTCTTTCGTTGCGATATATATGCATTTATCTAGATGTTATATTGGTCAACGTATTCACGACAAATTTGATAAGTAAGCCTTTTATAAGATTTCCCAGCAAGTTTTTTCGAACTTTCTTCCTACTTCTAAAATCAATGGTAACTTATTGAAGCATGTACATAAAATTGCGATTTTCTTAGCTAATTTTCAGAGAAAAATCCAGAAGTGATCGTTAATTTTGAGTAAATGACTAACGTGATTTTGTTTATATATTGTAAATAAATATTTAATGTAAATATAAATTAATAATTTAACAATATAATAAATTGGATTTGATTTCATTTTTAGTTTAGCGTCCCTTTCAGCAGCGAAGTTAAATGAGACGCGAACCTACAGTTTAACGTGATATCCAAACCACATGAGCTCCCGCTGGGAACTGAACTTGGATCACCCACGCAAAAAGTTAATATAACAAATTTGTCCTGGAAAAACTTCATAGGAGGTAGTTTAATATAGGGATAAGTTTTTCCAGATGATTCTCTCAAAATCGACTGAGGACATTTGGTTCATATTTCATAAATTTTAAATACTTAGGTATTATTGGAATTTAACAAAAACGAAATGTTCAAGAACGAAACATATATAAATTGATATATTTTATTTAACTGAACGAAACGAAATGTGTAAAGGGAAAGCTCATATAGAGGTTTCAAGAAAATAGATAAAATCTAATTAATTTATAAAACGGGGCGGCGGTGGCTCAGTGGTAGAGAGTTCACCTCTGGTGCATAGTTCCCGGGTTCAAACCCTGCTCCCGCGAAGTGAACCTTATGGTGGACAAACGCCTTGTACGTAGGTTTCCTCGGTGTACTCCCGTTTCCTCCCACTTTCTTCATTTCACCATTTCATTCATTTTTCATCATCATCGTCTCCTTTAGCCTAGCCGGCATAACCGTGGGACGTTAAAGATTTCATTTCATTTTTAATTTATAAACCTAAAAAATGATGCTGAAGGAGAACCATTTCACTTCTTGAAATGAATCTGATACTGAAGTATTAGAACATTCTCTAAGCTTTTCATTATGATGCAAGTAAGACAATAGCACAGTGTAATTAACGAGTTATAGCATAAAATTATTACAAAAACTGCTTAATTTAATTTTAATTTTTGTTGTATTTAAATATTGTCCAACTATAAAGCATATACAATACAGCCAGTAGATTATATCAAGTGAACAAGATAAATCCTGGTGTATAGCGTTCGAGAAAATAGTCGTTTTCAACAGCAAGCTTTATTCGGACAAAGGTTTCCAAAAATGCCTTTAACTATGTTCGTGTTTCATAAATAAATGTCTCAGTAATAACCAGCATAATTTAATTTAGTTGAAGGAACTGGAGAGCGGAAATTTAGTTCGGTAAAATGTACGTTTTACTCTTTAATTTTTTTCCTGCTGTTTATTGTATCGGTAATCAATTGTATTTAATTATTAAAATTAAGTATTTTATTTGAATGTTGTGAGCTTATTCTAAGATATAAGTTATTCAATATTAAAATAGAAACAATATATTAGAACAATGTGCTTTATTATTTAAGTTGGTTAAATATTTATTTCAGTTTCTCTGAAAGTAGCATAAACATGGGTCCTCCGAGCAATTTTTGAAAATTCACAACTTCAATTGCCAATGTTTATCAAGACGTATTTCACTTGTGTTTGTAAAGGGACATGTACAGATGTTGTGAGGAATGAAAATATTCATGCTCATATGCGAATGATGCGTTGTATAGACAGCGCAGGTACAGCTAGTAGTATATACAAATCTTTAAAAATTAGAAATAGTGAATCAATCCCCATCGATGACATAGAAATTTATATGGATTGACCCAATTTTAAAGCATTTTTTTCTGATAATTGAAACCTTGGGTATTGTAAATGAATTTAATCTTTTCGTACAGAGTAAGAACTGTCCGTCATACAAAATGTGGATGCAAAATAGTGTTTATCATTCGCCAAACAAATCTCTTTAACCTCTAAATACATTTGTTCTGTTGGTGAATTCCCATTTCGCTAAACATACTGAGTAGGGATACTTGTTTCATAACACAGAGGGAAATGGAAGAGCTAAGGCGTAATGTAAAGGCGTCGAATGCGCAGCGGCAGGCACTATTCGAAGTTACACAGATTCAAATGACTTCAGATAAGTACTTATTAGGTATTGGGGTACATAAGATGGGTGGGATTCTTCTGTTATGGAGTTACATATAGAAGTCACGTTCCACGTTATTACTGTACTTGCGTATTTGCTAATTGTATAAATATGTTCCCTAGTCATTATTATTTTCTTTTGTAAGGTTATATACAAATATTATACCCTCATGTCCCGAATCGTAATAGGGACCATTCTCAATCTGCACAGTTATAAATATTTTATTTATTAAATCATCACCGCGTAATTCTTTATGTTGAGCATTAATTGGAGCGTAGCTCAAAAAGTTCAGCGTGAGTTTATTGCGCTTCTTTCAAAAACTTTTTAACTCATTTTTGCATTGAGCATGAACTGAACTAAGCTCATCTCAAAAGTAAGCACTTTATTCCTGATTAATTAGATTGATCCTGCTTCATCTGTTGTTAGAGTTGAAAGAACATAGATTTCGTACTACAAGAATCTTACGACGAAATTAAGAGTACGAAACCGTATATGTGTACGTTACTCCTAAAATTAGAACAAATGAGTCGCCCAGTTCCCAAATGGCTCTTGTCCATTTATATCAAATTCGAGAAAACCGAGAAAAACTAGTATTAATGTGTTTTGTAGAACTGGAAATATTTGAGGATGTTCAAGTTTTTCACATGGACACAGTCAAGTATTCCCAGTTGTACAAAACATAGAGATCCTACATTTTTTCAAAGTTTTTTGGAATTTGCTGTAAATAGACAAGAGCCGTTGTGGAACTGGAAAACTCAACTTATACTCGGAAACATAGTTTGAATCAAGGGTGGGTCAGGTTGGTGGGCTTCACATTGGTAGTATGCTACCTGCATAAAAGATAGTAGTATTAAAGCCCACCGTTTATTTTTTATTTTGACAAATTCGAGAAAGAGTTTTCCTCATATTCTGGATGCCAATATCATTGCACTTAGTGGGTGAATAAGAAGTTCATATCTACTAGCTGAATCTGCCCTCTCTAGACAGTGCATCATTCGCATATGAGCATGAATCTCCTTGTTATTCCTCACACCATCTGTACATATTCCTCTACAGACACAACTGAAAGACGAGTTGGTAAATATCGGCAAGGGATACCATAAAGGGAAGATTTTTTGGGTTAGCTTATATATATATATCGCATCGGTTGCAAGATTTGAATCTTCTTGAGGTTGGAATTTCTAATTCATGTATGATCAGTGTTTACTTTCTTCTTGCATATAGTATGTAATAAGCAACTACATTACACACACAATGAATTATGTCAGTGATATATGGTGTTCATTCTGCAGAACACGTCAAACAATAAAGATTCATCTTAGACTGGAGAGATGGTTTCACTTCGTTTTCCATCATTTGGCAATGAAACAAACATCTGAGAGATATACAATTGCTATATACAAATATGTTGTATTGAAATGTATAACTCGTAGGATATGATGCACTTTTTTCTAAAATTTCAACACTTCCAGCACACCCCTAAAATGTAATAATGAAGTAACGGCCACGTTTTTAAATATTCCGTTAGGTCTGAATAATCTACATAAAATGTGCAATCGATCAGTGAAAACAGAATCTATATAGAGCTTGTGGTTTCCGAGATATCATTGTCAAAAAGTTGACCAGAAACACATAAACTTCCAGAAATATATAAACGTCAACAAACGTATTAACTTTCTTTGACCACAAAGATATAAACCAAGCTGCTCTAGTATTTATAAGATTTGCTGAAGACAATGGGATGGATGTGGAGTTACTTTTTCAGTAAGCGATCGGTTTACAAAGAAAAACCGAATCTCATACGCATTCTAATATGAAATTAAAACTTGAAATGAGGAATTGGCTCTCCTGCTTGTACAGTCACTTCTTTGTAAGTACAGCGAAAACGAGAAAATGACTATCAACAATTAACATGTGTATTTATTGATAGCCTTTCTAGCAAAAACAAAATTAGATTGTATCAATCTCAATAGAAATGGGATGTCTAATTAAAAGATCAAATATAGCCCACCGTCAAACGGGATACCTTTGTTACAATTAGAAAATTCAAAGAAGTTGTCAGTAGTATCCACCAAAAATTGGTTGACAAAAGTAGAGTATAATATATATTAGTATAATTGAACTATCTGAATTTTGTGTATTAAAATATCCCTTTTCGTTTTTTGCCAAATAACACAAAATTATTATTAGTAGTGGTAGTAGTGGTAATAATAATAATAATAATAATAATAATAATAATAATAATAATAATAATAATAATAATAATAATAATAATAATAATAATAATAATAATAATAATAATAATAATAACTAAATAGGTAAACTGGCAATATTAATCGGAATGAACTGGCTTTATTACCAAATACCAAATAATCAATTTTAAAATTATGAAATGAAATTATTTCAGTTTTACATCCCAGGTTTATGACCTTTAGGGTAAGGAAGACGAACGCTTAAAGAAAGTGAAAGATCAGGGAAGAATTGCTGGAGTGAGGATGTAGAAGAAAACAGAAGTACCCCTAAAAAACCCACAGATACGATGTTTCCACCACAAACTTATTTGATCGTAGATCGAACCAGAGACCCCACACATCAGAGTAAGCCCTCTATCACTGAGACACCGCGCCTATTTTTAAAAATCCTGAAAAATATTCTACGAACTTCAGGATTTAATGCATATTCTGACTTCCATATTAACTTTGTCGGTGTTCATGGGAATATTACGTTAAAATATATATAAAGTAACTTGCGTGAAACCTTATAATTTACTAATCAATATATTCTACTCACTAACAACCGAATGACGTGTTTTCAAGTACAATGTTTGTTGGATATCGATTGTCCAATATGTGTTACGAAGCAGGGATTCACCCCATTATGTTAGTTACCAGCTGAAATACCCTTCCTTTCTATAGTAAGAATAATTACTGAATAGATTTGAAAGCAATCTTGATCACTTCTCTTTCCCCTTATAATGTGAAGTTGAATCAAAGTGAAATGGAAAAAACTCAGCATGGTTTAAGACTAAATATGTATTTAAAAAATGCATTTCAAATGGTGGAGATTCTTTTTTCTTAGACTCCTTTCAGTTATTTAAATACATATTTCAATCAAAACGAAATGATGACCCAGGCCATGCTATTTATTAACTGTTCAAAAATTCTTAGAAGGAAGGGTCACGCAGTGGCTCCGCTGAGATCCGAATGAGACAATTGTGTTCGCATTTTTTTATGTTATAACTACATGAATATCAATGTTATACGTGCCACCGAGCGGAATACCATGAGTTACATCATATTTTATCACGTAAGAACTACAAAAAAAAAATTACCTGGCAGAATAGTTTAAACCGAGCAATTTGTTCGTAAAAGTTGGGTAAATGGAAAACTCAGCCAACACGTATCCCATCATTTTCAACACCAAACTTTTTTCAGGTAAAAAAACTTTGTTCCAGGGTCCGAGACGGAGTCCAAGTAAAAATTTTTAAATGGCAAGGGGATTTAAGTAGCACATTGTTTGAAAGCTGTTGTAAAATGAAAGAAAATGCAGCAAGTCTCGACTCTCTACAACAACCTTGTGAAAATGGCGACGGGTCAAAGTGTAAAAAAAATCTTAATTGAAAAGTCCATGGTCAATCCTATAAATCGGAAACGGTGAGACAAATGTGAAAACAGGAAAGGAAGAGTGGCATTATTTTCAAAGTATAACGACAGCGTCCTAAGAGGGTCCCAGGTGGGGTTCAACTAAGAAGTTTCAAATGGCAAGAGAGGTAGCACATCGTTTGAAACCTCTTGTTACATGAAAGAAAATGGAGCACGTCTCGACTTTCTATTACAACCCTGTCCAAAATTGTGGCGGGTCAAAATGTAAACAAAAGCTTAATTTAAAATCTGTGGCCACCTCGAATCCAAGATGGCCGCTTAAAACCTATATCGAAAGAATAAACATACCAAACTGCTGAAGGTAGGAGAACCAAATTTGGCATTAATGTTAATTAGTAGGTGACGAAAATCTTCGAAATGTTCAAAAACACGACATTTTTAGTTCAAAATGCCGCACTATGTATCGAACGCATATCCAGCTCACACCACTGGTATTGGAGAAGCGAAATGAAGTATCTACGTTTATGGTTAAGTGTAGATATCCACAAAATATCAAAGAGTATAATCTGTAATCTCATATGGCTGCCACCGTGAAAAATGAGGTGGTATATAAATATGTTATTTCTTGGAATACTGTGACCAAACCAACAAAGTTTCACGCAGCTCGATATACTGAAATGACTTACACATGGTTTGGTACTACTCGCCAATCTTGCAAATTATTATTATTATTATTATTATTATTATTATTATTATTATTATTATTATTATTATTATTATTATTATTATTATTATTATTATGTCTATTTGGTATTATTTGAAGTATTGGGATCAAAATAACGAATGACATACAAATGTGACCATCACGAAATACAGTACAATAGAGAATCGAACCTACTGATGCAGCAAGTCCTTTATGCGTGAAGTACGGATGATAAAATTAGAAAAATACCCCAAGGTATTCAACTTTTTTTTAACAGTATGAGTAGGAAGTCAGAGTTATGTGTTCATCGCATATTCGTTATATACTAGTAAATTATGTCAAGAGAACCGTGACCAACAAGCATTAAGAACAAAATATATGTTATTACCGAATAAAATAATAGTTGAAATGTATCGAAATTTAACTGTTCTTTAGTCTTCCTATTGTTTTAATACGTAATAGAGTAACATAGAGATTTAGATTTGGACTGTTATGAATGACATAGGTTTTTATTCAAGGTGGCCATAGTTTGTCAATTAAGCTTTTGTTTACATTTTGATCCGCCGCAATTTTGGACAGAGTTGTCGTAGAAATTCAGACTTTCTCGATCTATTTTAATTTAACCAGATCTTCCAAGCGATGACTTCCTGAACTCCTCTTGCCTTTGAAAACATTATAATTGTACCCTAACTTGAACAATGTGCGGATCCTGGGACAAGACGTTTTAACTTAAATTGTTATACTTTGAAAATAATGCCACACTTCCTTTCCTATTTTCACATTTGTCTCATCATTTCCGATTTATAGGGGTGACCATTAGGGTGGATAGTTTTGCACTTTTGTTGGAAATTCGATGGCAGCTAATGCGGTAAAGGTGCCATTAATGGCACCGACCTTACTGATTGTTTTTGATTTTTTGGGACAATCCCTTATCTTGCCCCAACGCACTTAAAATGGTTTAAGTGTTTGGTTAGGCAACACGCACCACACCAATGACAGAAAAGCTATTTGTGGTCGTTTTTAGAGACACCTGATGGCTATAATACATTTGTTTATTAAAAGAAACTTGTAGCAATCCCAGTAAGTAATTTTAAAATATTTATGAGTCCAAGTACAGTCAAATTTGCTCAGTTGTTGGAATTAATGTCCAGATTTTGTTTGGAATACCACGTGGACGATGATTATACGCATAGCTCTTGATAGAACACGATTTGTTTTTGGCAACTCTTCACTTGTTATGTACACCTACAGCAAATGCCATCTACCGACAGGCTACACAACTTCGTGCTTGCTTACTTTGGCCACGCTCTTCGAGCGTCGCCGCATCATCCGGCTCCGTCCAGAAGATTCGCACATCTTCCGCTTGCCTCGTTGGCTCTTGGACCTACGCCGACGTTTCTAGAATATTCTCCCTCGACGTTCGGCGGTAATATAAATATTGTACTTTGGCCAACTAATCCAACAGGCCAATTTATTGCAGCTTAAGCTTTAACGGTTTTAGTTTACTACTGTTTTGTTAAGACAGAGAGTTTGTGCATTGTAACTAAAGTTACAGTCTTCTTAGTGCGATACGGTTCAGAGACATTTTGTATACTTTGGTTTTCAAGTTCGGAAGCAATGGAAAGCAAGATGAAGAAAAAGCCTCATAGCAAACCAAGGCGGAAAAGAGTGAAAATAGGCTTATTTGGCACTCCAAGTGAAATGACTGAAGTGCAGTTACCCATGTACGCTGACGTTATACAATGTTATCATTGGTTCCGAAGTTTTTAAGTGGTGACAAAAATGTAACTAAATTACCAGTGACTGACTTTATAAACTAGTTGGACAAAGAGTTGTTCACATTTGGCGTAAAGCAAGAATTCTGTGGTTTCAGAAAAGAGAGTTTTTTACATGCTGAAAACATTTTATAATAAATGTCGCACTAAGTAAAATCATTTCAGTCGACAAGGACAAGAAGCAAAACTTCGTGCAGATTTTGTTGCACACGCTGAAAGGTCTCTTTTTTAATATTGTTTCTTGCAAATGTAAAACTGCCGAAGATTGCAACTTTGAGAGGACACGCAAGATTCCGAAACGGGAATTCAAGTTTCTTTGGGCCAGAGAACATCACAGAAAATGAGTCTTGGTAGCATTGTCCAAACAACCAAAATTCTGTCAAAGATGTTTTCCCGTAAACTGAGCAGATTTAAGGGCAGACAACCAAGAAAGACACTGGAAATGTTGAAGCAAGCCTATCAACTAGTGACATTAGGCATAGGCACAGGCCAAAGATACTGGCGTCGTCAGGGAAATCCAGCGAAGCTGCTGAATCGGGAAGCACGTCGGGATCTGACTTGGAGGCGCGAACAAGAAGGAAGCATAGTCTAAAGCGCATCTGTCTTCAAAATACAGCGGAGGCAGCGTCTAGAACTGGAGCTTTAGAAAGACAGGTTGCTTTGATCGCTTCTGCCGTACTTCAGGACACCAGACTCATAACGCCAGAGGACAAAAATCTTGTTGACAGATCTATTAATAGGATACGAAGAGGAAACGATAAACTGGCTGAGAAGATACAGAAAGAAAAAGCTCACATAGGCCGAGCGATTACAAGTATCCACTTCGACGTAAATAATTATGCAACTCTTCTGCAAAAAAAAAATAACGGCAAACTACGAAGACAAAAAATTACAGAAAAGCATATCACAGTTCTATCGGAGCCCGGTTCAGAATACTTGGGTCATGCCACACCTAAATCAGGCACTGGCAAGGATATTGCCGTATCTATATTGGAACTTTTAGAGAAGAACCAGTACGCCGTGTTAAGTCTTGAGGCAGTCGTCAGCGATGGTGAAGCCACTAACACAGGATGGAATAACGACGTGATAAGTCAAATACAAAGATCCCTAGGAAAGGAACTGCAGCATCTCATTTGCCTTCTTCATACCAACGAGTTGTTGCCATTTCGACACCTGGTTACCGAATTAGATGGTGGAATGAACGGACCCACCGCATTTTCCAACCCCATCGGAAAGAAATTAAAGGATTGTGAACGTTCACCAATCGTCTCCTTTACAGCCATTCCCGTTGAATGGGTGTCTGAAATTGAAATACCAGATGATTTAAGTAGCGACCAGAATTATCTCTTTGAAATTTGTAAGGCTGTTGCTACAGGAATGTGTACTACCGATCTAGCAAACAGAAAACCAGGACCATTATCACGTTCACAATGGCTTGCTTTGGTCTGTAGGATGCTTCGCCACTACATCAGTACTGATAAACCTAATTCAAGATTGTGTCTACTTTGACAGTACATGGTTAAAGTATACGCTCCCGTCTGGTTTTCAATAGGGCGAAATCCTTCGTGCGAAATGAGCTCCATGCATCTGTTTAGTATCGTTAAGCTATCACGTTTTCTGCCAGAAAATCTACAATACATAGTTCACTCTGTTCTACAAACAAACAGATACTACGCTCATCATGAAATCCCTTCTGATAGCGATGACAGCAGATGAAAATCCGCATATTTCAACGTTAGCCTATAGAAGGATAAAAAATTGCCGCAGTCACAAGACTCCGCCCACGTGACTTCATTATTCCGAAATTAAACTTTATAGCTGAAAATTACCACGACATGATTAATTGGCCTAAATGTCTAACAGAGCCGCCAATCACACGAAACCTAACGGATCAGCAGCTTGAAGAAAACATCCGAACTTCAGCTACTCTAATAAAAACATTCCCTTGCCATAGTTAAGCTGTAGAACGCACAGTGAAGCTGTTGTCCGAGACAGCGTCGAAAAAGTGCCGCCAGAACGCAAGATATCTACATTAGAGCCAAACTAAAGTCTAGAACAAGAATGCCCCGCTGGGAGACCAAGAAGGACTACGTGACCTAAGGTCAAATGTCAACGTATGCCTACTGCGTGGGTGGGTGAGCGGACCTCGATGTGCAACCCCGTGGTGGGTTCTGGTTATTTTGGGTACAGAGCAAAATAAGCGAATAGTTGCACAAAGAAAATCGTGTTATATTAAGGACTGTGCCTATAATTATCGTTAACGTGGCATTCCAAACAAAATCCTGACATTGATTCCAACGACTGAGTTAATATGGCTTCCCCTTCCACTTAATATCGGAATGTTTGAAAACTTTGAAGCGCGTGGCCTCTTTAGTTGAATATGCTTAGAAATATGTTTTACGCTTTGTGGATGCATTTAGTTGTTTAAACAATACATACATCAATCAATTCAATATCAATAACATGACTGGATTGATTCTAATTTTTGACTATTTCCGGAAAGTGACTTCAGTAGTAGAGCTACAACTTACATTCTGATGTTTACACTTTAATCAATCCAATACGACGAAAATAAAGACGTTATATGAATCATATCCATTTCTAGAAAGTCAATGCAAATTTCAAATCACAATTTACTGTCCAAAATCTAGTATCTCTAGTGATTTTAGATATATAATGATAACAGATTATCCGCTATTTGCATGGAGAGAACACTTTTCCTTTTGGATATAAAGGGTTCAATTGGGTTTAAGGTATCGATTGTGTCACTGTTCGTCTCACCGAAGCCAAAAACTATGGATTCGACGCTCATATCAGTCATTTTGGATTATTTTTACATATATTATCCCTAAGTTGCACCGTTGAAGTAACTGGATGGAAACCATCTCAGGCTCGAATCTCATCTATGTGGCAAACTTGATCGAGATCGATCTCGTAATTCAAGAGTTATTAAGTTTTATTTAATTATATATATATATATATATATATATCCACCGTCCCCCAACCCTACATTGTACTGTCAAAGTAGAACGATGGAAACCTTTCCAGGCCTGAACCCCATTTATGTTGAAAATTTAATCGAGATCGGTCGGGTGGTTCAAGAGTTACTAAGTCGCAAACACAGTCACGTTCATTTTTTATATAGAATATAGACATACGCAGCAACAGATGCACTAATATTAAACAAAATAGTTGATACTATACGTATTTACCGCTTCCCGCAAGTCACTTTCGGCCTGGGGGCATATGCGTTTCCAGTTACTCTACTTATGAAATATTCATATCACTTGACTCTGGATGATACAAGAAACTATTGATACAAAAATACAACTTCTTCTGGATAGTCATTGCTGATGCATGGTCACAATTTACTTTCCGTGCCCAGATCGCCTCTACTTATTCTCGATCGACTACGAACAAATCAATTGATTCAGGATGACTTAACCAATTAATTGATAACAACTTTACCCACTTATAGTTATAATTTGATTTCCGGAACCTGAGTTTTTTTCTAAATGCAAATCCAGAAATACTGCAAATAGAAAACAACGCAATGAACACCAGGCTATATGGAGAACTTTCAAACAATGAAATAACGCTGATTTGTAAACCTTAAATTTACATTGAAATGGTCGTTTACGTATACTAGTGTACCGTATAAATGCTCTTTTCCCAAGAACAGAATAAAATATACCAATAAACCTCTTTCACAAATCCGTATTATTGACTTTTTCCCAAGTTTTTTTTAAACATAAAAAAATTCAAATGAAACTATATTTTGAGCTTGTATTTTGAACGTTGACAGAAAAATAATTCTAGACTAAAAATAAATTAAGAAAAGAATGGAATAAAGAGTTTCGAAATATAATAGCATTTTATTGTAATTTTCGCGTATCATCTCTATAAAATAAAAATAAAAACTTTACGTTGTGATATTAGTAGCATAGGATTGTTGGCTAATAATATACGAATATAATAATGTATTGTTTCTCTAAGTAAGACGAATATTTAAGACACTTATATGGATACTTTGAACGTGGTTATTGATTTATCTTCGAAATCTCAATTACGTATTTATCAAAATTAAGAAATTCAACTACTGTAAGTAAACACTGACATTGACAGCCAATATTTGTAAGTTATACCTTATGCATGTCTAGCAAATATTCCTTATTTATTATGTATGTTGGTCACTAAAACTGCTCTGGTCCCTTAAAGCAAATTGTAAATTTAAGCCGGATACGAATATGCATAAATGTTTATAATTGATAGCAATCTATTGGATTCGTCGTCCTGAATCGATGGATATTAAGGTACTAGAAATGTTATAGAGTCGGACAGAAATGTTATATATATCGACAGAGAGACAGTCAGCAAAATTGGTGTTATCCCGAGAATCAATGGTCGTTATAGTCGTTATCATTCACGCATTTCTATACTTTCAGAGATTTTGGAGGTTCTGAACTAAATCCTAGAAACGACAAGTGCATACAGCTATCGCGTAAGGCAAGCAACTGACTGGCTTTATTAAGATAGATTGACTAGTTTATATAAGGATACTGAGAAAACGTATTATGGTTATTAATTAATACAGTGCACGTAGTGCAATACCTACAGAATAACTACTTACCCAAGAATAGTAGAATAACTATCATTAAGATGTGATCTTCAGCTGTGCTCATGGCTACAATGACAAAAAGTTATGAAATATTTTAATTTACGAAGGATATTATACATGTATTTATGAAATTGGAATACAAAACAAAGAAAAGAAAAGAAATATATGCGTATAATTAACTTTATAGCGCACATTCGTTACATCGCTAACCAGAGATGATAAAGAAATTTAAATCTGTAGAGCTTATATAACACATTTAATCTTGAGGGGTCAGTACTGCGCTAATGTTCGGCGCTATATAAGGAAACACCATGAGATCTCATCAAGACTTGAAGACGTTGAGAAATCTGCGTAGCCGAAGCGGATATGGTGAAGGTAGCTTTCTACAGATCATAAGTTTCATTTTTTTCCCTAACCAATAATCTGTCTCCTTTTCAAAGAATTCTATCTACCATTTTCATTTATAGCTGCCATAAATTCTGCCCTTCGCCGCTCGGAAATCTCAAAGAAGTACGCCGTCCGATCTTAGTATGCGCTCTTTGGGACCGAATTGACGGACTTCAAATAGACGGCGCCTGGTTTAAGTCGAAGAATTATATCCTACTGTTCGGAACACTCCAGTAATTTCTCCAAATTCTACAATTAATTCTTATTCTATATATCGTGATATTGAATTAAATGCAAGTTAAATATGTTTTTGAGGAATTGTATGCTCCACGGAAACATATCGACATTGCGTGTTTTGTCAAGAAAGTTTGAATAATCATTTTCTATACATGTTTTGTTTGTGGCATGTAAGGTAATCATGTACACCAGACAATAGCATCTTTTACTTATTTCACGATGCATATGAATAGTCATGGGCGTCCGGAATTACAGACTCCGACTTTGTTTGAGGGTAGGACATGATTTAGGCGTCTAATACTTTCCTCATTAATGTTGCTAATTACACGACAGATATCTTTATTAAACTCGAGACGAGAAGTGAAACATGAAACATGAGAGAAATTTCATGAGTCTCGAGAACAACACTAGTTCATCCATATTATAGATCACAAAGATTCTTTTAGTGTATCACTCTTCGCGAACCTCTGGCATAATAGAAGCATTCTGGTAAATTAAGGTAATATTAAATTAAGAAGGGTTATAAATTCTGTACATAAATTTTAAAAACGATACTAGAAAACCTTCGAAATGAGATTAGATAAAACTTTTCCGAAAATCAAAATGTAACTAGAAACAATTCAAGAATCGGGACAAGATAAGAACGAATTATTCGAGAATTAAAATGAGACGAGGCAAAAAAAAATCTTAATTTTTCGTCTCGTAAGCAACAGTATTCCCGATGTAGCGACCGATTGTGAGGTTATGTTCAATATGTAGCAGTAAAAATCGCGTTTTATTGACAGTAGCACCCTACATAGCCCATACGTAACTACCGAAGTGAAGAGTAAAAACTGCAGTACTACTCAGAGCATCGAACTATGGGTACAGGCTAGGGATGCGCACGAGGCAAGATTTGTGGCTGTCTCGTCTCGAAAATATGCTGTAAAAGTGATGTCTCGACCCGAAAAATGTATATTTTTCTATTGGAAGAGCCATGTATTGACTCGAATTTTGTCAGGAAAATCCTGTCTCGACTCGTCTCGCGCGCATCCTTGGTACAGCCATGCATTCCAGCTTAAAATCTAATCGTTTTTAAGCAATATCCGCACTAGATCTTTTGACAGTTTAGATTTAGTTTTGTAATGCAATTTTCAAAAATAGTAAGTCAATATTCTTAAATCAAGGTATTCCTGTAAGAAATGTAACTTTTGTAAAAATAAATAAATACAATTCTTGTTTCTTAACTAACTAACTCTATGGCCTATAGAACCCGGAGGTTCAATGCCGCGTTCACAAAAGCTCTCCACTGACTTCTATCCTTAGTTAACTGCATCCACTTTCTACCTTGTATTCCAATCTCTGCGAGGTCCATCTTAATATTGTCCTCCCATCTGCGCCTAGGTCTTTCTAATGCTCGTTTTCCAATTGGTCTTCCATTCAAGACTTTGAAAGCGTTTCTACTTTCTTGTTTCTTGTCTCTTATGTGCTCTTAATTCAAGTGTCATATCGTTTTCTTTAGTATGTTCAAAAGAAAAGTGTTTCTATTTTACGATATTCGAAATCTGTATGATGCCAGTAAACTCAACAGTGATCTGCCAAGATGGTGTTCAACTTTTGAAATACATTTCAAAGAAAAAAGAAGACTGCCACGAAAGACTTAATCGAGGTCACGAACACCTGTGGTAATGTCAGTCAAAATGGCTCTCGTGTCAAAAGGCATAGATCTGTTCGAATTGTCATATATCTGTTGCAAATCATAATATAATATTGCGATATAATTTCAAACATCGTTTCAAACATCTTGATTTAAGTGACAGAAAACTAGTAGGCTAGCTTCAAAAATTCACCAGTAAATTCTTAACCGATGTTTTTACAAAAAAAAGGAAAGAAAAAGAAAGAAAGAAAGAAAGAAAAAAGAAAGAGGAAAGTTAGTGAACCACTTTTGTAGCATAATTCAATACGTTTGAAGTGGCGAATTGACATAACACAATATCGTAATTACATGAAAATTTAAACAGTCCTATCACTTATCTCTTGAAACAGCAACCAGTTTGATGACGTCACCAAAGACGTCCATGATATCTGGTCAAGCGTCTCACGGTGATTATTTTTTATTACTTCATATATGCATAGCCAGTGTAAAATGGCCCACTCATGTCCGGAAGTGAAACATTTTGATGATATTTGCATTAGCTCCACCGACTATAACCTATTGTCGGAAGGTGGACCGAATAAAAAAATATAAATAAATGTACTATTAATATCGAGAGAATGAAACATTTACGAGAAACGATTGAATATCAGTGAAAGCTATAAATACTATATCAGTAAAGTAATTAGTGAAAGTGTTCGTGAAATTATGAATCAATGTTGGCTGAAATGAAATTTCTCAATTGAGCGTCTCAAAATTATGCACGTTAGACCAAGCGAGATGATGATAAAGCAAGCGAATGACGATGGGAAGATTCAGTGGAATTAGAATGTGGAAGGAAACGGGATTACACCTAGGAAACCCACGGAAACGATGTTGTCCAACAGAAACATACTTGGCCATTAACGAACTAGAGACCACACGCACCAGAGGTAAGCGCTAAACCACTGAGCCGCCGTGCCCTCTGAAACAGCGTTAGTGTTGTGTGGGTAAGTCAATAAAGTTTAATGAGTAGAGAGGAGGAAAAGGGACAATGTGGGAAAAAATTGGTAACAGAAGGTGAAAAACGTAAGTGAAATTAAAAATAGTTCATAATTATAATGATGATTTAGAAATTATGAAAATAAATATTTTTTTGCAAATGAAACCATCTGAAAAACTAAATGCAAAGTGTAACGAATAAATTGAAATAATTAGGTGAAACAAGTAAAAGAAATGCAGCAGGTAACAGAAGAAAATCTAAGTGAAAGAAATAAGAAATGATGACAGGTAAGAAATGAAAAGTTAGTTAGGAAACTACCAAAACGAAACATGAAAACATCAAAGAATGAAACCATATATAGATTAAACAAGATACTATGGGAAGCAGAAAGAAGATAAACAAAATAGTGAGACTAAATAATTAAGTGAAAATTAAGGCAATGGTAAGTGGTAAACTTGACAGAGAGTTAACAAAACAAAATAAACACTATGATTTAATCTCCTTTTTTGGGGGGGGGGTTTGTTTCCTCTTTGTTATAAGCTAGATAGAGTTATAATAAAAAATAATAAGTAAACAATATAATAAAGTAAAATTAAAGGGAAAGTTTTTAAGTTTAAAGTGAGTTGCTGAAGCAACATGCCTCTTGGGAAGGGGAATAAATCGAGCAAGAGAGAGAGGAGATAAAACAAAGTAAAGAAAGATAATAGAAAGTAACAGGCAGAAGTGTCTGATCTGTAATAAGCCCTAAAATAACAGGAATCACAAAGGGAATTGTGATTCCTGTTATATTAATAATGAAAAATTTCGACACAATCGAAAAGCAAATATAGATGTCATCTTCTGATACTGAGCCTCATAAAGTGAAAGTAAGCACATGAAAAATGAACTATCACATCCCTGTTACATATTTATTCAGAAACTCGTGTTGATAGTTCATCCCCTATTACAGTAAATTAGAATTAGTAGGTAGTAAAACTTAATAAATATGCTCATGATGAATCACTTGATATCGCGTGACTTTGCCGCAAATGAACCTCATGTATCGCATCTAGAGCACAACTGTTCAATAATGACATGGCGAACAGATAGAGTTTAGCACACTTTCTTCTCCAAACATAATTGTCTGTAAATTAACGTAAACCATACAAATTTATGGAATTGGTTTTGTACTCATTGACAATGGAAAATCACAAATTTTAGTTTTACGTCCGATAGTTATGCCGGCTAGGTTAAAGAAGACAGTGATGATAAAAAATGAATGCAATGGTGTAATGAATAAAGTAGGAGGAAACGGAAGAGTTCCGAGAAAATCCACGAACATGGTGCTTGTCCACCAGAAAGCCCACTTGGCACGAGCACGAATCCAATCAAGGACTTCACGTACCAGAGGTGAACGCTCTACCACTTTAAAAAAAACTTCCTGGCTTATTTTTCTATTCCCATCACTTCTCAGGACTACTCGACTCGACAAGGACACGAACACAGAAACATCAAGGACAGTTAAAATTCCAACTACAGAGGAACTCTAATCCCCAATGGGTTTCATCTCACGATCATCAGCCGAACGCCTCACACCACTCGGCTACACCTATCAACAAACACTGAGACACTTGCACGTTTCTGATATATCTAAGTTTGTTGAGTACTGTACACAATCAATAACCTTCTTTACTATATTATCCAGCATACATTTACCTAGATGATATGTAGTTAACACTACAGCTCGTTTGAAACTTTCAACAAAATTTAATATATGATGCATTATATTTATTGGAATAAACTCTTCCGTGGTTCAAAACTTTGTCTTGCATATAATGGAAACAACTATCAGAAAATAAAACATATATCAAACGAAACATTCCATCGAACTTAATAGTATGATGTGTTTGCGGGTAAATCCTATAAAACTTTCTGAAAACAGCGAAAAGTGAGCTTTGTGTTAACACAAGCATTAATACTATACGAGAACCACGCCACCAATTAAGGGGAAACTGATATTACGATATACGTCATGAATTTCGATGTGACTAGCAAGATAGCAGTACGCACTATGGTAAATTGATATAACATAAAAGGATCATTAATTCTTAAACTCCAGTTTTTAAAACTGACATCGATTAGCACTGAAACAAATGCAACATAATATTAAACCCATAAACTAGTCTTTTTCCTATTTTTCTTGCTCCCTTTCATACATTTTTATTATATGTTTTTCGTCAAATTATATTTCAGGTTAAAGCACTGACATCATTCGATTTGTCACTGAAAACCATTGACCTATTGTACAACTTATTTTACGCATTTCACCGCTTTCGGTCTTACTATTAGTACTGGTCTATTAGTAAATTAGTATGACGAGAAAGTTTAGAAATACTATCGGGATTTAAAAACGTTTACTTCACAAAATATACATTTCAGTGTGGTTCAAAAATTAATTCTGTTAATACAATTGTATTGCTTACCTGTAGTACTTATGTTGTCTAAGAGCCAGAAATAAAACTCAACGTATCTTATGATGTAGTTTGTGATACAATGTGTTGTCGTAGGCAGAAATTCACTCACCTGTAATGGGAGGTCACAACGCACAATATGGATAACATCCGGGAAGAAAATGTATCACATGGTTATCAAGGTAATTAACATTTTTCACTCGATATAGTGATGTTGCTTTCAATTTTTCTGCCGGAAACACACATGCATGAATCTTCCACACAATGAACTAACTATTGTAAAACAAAACTACTGAGTTTCGTTTCACAGTTTGAAACTACACTAGATTTCAAAATTACTAAAACTGAAAATAGTACATCGATAACTACTGGTTGTCATAGAAAAATAGGCCAAAGATGAGATCTGTCCCTGGACACAAAGAATCCATATCTGACAACCAACCATTATTCACTATCTCTTACTGATTTTGTTCTTTGGCGATGGATAACGAAATTCGAGAATCGTTAATCAAACCATTTCTAGTTTAAATAGAGGAGCAAGAAGGACATAGAACCTACTTTTAAGACTCTGAATAGATTGGAAAGAATAGATTATTGGTATCTCTTACCGTTTTTCTCTATGGAAATAGGAATTAAAAGGGGAAATTCTATCACATTTTAACTACTTCCGGTTTTGGTAGTCTGTTGTGCTCCCTGATGCTATGTTATCCTGCGACGATGAATAGATTGCTAAAAACAGTTTGTAGTTAAGTACTCCCGTTTTCTCTATTCTGTCCAAGGGGCCGCGGTGGCTCAGGGATAGAGCGTTCACCTCTGGTGCTTGGAGTCCCGGGTTCGATCCCAGCCTCCGCCAAGTGAACTTTGTGGTGGACAAACACCGTGTGCGTGGGTTTTCTCGGGGTTCTCCCGTTTCCTCCCACTTTCTTCATTCCACCATTTCATTCATTTCTCATAATCACCGTCTCCTTTAGCCTAACCGGCATAATCGTGGCACGTAACACTCACAGATTTCATTTAATTTTTCTATTCTGTTCAATGTTAAAACCAGAAATGGTTCACTTTTCGCACTTCCGGCTTAAATAAAGAGTCATCAGAGCAGATGAATCTTCTTGGGGTACTGAATCAATTTAAAAAAAAAAAAAAAAACTTCTCGATATCATTTATCATTTTGACTCTAAGAAAACCAATATTGAGATCAGAAGTACTAGTAAATTCCAACCAATTCTGATTCCAGTAAAATATTAGGGATGTGATTATATGTTCCTTTGTTCCATTGACACGCTGAGGGAACATATTTTTGTTTTTCGTTACATGACGAATATGTTATTTTGATTTGATTTTCAATTTACCGTCCCTTTCTGTTGCAAGGCTATATCAGACATAGACTTACAGCTTAACGTGGTATCCGAACCACATGACTCCCGCGGGGATTGCAACCCAGGCCTTACACACCAAAGGACCGTACGCTAACCGTTTAGCCACGAAGGGACTCACAATGTTGAAACCGAAAATGGTTAATTTGAACCACTTACGGTTTTAGTAAATAATTAACGTGGAACCTGCAATCTATCCTTGGGATACTACCTAGGTAAATCGATTGTAGTGAATCGCTTCTTTTAAATAACTTATCATTTTTATTCCATGGAAATCAGTGTTGGAAAAGAAGGTAATAATAAATTTGAACTACTTTACATTTTGGTATATTACAGCTGCTATGCTAATACTTACATCCTTTATTAGCGATGCAGCTATATGAAACGATAGTTAACGAAACCACAATTAAAGGTGATATCTGAACGAGTGTAATGTACTCGTAAGCTATTTGATGCTCTTCCATCAGATATCAAAATTATGAACGCGTGCACCAAAATCAAACTCTCTAGCAAACAGACCAGCATGGGATTATGTATGTAATGTTCCAAGGTAAGTGAAATAACCAACACCTTAGTTTCTTATATTATTGTAATTAAGATAGGCAACGAAAAATTTGTTTAAAATTTTATATGCCTTATTTCAATAAATTAGAACTAGAACTAGCAACGCTGTACATTATTGAAATTAGCGATCTTCTCTTACTATTTTTTAATCCCAAGGAACAGGAATAAGGAACTAACTCCGACAAAACACATGCAATTTTCAACAAAAACTGAGTATATTTAATAAATATTAAGGAAAAGTATGTTACCTACAACTGGGGAGAACGTGGTCCCTCATCATTAAAACAATTCAACAACAAATGGTTGAGAGTATTTGAAATTCTGAGAAAAAAAAAAAGATCACATTAGACAAAAGTTTATTTCTTTTACGAAAGTTAACATAGATCTTTTATTTAAATATTTAAGTGTAGGTGTAAGGGGTGGCGGACGGATATAAAATTAATGATTAAGTGGAAACTAACAACAAAGTTTTCATTTTGACACAGTGTCGAGAGAATAAATATAGACATCACACTGCTTTAAAAAAGAATATTTAATAAAGTTACTGTAGATATTTTCTTAAAGTTGATGGTAGTGGGAGGTTTATTCTCTCATTTTCCATTGATTTTAAATCCAACTAAATTATTCGGAATGATTGTGAAATCAGAAAAAGTAAACGCCGTATTCTTTAAAAACCTAATATTTTTATGAAAAATATCTGCATCATATATATATATATATATATATATATATATATATATATATATATATATATATATATATATATATATATATATATATATATATAATGATGGTGGACATAGTCTATACCAAATTAAGGGTTGAACCATAGCCGTCTTTAGAAAGGCCCCGGCCTTCGGTGTGGCAACGCTGTTCCCCACACCACTCGACGTCCATCGCGAGCAACGCGGGGACATCTTTTTCTGCTTTCGCTGCAGGTTGTTTTCCTTTCTTTTATTCACTTCCTTTTGTCAAATTTTATTATTTTGTCCAACAAACAAATAGAATTTTTTTGTTGAATGAAATAAACAAGCGACTAATATAGCGTATCCTACCTAAGTTAATAATAGATACTCAAAAAGTAACTGACTAATATAATATAATTAGTAAGATATGTTTAAAATACAAGGATTATAGCAACAAGTTGACTAGAATAATATAAAAACCATTCATAAAATTAGAAGTACTCATAAAATAAGGTTACAAAATATATTGACAAGGAAAGGTAAACGAACAGCAGGATAGGCTTAATATCACTAAGTTGACAATTGAATTGAAGTTCAGTGTTCTTTTCAGCACTGAGGCTATCTGTATGAGCGACAATGATATATACATAAAGTCATATTCTAGTTTTATGTACATTTACATAAGTATTCATAAGCACGGGCGCCCGAAGGTGGGGGCCCGGCTCCCCTGGCTCACGTATAAATATGTGTGTATTATAACAAATTTCTTAGGAGTTCCTTAATACAAATAAAAAATACCAAACGTAATATAGCAACCTGGGAGATACCCCCTAGAACATTTTCTTCGGCGCCCATGTCCATAAGTGTTATAGATAATAAATATACAATATATTTATACAAATTTGGCAGAATTGCCAGAACTGTAGGTCTATCGAAAACCGTTCTTATGCTGAAAGGATGTCTAATTTCCTTCTATTCCTTTCTTTTACAACAGATTGCTTCATTAATTTTGAGTAGTTATTCAAAAGAATATTACATATAATAGAAACAATGTTTCCTACCAATTTTTCATTATGGTGGCATGGATTTACAATATTATACAAACAATCAAGAATGTTATTGTCTCTGCTTATCCCTAATATACTTAAGCGATGCAAGACTAATTTCTGATTATTGTTTGAAATGAACTTGTTCTCATATTCTTTAGATATTAACACCTGCATGATGGCAAATACATGTTTGCATACTCTTGCAATAAAATCTGATGGTACCGACAATTTGCCTCGATTTATGTTAGTAAAGTATTCATGTTTTGATTCCTCTTTCTGTATCAATATATCATTACATGCATCACAGTTAAATTTGTGTGCTGTCTTGAAACACACATATCCACATACGTACAGAAATGCAAAATCATCTAATGTAACACTGCTCAAATAGTCTTTGTTTAGAATATCAAGAAACAAACTATCAATATCATCTTTACTGTTTACAAATTCGTTATGATCATGCAGTATTTCACTTGAGAATGAAACACTTCCATATCTTGCGGAACGAAGTCCTAATATACCTTTGATCCTGAGCTTCCGTTCAGCTTCTGTCACCTGTGCTATTGTGATATTGTAATTTCCTCCTGCTAACTGTCCATATTGACCAAAACGAGATTCCAGTTTATCGGTTTGAAATTTGCCTGTTAGTACATAACTAACTTTTAAAACCCTTATTGAGTACAATATAATTTCTTTCATTACGAAAGTGCAGTGATACAAAGCATTATATGTGTCTTTGGTCAAGCTACCGATTTCAGAATTTGCACTGTTCATTTCCTTCCATTTATCCAACCAAGCCATAAAATTGTCAAGGAAACGTATCCGAATGTCATCAGCATCCTCAAACGGTTTCTTTAAAGGATTGTTTTGCAGACAGTGTGTCATAGGTCTTTTGATGTTCAAAATCGACTACCATGTCAAAATGAGATTTACAAAATATGCTGTACCCTCATAACCAAGCACACATAACGCCGATACAGTAACTTCATTAAACACGTCAACGACCAAATTAACCTTCTGTCTTTCAAAATTGTCAGGACATACACTTGAAAATTTCAAGTGAGGCGCTAATTTAACCAGCTTACTTCTTTCTTTCTCATACAACTGACGTATTTCTGAAAACGAAGCCTCAATAACATAATCACTCTGCATAACAGTTAATTCTGTATTTGACAGAGGTTTATCTAAGCTACGCCAAAAGGGTATGTGAAATGTTTTGGTTTCATTTCTTACATTCAGCCAATTATTGCGAATATTTTTAAAAACATGAACACTGTCATATTGTACAAATATTTTTAAAGGATTGCCTTCAATATGAAAATAATATTTAGAATCTGATGTTGCTGTTAAAATATTAAACATAACATGATTGATTCTGTTGTTATCGCTTATTATGCATAAAGTCTTGAGACCTGACATTTGCATCTGCATTATTACATTTTTTGTCATTATTGCTAACTCTGAACCTTTCACCTGTTTGACGGGAATTAATTTGACAACTTCTTTGAATGTTCCAAAAGCAGAACTGATTAGGAATGCAACAACACTATTTGCTAAAATTTCGGAATTATTAGACGAAAAACCAAATAAATGTCCACTTTTATAATCTAAACTTTGCTTAACATGAATTTCGTCAACTAATAGGTTCACAATTTTGTCATTTTCTGTAAGACTCTTAGTAACATGTTTTAAAAAATGGATATTCTCCTCTTCACAAGCAGGATTTACAGCAAACGAAGCAGACAGCTTTTGCAAATATCTTGGATGTGGTAAAGATAAAATATTATTAACTCTAATTACATCATAACATTTGACAGACTGCATGTACGAGGGCTGTCTAAAAAGTATCCGACCTTTGGCCAGAAAAATAGTTGCGAATACCTGACAGATTTGGGACCCTAATCCCCTTCAAAGTAGGCCCCTTGTGCTTCCACACACTTAGCCCACCGATCCTTCCACTGCTGGAAACACCGCTGGAAGTCTTCTTTTGGAATGTTGTTCAGCTCCGTCGTCGTGTTCCGCATTATGTCTTCTCTACTCTCAAAACGGGATCCCTTCAGAGGCGTCTTCAATTTTGGAAACAACCAGAAGTCACAAGGAGCCAGGTCCGGAGAGTAGGGAGGTTGGCGAACGGTTGTAATTCCATGTTTGGCTAAGAACGTGTGGATCAATTGGGATGAATGTGCTGGGGCGTTGTCATGATGGACGTGCCAGTTCTTGGCTGTCCACATGTCTGGTCTTTTGCGCCGGACTGCGTCACGGAGTCGCCTGAGAACATCTTGATAGTACTCCTTTGTCACTGTTTGTCCTTCCGGTGCGTACTCGTGATGCACAATTCCACGGGCATCGAAGAAAACAGTCAGCAACACCTTGATTTTGCTTCGCACCTGCCGCGCTTTCTTCGGCCTTGGAGAATCGGGATGCTTCCATTGAGACGATTGTTGTTTTGTTTCTGGGTCGTACCCGTACACCCATGACTCATCTCCAGTTATCACGGAATTCAGATACCCAGGATCAGTGTTGGTGGTGTCCAGAAGGTCCTGTGCAACGTCAAAACGGGTGTCTTTTTGTTCCTGAGACAACAACTTGGGTACAAATTTAGCAGCCACTCGTTTCATGTTCAAATCGTCACGCAAAATTGCATGTGCAGAATCTTTACTCACTCCAACATCTTCTGTAATCTCCCGCACTGTCAAACGGCGATCTGCCATCACCAAATTTCGCACCCGCTCAACAACAGCTGCATTCCGAGCAGTTTGGGGAATGCCGCTACGCTGCTCACTCTCGAATGATGTGCGGCCATCTTTGAATCGGTTGAACCATTGTTTAATTTGTGTTACACCCATCGCATCTTCTCCAAACACCTGCTGAATCTTACGAATTGTTTGGCTTTGAGAATCACCCAGCCTTTGACAGAATTTGATGCAGTATCTTTGCTCAATTCGTTCAGTCATCTTGCGAGAAACGCTAAATCCGACGAACACTACCAACAGCACCTCACTTCGTGACCACCAGCTCACGACTGGCACACGCAAACGCGGTGAAAAAATTCAAGCATGCGCATTAAGGTTCCTCCTTCCACCGTACACGGTGGCGCCACCTGAGAATCACTACTTTGCGTGGAAAAAATTAAGGTCGGATACTTTTTAGACAGGCCTCGTATATCAAGAATGCATTTAAAATTGTATTTACATTGTATTTCGGTTTCTTTGAAAATAAAAGACAGAACTGATCATACAAAAATGCTAATTTCTGTAGTGTAGCCTCGGAGCTTTTACTGTCATCATTCTGAACAGTAGATTTTAATTGTTCAAATGAAGCACTAATTTGGGCAATTAACAGTTCTTTGTTGTTATCTGGAACTTGATAACTGTCACAAAATTCGACGAGTTGAAACAATTGACTCCACTGTCGAAGTATACCATTTCTACAAATAGGTATTTTGGTTGTTACACACTAACATGTCATTAGGCAAGATCCCTCCGTTCATGTGTACTTTAGTATGAAAATTTTGATCTATTCTAATACTGCAACTAAGTTTTGGAGCATTAGCAAGATCTAATTTATACAACAAACAACATGCATTGTTTTGAAAAATAGACCAATTGCTTTTGTTTACCTTATTCCTAATGGATGCAGAAAAAACCTGAAAATCTTTAATTAAGTTGTCTTCCTTATGGCGTTTTTCTTCAGCTTCTTTCTGTCTTTTTTGCAGATTAGTAAACTCTTCTCTTCTTTCTTCCGGATCTTTTCGTTTCCTTGAAGCTTTGTTGTCACTCAAATAAGATGGAAGGTTTGGAAAAAAATTCGGAACGGCACCTTCACATAAAATGGGTTGTTCGCGTTTATATTCACGAAAATTTCCACTCCCATCTTTGTATTTCTCCACATAACTTAAATCACACTCTTTAAAATGTTTTATACACACCACTGACCTGTCTGATGGAGTCCAGTTGGCTCGTGGGATAGCCCGAATCCATCGTTCACGTAAGTCCTTGTTTTTTTGGAAATCGAAAACACTTTACATATCCTTCCTCCTTAATTGTTTTGGCGTAATTACTTTGACACCCAGGCACAACACATTTATCTGGCATTCTGTCCCCTAATTTCCATAAATGTGACACTTCACAGCACCAAAATAACAACACGTTTTTCTGACAGCGTGTGATTTTCACCATTTACTGAAAGGCAAATGTCACAGCCGATAGGACGTTCGCGCTGCGTTGCCAAGTTTCTATGGCGGGGCCTTCCTAGAGATAGCTATGGTTGAACTCATGACTCGTACTTCAATGATAAAATCCCAAGCACTGCGTACTACGGACAAGAGTTAAAGAATACGTATATTATAATGTATCAAAACTGATTGAACTTAAAATAGTATATATGTATAAGGAACTACTGGAAAGCATCATAGAGAGTGTAAGTCATGTTATGCAAATATTTAACTTTTCTTCAACGGAAATTATCTTGAAGTATATATATATATATATATATATATATATATATCTTTGAATTTAGAGGGAGGTAAGTCCACAATTTCGTTCTTGGCAGATTTTAGCCCCAAGATGTGGAGATATTCACAATGCGATAAACAAAATACACGCTAACATTTGGAATAGTCGATATTTTTTGTGGTTTGTCTTGGGAAATTTGTCTTCCATATGCACGTGTAAACTTTCATTCTTTTATTATATTATTTTTTGTACTCCCTTAATACTTACTGAATAGTAACTCCAAAAATAAGATTGCTTCTGAAAGTATAATGACGGAACATACCAAGTTTGCATCAAAATTGGATAAGAGTTATTGTGGAACAGATAGATGGACAGACGAAGAGTCATACAAATGCCAAACGAGTCGATTTGTAGAAGTTTCGCTATTGCTCGTTTCAATTATTATTATTATTATTATTATTATTATTATTATTATTATTATTATTATTATTATTATTATTATTATTATTATTATTATTATTATTATATTTTGGCTATGCAATTTTGAAACATATTAAAGAGATAATGAGGTTAATTTTCAGATGGCAAGAACAATAGAAAGAAATGCAGAGATCTTGCTAGGACGCTTGCAGGGACATGGGTTTAGAAGTAAATGCAGAGAAAACTAAATACATGGAAGTGCGTCGGGACCGGAATACAGCAAATTATGAATGCGTTAAAATATTAAATAATACTTTTGATAAAGTGGATAGTTTCAAATATCTAGGATCAATATTGACAGAGGAAAATCATATTCACGGAGAACTTAAATGTCGACTAAAAACAGGGAATTTGTGTTACTATTCGGTTCAAAATCTCTTGTCGTCGCGAATTCTGTCAAGGAATTTGAAGCTTAAAATATACAAAACGATAATCATGCCTGTTGTTTTGTATGGCTGCGAAACATGGTCACTTACTCTGAGGGAAGAACATAGACTGAAAGTATTTGAGAACAAGATCCTGAGACGAATATTCGGACCCAAGAGGAACGGGAATGGAGAATGGCGGAAACTTCATAACGAGGAACTACATAATTTATACGGTTTACCCAACATTGTTAGGGTCGTTAAGTCTAGGAGGCTTAGGTGGGCGGGTCATGTAGCTAGAATGGAAGAAAGTAGAAACGCTTTCAAAGCCTTGACTGGAAGACCAATCGGAAAATGACCATTAGGAAGACCTAGGCGCAGATGGGAGGACAATATTAGGATGAATCTCGCAGAGATTGGAATACAAAGTAGAAACTGGATGCAGTTAGCTAAGGATAGAAGTCAATGGAGAGCTTTTGTGAACGCGGCATTGAACCTCCGGGTTCCATAGGCCATAGAGTTAGTTTTAATAGTGCTTCCATATCAGAACCAGAAGAAGTTAATGAAAAGAAAATTTTGGTGAGAATTTTAAAACTGTCCCTTAAATAGACAATCCCTTCACCTACTACAGTGGTTACAAGGTAATGTAGCTTCTAAGCCAGCGTATCGTTTTCAAATCCTACTGTGAGCTACTAACGAAAAGACCTACTAACTTTTAAAAAAAAAGTCTTACGTTTGTTTATTGGCAATAAACTGACATTCCTAGTAAATATGAAATCTAGTATAACGCAACCTACCGAAAATGTCTCCAAGAGGTACTAGTAGCTTGCGATCGTCGGTTTGGCGATTACTGACCTACAGCATGCTCACAGAAAGCGAATTCCCCAACCATTCTAATGAGGTATAATTGTATCGCTATACATGTAAATGTAATGAGGTAAAATTGTATCGTACATGATATAATGAAAAAAAAAACGAATCCCTATAAATCACTAACGCAAAATGATCCTTTTCTTCACTAGTGTCTCTAGATGCCAGTCACATCGGGGAAAAATTATTTTTCCGCTTCAAACTAAGGAAAGAAAGCTTTATACAGTCTTATAAACTTGAATACATGAATTACTACATTAGGTAAGCCCTCTTCCCCTATCTCCGTTGTGACATTCGATCACAAAGATGTGAAAACCTTTTCAGCCCGGCCATTCTGAGTGAGATTTTCCTAGGTTTTTCTAAGTCACACGAGACAAACGCAGAGATTGTACCTAACGTACAGGATGCGGACCGCTTCCTCCCTCCCTCATTCCTTTATTCCTTCATCACTTCTCCGGCTAATGTGATCGTCCAGAGACGTCACTTCTCGTACGTAACAGGCTAAAATAGCCATAGGTGCCGAGAGGCCAGAAATACGGTATAGTCCTTAATTCTTGTCTCCTCTTAGTACTAAGCATTAAAATTGAAATTTTTGCCGGTGTTATTTCCCTCAAAAGCCGCTTTTGTCTCCATCCCAGCTCGAAAACCATGAGGTATCCTTCGTGTTCCATAGTTTTTTTAAGAATTGCCTGTCTACCTCATGTAGTCCTGATATTTTTGTTCCCGAACATACGGGGTGATCACGGCGTTCTTTAGTTTCAAAAAGGGAAACGAAACCCAGTCGTTTAAAATTTACGTATTGTAAAAATGGATATTCTATCAATTCGAAAGAAATGCAGAGGTATTATTAAACGCTTGCAGGGAATTGGGTTTAGAAGTAAATGCAGAAGAAACTAAATACATGGAAGTTCGTGGGAAGCGTAATACGGCAAATTATGGATACGTTAAAATTTAAATAATACTTGTGGTAAAGTGGATACTTTCAAATATCTAGCATCAATATTAACAGACAAAAACCATATTCACGAAATATCAAATGTCGACTAAAAGCAGAGAATTCGTGTTAATATTCAGTTCAAAATCTCTTGTCGCGAATTTTACCGAGTAATTTGAAGCTTATAATATAAGAAACGATAATCATACCTGTTGTTCTGTATGGTTGCGAAACATGGTCGCCAACTCTGAGGGAAGAACATAGACTGAAAGTATTTGAGAACAAGATCCTGAGACGAATGTTCGGACAAAAGAGGAACGGCAACGGGGAATGGGGGAAACTTCATAACGAGAAACTACATAAGTTATTCAGTTTACCAAACAATTTTATGGTCATCAAATCTACGAGACTCAGGTGGGCAGATCATGTATCCAGCAGAATGGAAGAAAGTAGGAATGCTTTCAAAGTCTTAACTGGAAGAAAAATCGGAAAACGATCATCAGGAAGACCTAGGCGCAGATGGGAGGATAATATAAGATGGATCTCTCAGCAATAGGAATACAAAGTAAAAACTGGATCCAGTTGGCTAAGGATAGAAGTCAGTGGCGAGATTTTGTGAAGGTGGCATTGAACCTCCGTTTTCCTTAAGCCATGGACTTAGTTAGTTAGTTAGGATATTTCATCTATATTTTCTGAGAAGTGCTCGTAGCAAAGATCCAAGACAAAAAATGCGAAAATGTGAGCAGGCCATTCTGGCACAAAATTGGGTCTGTTAATAACGATAACTATGATGCTAGTTTCTTGATATTTTAAGTTTTTTTTTATTGGATTAAATTTCAGCGTTTCTTTCACCATCGAGGCTATGTGAGACGTGGTTTTACTTCTTAACATAGTTACAAAACTTATAAGCTTCCCTACCCGCAAGATCAAAGAAGAGAACCCGGGTCTTCCGCTCTGAAGATTGTCTCAATTTCGTGTAGCATGCTTTGTCACAGCTTAAATTACAAGCTTCTTTGAGACTACGGGTTGCCCAAAGTTAGCTAAATGTTTTCTTGCATGTTATGTTTTGTGGTCCATGTTACACGTATGTTTTCAACTAAATGTCTTTGTCGATGCAGAGCAAAAAATTGACACATTGCTTGTATCAATCGTGGCGTCACATGTGCTTCATACTCGATATATTGATTACGTACAAAACATTAACTTGAGACACATACTTATTTAACACAGTATACTTTCTAAACAATGCAGTAACTGTTGGATGCAGAATTTGTTTTTGGATAATTGAAACAAAGTAGTAACGAAGTTACTTTAGATGAAAATGTATTTTTAAATAACAATTATTAAACTTTATAAGTATAGTATGTAGTATTTAGAAACAATGGATAACAATATAATACATCTGTAAAATTTTTCTGAACAGTTGATATATTATTTTTATTATTCTATTGTTCGCTTGTTTCTGTTGCACTAGAGAAGAAACACCTCCTCCAGTTCCTTTCCAGGTGGCAACGTACCAAGAACTGACGAAACGTTGCCACGTTGGACCGCAATGGATATACGTTGGAATAAGAAGGATGCTGAACGAACATCTCCAGAAACGATAGATATGCGTCTGCCTACCTCTCTGATAAAATCAAGGCTTCTAGAACCCCATGCTCCACTGGTCTCGATAGCTATTGGAGCAAATATAAATTTATCGAGGAGATTATTGTATTTCCTTTCCTTTTCTGCCTCTCTACGTCTAGCAACTTCTCCAGCATTCACAACGGTCAACGGCAGGCTTGAATGGGCGAATGTGTCCGAACATGTGTTTATAAGTATTATTTATCAATTAAATTATTTTGTTCATAATACAAAAGTAATTAGCCTACACCAACAATATTAATCAAATCAAACCTAAGAGTAACTATTTGCCTTACAACATTGTATAATTTGTAATTAAATGAACAAGTAGTCTATAGGGAAGTTATTGGAAGTTATCAAATGGTTTGATTTCTACACTGAGAAAAATCCGTTATCAGGACGGCAGTATATTGCACAAGTATACGGAATGTTTACATTTACTACGGAAATCTGTAGGGCGCATATGTTATCCATATACCTCGTACGTACTGTCTTTTTCCCGCTTAAATGTTACATCATCCCGCTGTAGGATATCTCACATCTAACATTCTTTCATATATCACATATGCACACGTATGTTACATACGTCAGCTGTATGAAAGAAACGTCCATTTGTATGTGAAACCATCACTGCCTATATATAGTTCTTTCTTCCGTATGGAAAGTACGTACAGATGGAACACTTATATGGAAAGCAGTTCTTTCTATCATACGGAAAGTACGTACAGATGGAACACTTATACGGAAAGCAGTTCTTTCTTTCATACGGAAAGTACGTACAGATAGAACACTTATATGGAAAGCAGTTCTTTCTTTCATACGGAAAGTACGTACAGATAGAACACTTATACGGAAAGCAGTTCTTTCTTTCATACGGAAAGTACGTACAGATAGAACACTTATATGGAAAGCAGTTCTTTCTTTCATACGGAAAGTACGTACAGATGGAACGCTTGTATGGAAAGCAGTTCTTCCTTTCATACGGAAAGTACGTACAGATAGAACACTTATATGGAAAGCAGTTTTTTCTTTCATACAGAAAGTACGTACAGATGGAACACTTATATGGAAAGCAGTTCTTTCTTTCATACGGAAAGTACGTACAGACGGAACACTTATATGGAAAGCAGTTCTTTCTTTCATACGGAAAGTACGTATAGATGGAACACTTATGAATGGTATTATGCAACATACATTTTCAGTTATATGTTTGCTGCATATAGACGTACGTTAAGTTCAAAAACTACAGGATTTATGCATGTAACTACGTTACGACGTACGCCACATACGACGTTTTTTGTCTGTGTAGTAAAAGACATGTTAACAGCATTATAAAACACTGCGAATCTAGTTGAATTAACTGCACTTTAGAAGAATGCGTAAGTGTTTCAAAAGACTTAGATTTTCGTTTATCTTTCTTATTTACCGTAAATGCACTGGCGTCTCTGGTATGTAAAAGTTTGGAGAGACATCATAGAAAGTGATTTAAATGATACTACCTAGCCCAACCTGTTTATTAACTACGATTTCATTTGTTACCTTTCTGCTTACCTTCACGGACCCCCTACGGTATATCAAGAACTCGATTACAATAGTTTCCCAGCCTGAATATTATATTCCAGATAAATATAATTATTATTATACATATGATATCATTCTGTCGTTAGTAAATAAATTAAATTAGAATAAAATATAAATATTCTGTACTTCAAAATATTGGGGGGACGCGTCCCCCTCGTTCCCCCGTGTGAAATGTATTTTTTTCTTGCTAAGGCTAAATTTATATTTCTTTTAGGGTAATGTTTATGACTCAAGTGATAAAGCAACAAAGAAAAAGGTATCTTTTCAATAATAAATGGGAAAATGAGTCGTAATCGGCGCAATATTTAGGACCTGTCAATTCAGAATAATGGTCGGGAGGCAGCTATTCTTAATCACCTTTTTACATTCTTTATACATCTCTTGTGGGAGTTGATTTGTGTTAACCATGTACAGAATGACCTGGAAAATTCTTAGTTGTAACTGGGAAAAGACAGGAAATTAACTAATTGACTTACAACGTCAGATCAAATGAGTAGGAAACCTGACCTTGCATGTTGTCTGAGATTGGTGTCTGGGTTTTGAGTTTACAAAATCTAGGAACCCTAAGTAAACTGGAAAAACCCGAGAAAATTCAAACACAGGGTATCATATGTAACTTTAAATTGTGGCCAATTTAATATCATGTACCCTATATATTGGCCTATATTTACATACTTGCGTGCCACTGTTGAATTTTTTTTCTTATTATTATTTCAAGGCTTTATGTTTCGTGAACATCTAACGATGAAATTAAATAATAATAATAATAATAATAATAATAATAATAATAATAATAATAATAATAATAATTATTATTATTATTATTATTATTATTATTATTATTATTATTATTATTATTATTATTATTATTATTATTATTATAACCCATTTCACCAATAAACATGAAAGTCGAAACATTTTGGTGCTCAGATAAAATCACGTCGACAAACGGGACAATCAAGACAGTCTCTTCAAAATTGAGACGGTTAATAATCTTACCTGTAAGTTTTTTCTCTCTGTCTTCTAAGTACAAAATGTTATGTCTATTTCCATAATATGTTTTCTACTGTATAATTGATTTTATTTGGAACAAGATACTTATAATAATACTATTTTGCACAATAATAACACACGCTAACATGGGTGTCTCCGGCATGTTAAAGTTGGGTGGGGAGCGGGACGACTAATATAATAATAGACCCTAACTAAAATTATGTTAAAATTATGTGTAAACTGGAATCTACTTTACTAACAGGATCCCCTCTTTCTATCGATCCCTCTTTCTCTTCATTCTTGATATCATCCTGCTCCTCAGCGTATTCTTTCCATCTTCCTCAAATTCTAATTAGCTTATTTAGGCTCATTTCGACCTGTAGTTTCTATAGTCTCCCTTACTCCCTTCTATTTAGATCTAAATGAAATTTACCCTCATATACTGTACATTATTCAAATTTTTACATCCTTTTTGATTCCTCTTGTCACATTTGCTTCTATTGTATATTTCTCTGACTTTGTATCGATTTTCCTTCTTAATTCGCAGATCGACTTTCTATACGTCCTTTCCTTCAATTCTCCAGTCTTTTTTGGTCATAAAATCTAATTGCTCCTGGTTAAGCATTGAAAAAGTGTGTAACTGCAGCCGAGATAACTTTGACTAACCAAGAAGTGTGTCTTCCAAAAAAAAAAGAAAGAAAAAAGAAAAGAAAAGAAAAGAAAAGAAAAAGAAAAAAGAAAGAAAGAAAGCAATCTTTGAAAGTGGTACACAACATGCAAACATTTTAGTCATATCAACCATATGTTTATCAGCAGACATAATTTTCATTTGTTCTGCCTATGTTTTTTGCTTCTTCCATATAGATCTAAATACTTTCAGCATTGATCCATTTATCTGGTACTCAAAATATTTGAAGGGGGACGAGTACCCCCTGTCCCCCCGCCAGAGACACCAGTGCACGCTAGATATTCACGAAAAATGAGTATTCTAAAATAAATAAATAAATAAAATTAAAATAAAGTGTATATTTACATCTTTATACAGTGCATTAACACATAACCTACTCGGGTCATAGTGGTTTTATAAATTACTTGAAATTCTTATGTCAAATCATCTAAATATTGCAGTTTTCCCTGGCTGCGATGGCTAAGGGGTAGAGCGTTCACCTATGGTGTATAAGGTCCTTGGATCAATTCCTGCTCGCGCTAAGTTGGCTCTGTGGTGCACAAACACTATGTGCGTGGATTTTTTTCTTGGTTCTCACGTTTCCTCTCACTATCTTCGTTCGACCATTTCATTCATTTCTCATAATCACCGTCTACTTTAGCCTAGTCGCCATAAGAGAGACTTAACTTTTTTTCTTTTTTTGCAGAGTCTTTCAGCTCCTAGTGTGTGTGTTTGCATCGATAAATTATTTTAACAAGAAATCGTGATTGAGTAGAACACATTTGTGCGAAGTTCATTCATTTTTATTTTTTATTATATATATAAACGAATTCCATGGTTCTGGATAATAACAAGAACATTTAAAAGACAGTTCTGACCAGAACTAAATGAATTATTTAATAACTATACGTTATTAAACAAAAAAACGTAAAGTTAGTTACTAAAATAATTTTCATTTTGTTCTGGTCAGAACCTGTGTTTGATATATATATATATATATATATATATATATATATATATATATATATATATATATATACATATATATATATATATATATATATATATATATATATATATATATATATATATATATATATGTGTGTGTGTGTGTGTGTGTGTGTGTGTGTGTGTGTGTCAGTGTAGTCGACAAATACTGTGGGTGGGTTTCTGCGGAGTTATCTCCGCATCGTTCCACTTTCTTCATTCCACTGTTCTGTTTTCACTATCATTAAGTGACAACCAAACAAAGAACATACGAACAAGATTAATGGCTCAACGACAGAATTGAGGCTGACATCTGTTGGGAAAAAGAAAAAGAACATCTTTGGTTTAGTGTCTCCACACTAGATGGTAGCATGACTGAGTTGGTTCTGCTGTTCCGTGAAGTTGAAAGAGTTACAACACGCTAAGTTAAATCTCATTTATGCTAATTGACTTCAAGGAAAGCATTAGAAGAAAATAATAATAACCATAAAACGTAGATAATCTGACAATATGGCATTATATATATATATATATATATATATAATGGTTTTATTTTCTACTTTTTACTGCGTTTATGATGTCACTTATTTCTCTTTCAAGATGGTTTAATTTTTCTACTTTCAAACTCCAAGATACTTCTCTCAGTGAGTGACCAATTGCGAAAAAAGGTGTATGATATTCTAGCAAACGTCGAGGAAGACCGTGTCTGGTAATTTATGACATCAGTGGCGGCGTAAGAGCGGGGCGAGCGGTGCCCCCGCCCCGGGCCCCACTTGGTGGGGGCCCCCAATGGTAGGTAAACAAATTACTAAGGAACCTTGTTAGTATGAGCCGTACAAGGCTGTCAAGGTTTATAATCCACATAAAAGTAAACGCAATTAATTGTCTATCAATATTAAACCAAATAACGGATGAAACGACAGAAATAGAATATGTCTAATATAGCTAATCAGTACCGGACTTCCGTATAAGCTAAACAAGCTATAGCTTCGGGCCTCACTCTCTTGGGGAACCACAAAGAAATTTAAAGAAAAAAGCTTTGAATATAGGGAAAAAACAAAAGTAAACGCTTTATACTCCTTGGGGTCTCCAAAGAAATTTAAAGGAAAAGGCTGAATGTAAGTGAAAAAATAAAACAAACGTTTCGCTTTCTTGGAGCCCCCAAGAAAATTAAAGAAAAAAAGTTGGATGTAGGCGAAAAATACATAAAATAAAAGTTTTAATCTCTTGGGACCCCAAACAAATTTAAAGAAAAAATGTGTGGGAATTAAAATATGAATCAAATAAATAAAGTTTCACTCAATAACCTCAGAGAAATTGAAAGGAAAAAGCTGAATATAGATTAAAATTTAATAAAAGAAAGTCGAAGTATATTATGTTGTTTACATTCTAAGGTCTTATGTTGCAAGTAATGGGGCCCCGTCTGCTAGCCTGCTTCCTAAAATATCACTATTTATTTATTTATTTATTTATTTATTTATTTATTCATATATCAGTTCAAGAGAAGGGGAGAAAGAAGGGATCAACGTATATAATGCTTCATTAGGGTACTAACATTATGTTGCTAACTAAAAGCACTTCGGTGCAGACGCTAGTAGCTGATTCACTTGTTTTTCTTCTGTCTGTTTTCTTTTTCCTTTGCAAGTCGAATTTTCAGCGAGAGAAACCCTTTTGCTTAGCTGGTTTCCCCACTTTTGCTCTTGTTTCTTGGCCTGAATTTACATTTCAGTTCACAAATTTTAGAGTGAAGAAAATGTTCGATAAAAAAACAGATGTTCAAATATTCAAAATACTTCAGCATTATATTTAATTCAACTCCTGATTGTTCTCATGTGGAACAGTTGTCACAAATCACTCGATTTGTTGACATACAACGTGATTATGTTCAAGTTCGAACAGCATTTATTGATTTTATCTCTGTCGAAGGAAAGACTTCTGAGAGTATTTCTACTGAAATACTGAAGAAACTTCAACGTGATAGGCTTGATATTAAGTTGCAGAGTTCAGTCTTGTGATAATCAGGCTGCAATGGCCGGTCAATATTCTGGAGTTCAAACTTTGATACGGAATATAAGTCCTTTGGCCATTTTCGTTCCTTGTAACAATAATTCATTGAATCTTATGGCTTATATGCTGCGCACATTAACGTTCCGGCGGTCACTTTATTTGGAGCAATGGAACGTTTGTTGGTATTCTTCTCTAGATCTACTCACCGATGGAATGTGCTGCAAAATCACGTAAAGATTGTTCTGAAACGGGAAAGTGAGACTAGATGGAGTTCAAAAGTAGAAGCAAGTAATTGATCTGTTGGAAGATTTGCGTGACACTTCGAATGAAATGCTTGATACTAGAGGAGGTGCTGTTCGTCTTCTTGCATGCATCTAGTCATTTAACTTCATCGCTATACTATATTTCTGGTCTGCAGATCTTTCATATATTAATCAGATCCAAAAATGCTTTCAATCTCAGGATATGAGTTTCAATCAAACTCTTACTCAGTTACAGAGCCTGGTTGACACCATTGATACCTGGAGACTTGAGCTGAGCAAGGAAATCATGTCCACAGCTGAAGGAAGTTGCAGGGCATGGAACATAAATGTGGGTACACAGAGTAGGAGAAGGAGATGCATGCTTGGAGAAGCAAAGAATGAACCCTTGATTGCACAGGCTGAAGTGAAGCGCGCTATCAATGAAATTCTAGATGAGATGAAAGAACAAATGTATGATCAGTTTACTCAGATGCATGACCTGAACGACAGATTTGGATTCCTGTGTTCTATGGCCAACTTTGTGCAGCAGCTAGATAATGAGAGCGAGGAAAGGCTAAAAGCATGTGGCTCTGATCTGGTTTTTGTTCTATCCGAATGACCTGGATGGCTTAGAATTATTTCAGGATTGTAAGGATACGTTCACTAAGGTGTGCTCAGAAAGCTAAGGAACAACTTGACTTTTCCCCCACAAGGCATCCTGAAATATGTCTCTTCAATGGGGTTTGAATTTTACTAAAATTTGACAACTGCTCTTCAGATTTTGGTAGCACTGCCCGTATCTGTCGCATCACGTGAAAGGTCTTTCAGCAAAATGAAATTGATAAAATCGTACTTGCGTTCCACAATGAGTCAAGAAAGATTCACGAATCTGGCCATTCTTTCTATCGAAAATGAAATAGCATCCACTTTGGATTTTGACAATATTATAGTTGAGACTTTCGCTGCTACCAAAGCAAGGAAGGTATCATTCTGAATGTTGGTGGAACACAGGCTAATATGGTAGTGGAACTACTGTCGAAAGTAGTTTCATGTTTGAAGTAAAGGCAATAAAAATACAAAAATACTAAAAGAGTAATAAAAAGCCGTCAAGATTTGTCAGTTGACTGGTGATAGGTGGTAATGAAAAGTAAGATGGTATAACCCGTAGTAGAATTCTGTGCTCACATATTTAATCTATAATATATCCCCAATTATTCAGTATATTCAGGATTTCTTGTTATAATATATTCTAATACTAAGTATGTTAGTAAGTGGTAATGGAAATAGTCATAGGTGACAGAATATAAATATGACTAAATTATTAAATACAAAATACTATAATCATAAAACGCGAAATCTGAAAACGATAGTAAAACGACAAGCAAAAGAGAAATATTCTAGTGCTTAACTATTCATTGATACTTCGGCAAAAGCAGTGGGACTAAATAGATCGTACATTATCACTGGAGAGAAACCTAGTAAAAGATAAATGAAGAAGACATGCAGGGGAGAAATCTATTCTAGCCATTATTTACTGATAGTTCGGTTTTAAAAAAGTGTTTAAGTATTGTGTGTGATCACTGGAGAGAAACCAAATGTTAAAGTGAATGGGACTAATTGTAGAAGAAAAAATCTAATCAAATAAAACCCATGTAGCGTAAATTCAGACAGGGAGAAACTATGAATAAACTTAACCATATGAAAAATTGCACAAGAGAAACACCAAAGGGGAAAACCAAACAAGAACATTCTAGAAAACATTCTAGAGCTTACATTTAGAAATCGCGTCGGTTATATTATTATTTGCAATTTTTTCAATCTCAGCTCATTGTTAAGTTGTGTACGCAAATATGACTCTAAATGTATTATTAGGAGGATTACTTCTACTATTCCATCTAATTACAGTATCCGTTGATACTAGGATAGTATAGGTATAGGATAAATTCTGGATTCTTTGTTGTTACTTTATTTGTTCTTCAGATTATGCTATTTCTGTCGTGGGATATAGTTCCCGTTACACTTGTATCCCTAACCCTCGTGTCCTTTGTTTGAAAATGAATAAAAAAGAAAAAAATATGCAATGATAGTCCTGGTCCAGTTTTATTTTTAGATACCAACCTAAAGGCGGTTCTAAGCATTAAAAAATAGACAGGGATGTTGAATGTCACCCCTATTTATTTAATATATCCCAGATTAACCCCTTACCGCATGCCGTGCCATATATAGCACATACCCTTTTTTCAGTTTAGCTTTTTTGTGATTTATCAAAGGCATGAAATGACTGTTTTGGCTGCCGTGTGAGATATTGACGTGTATGAATAAGAGATTTTGTCATCTGGCATGTTCTTTGTGAGTTGTAAGTGTGTCATATATGGCACTTACTTATTTCTTGTCGGAATTAAGTGAAAAATCTAAATTTCTAGTTTTAATTCATTTTTCAAGTTCCCATATGAGGATTTCCAATACTGATTATTATTTTTTTTTCTAAAAAAATCATGTAGAAAGGGGTTAAAATGATCTAAATACACACACACCAACGGGAAAGGGGGAGGAGGAAGCACAAAGAATGATTATATAAATGAATGTCAAAAATAGAAGTGTATAAATCACGATTGTTCGAAAAGGGACCCCGATCTACTTAACTGGCCCCGGGCCCCAGTTTGCCTTACGCCGCCACTGTATGACATCACTAAAGACCTGAAACATCCATCGCTAATGTTAAACCATTTGTAGAAAACTAGCTACAAGGATGACAGTAGCACATTCCCTTTGTTAGATGCAACCCAACTTACGTTTTCTCATATCTGGTTGCGGTGTATTTTAGGATAATGTCTTTTTTCATCAAACGTTATAGAAATTATTTCGTTATTCTTCCTTAACACTCAAGAGCTTTTTTTTTTTTTTTTTTTTTTGGAAATCGCTTACTCTATTATCGAAAAATGAATCAACTGTGCCTGATAGTTCTCGATATAAAAATAACTGCTAACGTACACTCGAAGAAATATATATTTTCCATCGCAAATTACGTTTAGCAATTTGTCTTTGCTGAAGGGTAAGAGCCTAACAAGATAATGCATGATAGATGTGGCATAATGATTTAGTTGTGAATTTTATGTATTTGTCTTGCAGTGTGTACTATGAGCTAGGTCTTATCTTCCGTATCCCTTCTTCTTTGCCTCTGGTTCTGTTAGCGAATATGTTGTTTGCTTTTCGTGTTTTGCATTGGACTTGTGTTATCAAAGACCTATCTTCATCAAATTTTTATAAAGTAAATTAGCATGAGAAAATATACCTGCTTAACGAATAATACAAAGTAATAAAGCTACTTTTTTCTTCCATGTTTGAAGAGGTAGATAATTTCGGGTTTCGTGTTTTGATAAACCTCAGTACGATCCTCATTGAAAAGTTTGATTTACTTTCCTCTGATTTTTATATCTTTCTTAGCCACATAAAGCGAATAATGAAATCAACCATAGTTAGTTAAGTAATCATTAGCTTGTTTTTGTTTCTTACCGACATGTCCAAGAATCATACATACAGAGAGAAAATCGGCTCTTGGGAGCTTCCATTGTATTTGCTAGGAAGACAATATTCCTCTGTTACATTAAATAAATGGCTACGGTTATTGCCTTGGAAGAGGAAGACTTATCTTGAATTCAAGTTGAAAGGTATATACGTATTTTAAAGTTTGACGTTCCACGTTTATGCATCGATAATTTGGAAGACAGTGAGATGAGGTGAATGATAACGGTGGAATGAAGTATATAGGTGGAAACCATTTCATACGTTACAATTATTTATGATTGAAAAAATAAAATGAAGTATTAAAATGAAGAACATTATTTCTTTAAGTATGAGGATGAAGAGGAGGGGACGAGAGCCAGCTTCACTAGTGCCCGAGTGGCCGCATCTTTCGCATATGAGCCTTGCGGTGGCTCTGCACTGGTGTCACTAGGATATTTTGCTACAACATTGGCATAGTTCTTTATTTCTGAAATTTGCAAGAAGCGGTCATAGTTTTAACCTATAGTACAACTGTATTCAAGAGATGGTATTGATATTCTTAGTGATTCCTGGTCAGCACGACTAGTTACGTCTATGTGTAAATACAATTTTGTGTATGTTTGAAAAAGTAAAAAGAATTATGTTTTTTTGTTTTCAGTGACCATAATACTAATAAAAACTTCATGTCTTCCAATGAATGTTTTATGCATTAAAACTGTACAAAAGTTAAAGGTTTCATTATAGCCACAAAGCATAGTAAATATTGTCATTATATTACAAATTAAATTTAAAGACATGTTTAATTGGTGTTCTTGTAATAGTCCAAACCGGACGCACAGTGGGGCGAAAACGCAAAAAGCTGGCCAAAATATGATAACTATATTCAAATTAAATGAAATTTAGTATTAAGGGGTTATTGAGGTTGCTAATTACGATTCTGCAACTAAAGTTGAAAAAAACAAAATGGCGGATCCAAAATGGCGGAATAAAATTTGCAGAAGTCGAAAAAGTCATAGAAATGTTCTCAAACGTGGCGATAAAGGGGTTATTAAGGTTGCTGATTACGATTCTGCAACTAAAGTTGAAAAAAAAAACAAAATGGCGGATCCGAAATGGCGGAATAAAAAGAATGTCAACATACTTCGTACTTTTCACAATGTATCTTTAACAACATTCACTTTTTTCACATATTTTGATGAACAATTACTTGTTACTTACGTTCTTATTTATTAGAAATGTATCATTACTTAAATGACACAAATTCTTGGTATTTGATTCGGTTATGATAACTGCAACGGCTTGTCAACTGGCAACTGTAACATTAAATGAACAATAATTAACATCAACACGCTTCGTAATTGGCACGTTTTGGCAGCTACTTTTTTGTCGACAGCATTAATTAATATTCAGACTACCATTCTACAAAATATGAACGTGGTGCACGAGGGTGCACATAATGTATTCAACGCTTTAAGTTAATAAAATATATAAACAATGTGAAAATTTTGCCTGACTTACGATTCAAATTATAAATTATTACATCATTATTATTAATTTTTCACTTCATACACTTATTCTACTTACCAGTACGATATACGAAAATTTTACAGATTTGAAAACTATGAAAGCGTTCGAAAGTTACAACCGTTTAAACGAACGCGTCACAATTCTTCTATTATTCTGTACGCATTGGACCTGATGAGGGGCTACTTAAGAGTGGCTCAGGTAGTCGGAATAAAGTAAACACCCTATTCTATTTATAGATTTGGGCCCTTCTAACATCACTCTAACCAACTACATTAAAAAATTCGTATATTACAAACTTTCGTTTTTTTTACTTTTGGCCAGCTTTTTGCGTTTTCGCCCCACTGTGGGACGTGGTTCAAATCATCGTAACAGCATGAAAAGGTTAAAGCAAAAGGTTGAGGTAAATTAGGTGCCAAATCCAGTAATCTAATCTGCTTATTAACTTTATAGACTTACTTTACGAAAGAAAATATTATTCAGAAGTATTTTGATTACAATTATTCTTGCTTAATGTTCAGTTTGAACCACGTCCGGTTTGAATAGAGACTTAACACAGGATATGGAATCTATTCTTGGGACGTTAAATCAATTGCAAGAAGCCACTTCTCGATATTCCTTACAGTTCTTGCCCTGATGCCTGTCAATAGACGGACGAATAAACATGATCCTTCTATAAGCCTCCTGATACTTATGCACAGCATAGTATCAAAGTGAAAAAAAGTGCTAAGTGTGTACGGTTGCCATCGGTGTTAAATGAAGTGTCGTGCGTCAAGCTTTCCAGCGCCCACTGGTCAAGTATATGCTTGAAATTCTAGTCTACAATGCATGATAAGTAATTCACTTAAATTTAGTTTTTCCTATCTTTTGGACTAAGGCTCAATCTAAGAGGCAGAAGTGTCATTTGAGAAGTTCAGAGGAGACAACTTTCTCCTCTTAGTTTGGAAAAAAAATAATAAATCGTATAGGCTACAAATATAGTAATAAAACATGAAAGTATTATGGCGGTGAACCCCTTCCCCTTGATAAAATACGAAATGACGTTAGTGCTAAGAGTATTACAAGGATTGATCTTGAGGTAGGTCCGCAGTTAGAAATTTTTATTGGACGGGGTCTGAAAGTTAAGGGGCTCCAATTCTACATTACATTATGTTTAAGTAGTATTAAACAAATTATATTCTACCCCTAAAAGACGATAAGTAATTGTTAAGCAGTGCCATCTATACTCAGGAAAAATAATCATACTAGAGTGTTCTTGTAAGAAATAAAATGGTACAGATGAAGTGTAAGATCAAGACTTAGGCTATATAAGTCATCTCTCTGCCTAATACGTATAGCAGTATTAAGAAAGTGTACAAATGTATGCTGAGTTACGAAGTTTGAGGAGTCTGAACCCGGTGGCCTTTCCCTGTAAGTACGCCCCTGTCTGGAAGTACATTTATGATCTGCTGGTTTAACACATTCCTGCTTTTATTCAAGCCTCAGCAAATCTATCAAAGTATTAATTTCGTGTTTAAAGAAAAAGAAACATAATGAAAACGTTTCACGCTATATTTAATCTTATACACGTAGCTTGTATGTTACTTTCTTTTAGCTTCGAGGTCGTGTACAAGTGTTGTTGTGTACCTAAATTACAAAGTGATGCCTCACGATGCGGCCAAGATTGCTTGTTTCCGTAACTTATAATGTATGCGGCAAATGTCAGTTAGATAACTGAGGCTTGAGCTAACTTATAACAGATCACTTTAAGATTGTTAGTATCATCTGGTTTCCCGTTAATCTTGTGGATTTACTAGAACTGATTTGACTGGGGGAAAGTCACGTGCAGCAAACAAGAAATCTGACATTTACTATTATCATTATCATTATTATTATTATTATTATTATTATTATTATTATTATTATTATTATTATTATTATTATTATTATTAACATAAGGTGATTGATAAGGAAATTCAAAACAACATGTAAAACTATATTTTTTTTTAATACAGGGAGGGCAAAAATATTCCGGAATCCGGATTTTATTTACATCCTACGATTTTGTCGTTGCGTATTACTTGCCACGGTGTTATTTGCCACTATTGGAATTTCGTGTTACTTGCCACGGTTACCTTATCGCATATTTATCTATGTATGACAGCGTGTCCGTTGGCACGCACCTGCATCTAGATTTGACCTTGAGGGGGTGGGAGTAATTTCCCTGTGTTGTTTTATCTTGGCTGGAAAGCTCATTCTAGTTCCTTATAACAGCGAAACACACTTCCTTCCACAATTTCTTCTTTATATATATTTCTTCTTTAATGCTGGGCCTTTCTCTATTTCCTCAATTAATTTTTCATAGTCTTTATCACTAATTAAAGACATGTTAGCCACTAATCAAAGAATGTATTAGTTTCCATTGCGAACACTTCATTTCACGCGCTACACACGGAACGAACTGTTACGTGAAAAAAAAAACTTGTAGAAAACATTTATTTTTTACCTTTCTACTTGGAGATATCTCGGCAACTTTTCTGTTGCCGTCGCCTCACTGAGCGGCCTCCCATAAGATTCAATGCATTTTTAGATGTTGCCCAACCGTTCCGTCGCCGAGCTGTTGCCCTGCTGTTACCCTGCTTAGCAACACCTCGGCAACTTTTCTGACGCCGTCGTCTCAGTGAGCGGACTCCCATAAGACCCAATGCATTTACCCAGAGCAGCAAGATGGTTGCCCGACAAAATGTTGCCAGTGAGTGGTAGGCCTAAGGCAACAGCTTGGCGACGAAACAGTTGGGCAACATCTAAAAATGCATTGAGTCTTATGGGAGTTCGCTCAGTGCGGCAACGGCGACAGAAAAATTGCCGTGGTACATCCAAGCAGAGAGATAAAAAAATATATGTTTTCTACAAGTTTTTTCACATAACAGTTCGCTCCGTGTGTAGAGTATGAAAAGAAGTGTTCGCAATGGAAGCCAATACATGTATGTCTTTAATTAGTGGTAATGACAATGAAAAATTGAGGAAATAGAGAAACATCCAGCATTATATATATATATATAAAAGTTTGCAAGAATATTCAGATATAAATTGAAAGAAGAAATTGTGGGAGAAAGTGTGTTTCGCTATTGTAAGAAACTGGAATGAGCTTCCCAGCCAAGAAAAAATAACACAGGTATTTACACAGGAGTCTATTACATTTTGAAATGAAAATGAAACGAAACCTTGGAGTTTTGTTCCACTGTTATGCCGGGTAGACTAAAGAAGACGGCGATGATGAGAATGAATGAAATGGCAAGATGAAGAAAGTGGAAGGAAATGGGAAAACCGATCCACACGGTGTTTGCCCACCACAAACCCCACCTAACGCGAGCTGTGGTCGAACCAGGGATCCTATGCACCAGAAGTGAAGTCTTTACCACCGAAACCTATTAGATTTTGAATCTGATATCACAGTGCAACTAAATGGACCAATGTCATTAGGCGGTCTAATTATTATTAACGCTTATATTACAGGTAAATCATTCTAATACGCTCATAGTACATACTTACCTTATTGTCACTATTAGCCGTTCTTCAGGTGGTACAGCTAGTCTGAAGTTTGTGTTTAGCTTTGTTATTGCTACTGCTACTAAAGACAACAGTTCTTCAAAGGTAATCACATTCATTCTACAGTGGCTAAAGAACTTCGAGGGATAATTGCGTAAATCACAATATAGCGTGTAAACGTTTTCCTTCAGCAATCTCTCACTGTATATATAGGATGTACCCAGTATTTCTTTTTTTCTTCTTTTCTTCCTTCTTAAATTCAACATTAGCGCAAAAACAATAGCACATTCTTCGAAGTCCATCGTACTGTGTCCAATCCCGCCAAATTGTGATATCAAATGCCCGGCAACTTTTCTGTTGCCGTCGCCAGTGAGCGAGGATTTGGTAAAAAAAAAAAAAAAAAAAAGAAAGAAAGAAAAAAAGTTTTGTCGCCGTGAAGTTGCTGACTGTAGGCGACAGCGACAAGATAGTTGCGCAACTGTTTTGTCGCCAGTGAACGGTAGGCCTAAAAGCTAAGGTTTGTGCTGAAATGTAACATTAGTTTTGTGATTACCTAGTGTGGATTAATTTCTTGTGAGCATAATGGAGTTTTCAATTACGTCAAAGGACAAACCCCTTTTACTTCACGAAGGATTTCAGTATGACTTGCAGAGAAAGAACATTGAATAGACAACATGGCTATACATATATAATATTATTTTAGGATGTTTTCTCTTTGTACAGTTCACTGTGTTTTACTTTTTGCATGCCGGCCTTTTTCAACTCCTGGACGTCAGTTTGTCAGGTTGTAATTTATATACATGTTTTGCGAATCGCACTTATAGTTGCCGAATACTTCGATTATTTTAGACAATTAAATTGGCTGTTTCAGTATTGTTCGCATTTTCTCGATTATTTTAAACAAGTTCAAATTTAGTAGCAGAAGAACTTAATATTAATTGTTCGTTTTTTTAAATTATGGCAGTGTCTATTGAATTGCTTTTTGATCGTTTGAACTTCTTATTGATGGTTACTAAAGGTATTTGATACTTTGATACACTTGATTAAATCCGCCTGTAAGCTTGGCCGAAAGGTGTTTTTATCATTGTCGTCATAACCATAGACTTTACAACCAGGATCCCTTCTCTTTACTTTGCGGGGGGCGGAGGGTGGGCTCGCTACACCACTGTAATCAGAAGTGAAATATATTATTAAATAAAAATTAGTACACAATGCACACAAAAATCTGCAAATGGACAATGTAACTCCAGTTGCGAGTTTTTTCGTACCTTTATTATTGGTATGCAACCTCCGTAGACTCTTTCTACTGTTATTGCTTTTAAATGTTATGTTTAAATGTAAATTTAAATGTCTTTAAAGGTCAACATTTCCATGCTTCTTATTGTGGTCTCATTTTTCAGTTGTGTGTGAACAGAAAGAAATCTACGTGTCCGGGTTCAGTTAGGACGTAGGTGAAATTGCTACAGTGCAGCATGACCACACATGCATTCCGGACGTGGCGGCTTGCAAGATACGAAAGCGCCTAGCAAGAGGGCACGGGAAGAAATCCTAACGGCTGTGTGTATGATCTTCCAAGAGGAAATGGCTGTCCCGATAAATCAGGAATTGGATCTGGTCACTGCAATTCCTTTGTACAGCAATAGAAAAGATAATCTGAACAAAACGAGAAGGGAATGTTTGGGTATCAATCAGAGCACACCTACACCAAGCAATATATGTTTTACAGATGATTTTCTCCTGTCTGAAGATGGCACTTCGTTTTTGCAGTATGACAAGTTGGGAGACGGGCAACGAATTCTTTGTTTTGCATACTAGGGTCTCCGGGAAGCACTGGGAAACAGTGAACAGTGGTTTTTCGATGGAACTTTTAAGAGTTGCCCCAAACACTGCAAAGCTGTACACGGTACATGCAGACATCGGGAGCGTACATGAGACTACGTCAGTTGTATCTGTTCTGTATGCTTTGCTGCCAGATAAAATGGAGGTCACCTACAATCAACTGTTATCTTTTCTTAAAGTTTGGGTTAGAGAAGTACCCAAAAGTGTGAAAATTAGATTTTGAAACTGCAGCAATGAATGCACTTCACGCTGCATTCCCACACGCTGAAATATCAGGTTGTAACTTCCACTTCGCCCAGAGCATATGAAGAAAAGTGCAAAGTCTTGGCCTTGTAGAAGACTACACTAACAACGAGGAGGTGCGTCGATATATCCGGGTGTGTGCTCCATTGGCCCTAATACTCCTAGAGTATATTGATGATAGCTGGCTACTTATTATGGAGGACTGCCCACCTGGGACCAAGGATGAAGCGTTTAATGACTATTTTGTCGGACAGTGGCTAGAAAATCCTGCCATTAAAAGAAGTACTTGGAACTGCAGTGCTTAGAGACACAGAACCAACAACGTAGTGGAAGGATGGAACCACAAATTGAACGCTACAACATCTAAACGTTCGCCTCACATACTTACTTAGGTAAAGGTGTTGAAGGAAGACGCTAAATTTAGTTTCCATGCCTTTACGAGACACCAAGTGCAAGGTATACCGCAAAAGAGAAGGAAGGTATCTTCCATAAAGCTTGACGAGAGAATACACCGAATTCTCGAGAATCTGAGAAGAGGTTGTGATTTTAAAAAATGTAACAGATGTTTGAGTTACGTACAAAAGTTGGAATAGTTGATAAAGAAGAAAAGTGACATGCTGTTGGATTTTGTAAATAGTGTTTATAATCATAATCATTATGACGTGCGACGCGCAAGTGACAAGGTTCCTATTGGAACCACCTAGGAGTATGGATCGAATGTGATGTAATATATAAATCATTGCGTTTCTTCCATGCTTTCAGGAGGCAAAATGAGCGCTCGAATTACTGAAGAACTTCAATTGTTTGTGTAGATTTGCAAGAAGACTCCTTTCATCAGAATCTTGTTTTGTTTCTTGTATTTCGTGCGACTTTTGTGAGATTTGTGACACGCATAAATGTAACAAGGTTCCTATTTCTTAAATCAGAAATTTGCATTGTTTCTTGTGTTTCAGGCATAGGTGTCGAAACTCGCGGGCCCGACGCTCGTGAGCTCGGCACTCATGCTCAACCGGGCTCGGGCTCAATAATTGAGCGCGAGCCCGAGTGAGCCGGAGCCCCAATGAAATAAGTGAGCGCGAGCCCCAGTGAGCGCAAACCTAATCGAGAGAAGTGAGTGCGAGCCCAGTTAAGAGAAATGAGCGTGAGCCCAGTTCAGAAAAGTGATCGCGAGCCCAGTTGGGGGAAATGATCGCGAGCTCAAGTGAGCGCAAGCCCAGTTGGGAGAAATGATCGCGAGCCCGAGTGAGTGCAAGCTCAGTTGAGTGAACATGACCCCAGCGAGCGAGAGTTAAATTGAGCGACTCACACTCATCTGCAGTCATTTGCTTTAGAGTCAAAAAAAAGAGAAAAAAGGAAACTCATTCCATGTGCAGAATTGTAAAGAAAGAATGAAACAACTTCACAAAAAGAAAAAGCACACTCTTGAGGTCTGAGCTGTCATTTTATTGTCCAGAGGACTTCAAACACCTTTCGATAGAGAACAGACATTTTCATGGTTATTATGAGAGGATGGTATTTGTTTTTGTTGTTTTAGTAACAACTTCCATGACCCAAGCTTTTTTTTTTGTGTGTGTGTGTGTGGGGGATAATAGAGTAAGGAAACTACTTGACCTTGCGAAGTAGGAAATTTATTTACTAAAGTTTATTCAAGGAACGTCAGTGCCTCACGTAAACTATAACACGTGGTGATTGTTTGATTTTATTGGTTAGAGAGCCTTAGAACACCCATGCGGCAGAAGAAAACAGTCCTTGCTTATAAGGCTCATTACCAGAATTCCTTAGAATTAGACAACAGATACAACACTTTATCTAAGAACTAAATTGATTTTTTTTTTAATTTGTAATTTAAAAGGTTAATTTTACAGTGGTTAAAAGAATTAAAAAGTGTTTAAAAAAATATTGTTAGCTAAAAGTAAGAATAAACCTCATATGTTTCGATAAGAAAATAAATAAAACACGAGAGTCAGGCTCACACGCAAGCATTTGCTTATGTGAGCCGTAAAAATACAAAAGATTCACAATATAGAAATAAGTGCATTGAATTAAATTACCGGACACTGGGAGAAAGACATGACTTCTGGAAGTCCGAAGTCTTGTCATCTCTGAATACCGGGTATGTTAAACTCTATTAATAAAGGGTATCTAGGAAGTCCGATTTCCTTTAGAGAAATAATAGCACTTATAGGTAGAAAATGTACTTGTTAATTTCTGTAGCAGTTAATTTTCTTATTCTTTTATTTTATTTTCATTAATATTTTGCATATTGTTATTTTATAATTTAATATATTTATGTATTTTTATGTATATTCTTTAATATATTGGATACATCCAATATATTAATTTTCTTCTTTAAATAAAATAAAAATAAAAAATAAATAAAAATTCTTTACAACATGTTACTACGCATTTCAAAATCAAGTGCTTTATTTCATGTACAGCAAGCGCAAAGGTATATCCCACCTAAATGCTCTAATTCCATTACTTGGGGTCCAGATCATTTGCAGTTGTGAGAACGCCTGGACATTTGCAACCGTACTTACACGTAACTTTTCTCAGCACTGACAGCAGTTGGTAGACTTAATCCAGGAGTTTATGCAGGTAAAATTGAAACGTAGGTGACTGACGAAACAGCTCTACATTCTAAGATGAATATATGTGGTTCGGATCGTGTTGTCTAATAAACACCACATATTATTCACAATATTGCTGTGTATGTAATGTATTGTTTCGTTATATACTGTATGTTCAGAGAAATAAAAATACTGACCACGCGTGGAAACAACATGTCTAGAACAACTGCTGGAAATAAGTTTGTAAATGGTTGCCTCCACTGACAGATCTCCAATTCTCCTCATTCCAACATCTTTCTCTTTCTGGAGAGCAGAAGATCTTGCTTATCGCACTGAGTACATATTGAAATTCATATTGAAACATTTGAAAAGTTTGAACCTGGCCGAGATTGAACCCGGGTCCACCGAATAGAAGATCAATGTGCTAACCACTTACCTAAATCATCACTTCATCTTCCATCCAAAATATTAGCCTTAAAGAAACTATAGTATTTATCAATATCAGCTACAATAGAAAACTTAATTACGAAAGGCATTACACTGTCAAACTTAACAGGGCCATAGAATAGCCCTTTTGTGATATAGCCCTACATCTTCTCGATGTGCAAAACGAGATTGCATGCCAATTCTTTCAAGGAACTTCATTTCATACACATATTTGCTTACTGACTTTGGCTTTGCCAATACACCAATTTTTCACGTAAACAGCTGCATAACACTAATTCTCTTCCACGTGCTTTAAGCCAGGCATTGCACTGTCTTCATCTTCGATGTATTATCGAAAATACCTGCATTTGTGTCCGTGTACCCACTTACCCTACAGGCATGAAATGTGTGTCCCCACTTACCCCACTGCACAAAAATGTGGGGTAAGTGGGGACACCTCAATTGCACATATACTGACAAACATAACACAGTATATTCAATTAATGTAAGTACCTTATCATCTCTTCTTAACCGTACAATGTTTTTCCCAGGTGCTTCCGTGACAATTATCTGAGGATAGCCAAACACTTCAAGATCTACGAAAGTTGATCGTATGCTAAAATATGGACCCGTTTTGGCCTACGGGTATTCCTTTATACGCTTCATACAGTTAAAACAACTTTACTAGACGAATGGCACTATATCCACGCTCTTCAAATTTGGAGGAACTATTTGCATAGTTTTTGCCAGATTTTAGAAAACGCGTCTGTCTCCACTTACCTAAACTACCCGTAACTTTTGAAATAAATCTTTGTACACGTGCATATCCACCGTCTCTGTCGCTCCTGCTCCATACGAACGCACCTCATCGCTACCGCTCCCCCCCCCCCTGCTGTACTTACTAGATTAGATAGCATTTGTGCTTTGGGTGCAGTTTTACTATGCGGATCCACACATTGTAAAATGTACAGAAAAATTTGAGCAAGTCTTGAATTTGTTCATTTTATGTCATGAACAGAACCCAACTAACCGCTTTTAACAGCTTACTATACTGTTACTACTACTACTACTACTATGAAATGATTTGTAAATAAAGTTAATAATGAACTAAAAATTTAGCCCTTTATTTATTTATTATAAAAATACAAAATAGTTTTTTGTGTTTACAAAGTTATTATCATAAAATGTCCTTTATTATTAAGGTAAAATATAGCGTTTTATAGAAAAACCTCTTTGCTTATAGCAGGCACCAGGGTGTTTTGTAGCAATAATAAGTTAAAGTTTTATATATATATATATAAGCCTTTTTGGCTTATGGCAGCCCCATAAGGTATAATTGTATTTAAAAATCTCCTTCGCTTCAAAGCAGCCTCCAGGAATGTTAAAATAGCTAAAGCCCCTTAATCCAATACGGCCTTAAAAGCTGTAGTGGGTTGACGATCAGTGGTTAACTAATGCTTTTCTCTGTGTGTGTGTGTGTGTGTTTTTTTTTTTTTAATAGGCCTTCTTTAAATGGCTCATCTTTTTTCGGTTCCCTCCATGTGTTTCTATTTGGTGTGTTGTTTACTTGTTTATACACGTTAGCACATGTTATTTATAAACATGTGCTCATGTTGTAGTGTAAAAATCCTTACAATATACGAGTAAATTTAATCGAGGAAATAAGTTGAAGCTAATAATGTTAGTAGTGGTGGGTGCACGTTCCCACTACAAGAACAATATACGCCTATACACCTCGTTTTGTTATTTCAACGATACCAAACAAGACAAAAGTATATTTTTGTTAAAATATTAGCCCAACAACATGCTCTCACTTATCTCTCAGAACTTTCTCTATTGTTCGTACAAACTAGTAAATATACCCAAATGTCACAGCAAGTAATATATTACGCCCCCACCAAACCTTCTTTCTTTTGTCGTTTTTCAAATATTTTAACGTCATTTGGTGGCGAAATCTTGGAAATAAGGGTGAGGTACCAAATTTAAGCAGTGCTTTGCTTTTAACATCCTCGCAATGCGTAAGGTGTGGACAAGTTCATTGTCCTGGTTGAAGAACATACCACAGGGTAACATCTCATGGCTCTTTTTATTGATGGAATCCCGTAGTTTCCTGATTTGGCTACTGTAGTAGAAGCCAGTGATGGTCTGACTTCCAGAAGAAGAACACCATTGCAATTGGGATCATCATGTTCGGGATGATTGCATCTTGGATATTTTTGTTGTTGGAGACTTAGGATGTTTCTACTCAATGCACCCGCTTCATGCTTTTCGCTTTGTGCAGACATCGCAGGTTCATTTTTATGCGTCAAATAAAAGTTGTGAATACAATCCTTGATAAGTAATTCAGGAATGGACAGGATAAAAACTTGTCTTGTTATTAAAATAGTATTAAAACCATATTAAGACCAAAAATATTGTTTGTAATAGAAATGAAAGTTGCTGACACTTGCTGGTGTACAGAGGCGGATGTGTTCCGGGACCGGAGAGGCCTACACCTCCAATTTTGAGTGACAAAACTAATTTAAGCTTATTATTTATATATTTTTTAAAGTTTATAGTAAAGTCATGATATACCTATGATAGTCTCAGTTCTGGCTGCACGCCCACAGATTTTACTTTCTACATCCGCCGGTTTCATATATTATTATCAAGATAGGCCTAATGGATACAGTTATAAAAAGTATTTTCTATGGAATAAATAATATTTGTATTAAAAGTAATGCTTCAAAACAAAGAAAGGATATAGTATACGTAAAGCCGCGTCAGTTCCCGAAGGAGCTGGACGCTCATACTTTCAGGGATTATTCATTGAGTATCTACGAACTTACCAAGGGGGTAACAAAGCGACTTTGATTTACTTATCGACTAATACGAAAATAAAACAGAACGTACCTGTACTTCATATCTGCATGTGTAGTGCCCTTGTACTTTATCTATGACTATGTGTGTGTAAGGGGAGGGGGGGGATTTAACGCATATCGCATGTCTTGTGCACATGGATACTTCTTACTATTGCACTACGTAGAAAATTTATGGTATTTCATGTAGAAGTGGTAATAGAACACACAAGAAACGCAGATCACGACGTTCTCATGTATACTATTACCCAAAGAAAAATCAAGATCATAAAATTCAAAGAAATTCTTAAAAGTAAAATAAATTAATACGCTATAAACAAACAAAGCATGTAGACGACTGAGAACTATGTCCGTACCATTAAAAAAAGAACATTATTAGACGTGTCAGAAAGACGAAGTATATTTCAGGTAGGCATTGCTTTTACGTCATTTAAAATTCTCACATTCAGTTAAGACAAACGGTATGCGCACTTTATTTTGTTTGTAATTTTAACTTCTGTTAGTCATTGCTAGAAGTAAAGTAATTTTCAAACTAGTTAGTTAAATATCATTTTGTAATTGATATATTACGAATACTGTGTATATTTAAGGCAGGCAATAATTGTCATTTTTTCTAGTATCTATTTCAGTTGCACGCTTTTTGAAACCAAAGTTAACTGCTAGACATTTAAAGAAATAAGAAATATGCTAAATTAAAGCACTACTTTCCTTAAAAGAACAAGGTAGGGGAGACCTGTCCGGAATGGCATAGTAGATGTTCTCGAAAAGTGTTTGGTTAGAAATAGGCTTTAAATGGTTTAAATGAGAGTTTAATGTAGCAACACTAGTGAGTAAAAATGACACATGTGTATGTAAAACGCAGTGCTATGATCTGATCTTCACTCCAATACTCAAACAACATTCCAAAGAATCTTTCACACACATACGCGCACAAACAAAATGAGAGAAAGTTTTAAACCTATTCCGAAGAAATATTCAAACATAAAGTTTATGTATGCCATTTTGGGCCTGTCTCTTCTACAAAGGTTAATAATAGGTGATACATCTTACTGTATTAAGATTTGCCCTGATTATGCACTTCTGCTGTATCGCCAGACCACTCAAAAATCGAAACAGGTACCAAAATGTAATATATTAGGATAGATTCGATTCGGTTAGGTTAGGTCACAATATTTCTGAAGTACCTTTCGTAGCAGATTTTTTAATATCACAATCTTATTCTTAAATTAAATATCACTTTATTCTTAAATTAAATATCACAACTCTTTCTCCACACTGAAAATGTTCCTCATAGTTTCTGTGCTTTCAATTGAGCGGGTCAGCGCAATAGTGGTCTGACCCACACTTTTTAGAAAGGGAGAACAATCAAGTTAAAGTTTAAGACATGTGCCTTTTTGTGTAATATATGTATGTACAATGTATGATGCACTCAACTACTTGTGCTTGCTTTTGGTACATTATACAAAAAAAAAACACATGTGTTTAACTGTAGCTTGATTTTTCCCCATTTTTAAAGATGTGGGTTAGACCACTGTTACACTAATCCCCTCAATTCGTTTCCACACTTTTGGCAAACTATTCCCCTGTTTAATAAAGTGTGTCTTTAACACATTTTCAACAACTGACGCTCGTTATTTATGTATAATTCCATAAAACTCAAACAAGATATGTCACAACTTTGAAATATACGCGCCATTTCCACACTGGCTTTCCCGCCACAAAATCATAACAAGTGTACCTCTAGTGGGGCCCCGTGGCGTAGTCGCTATCGCTCTGGCCCTTGGTGCGAGTAATCCCGCGTTCGATTCCCGGTGGGGATACTGTCGAGAAAATATAATAGCTATTTTCAGGCCAGTGAGGTTTTCCTGGGTTTCCCTCATTCACACCAGCCAAATGTCGGAATTGTACCTAACAGAATAGTCCCAGACCACTATCTTCCCTTTCATCGGATAGTGTGCTCCCAGAGGGACGAAATCCTTCATATACGTATCGAGCTAAATGGCCTTAGATGCCGACAGCCCAGAAATCTAATTTCTAATCCTAATCTTAAGTGTACCTCTACGTCAAAGAATCCCGTCCTTCTCATGCTGCCGCTTAAAACATCAAAAATGGGTTAAGTTCCAAAGTTGGTTGACCGCTTCTAGGAAAATTTTGAAAATTTATCAGGACGAAATGGATAATTTGCTTGTTTGTGTGTTTGATAATTAGTAAGGAGATGGGAACTTGTGTTTATTTTTTATAGGCAGGAACTATTAGGCAAGCAAAGGGAATTACTTCGCGCAAGGTTATCGCATGGTTACAATGTGGGAAAGTAACGAGCATTTGTATTCTAAACATGACTGCAGCTGTACAGGTATACTTCAATTGGTAACCTTTAGCAAAAAGGAGAACTTACACTCTATTATTTTAACAAAATGGGTTAAAACGTCCCGAACACTAAGGTAACCTTACCCTACTTATTGCTATCTTGCTCTACTCTATCCTATCCTACTCTATTATATTCTTTTAACACGTTAGCTGCCAGGGGTGAATTTTGTTGTTTACCGGTAGAGGGCCAAACGTACGTACTTACATTATATTTGTTTTGTTCATATTTTTTAAACATAATGGTAATGCTGAAACATAACCTAAGGCGATGTATTGAATCCGCGCGCGTGAAACTTGGGGGTCCGATCGGACCTACTTGTGTATTTTTTGTTTATGAGCTAGGGGATAAATTACAGTTGAACTGGCAACTCTGTTTGATAGTCATTTGTTCATTATTATATATATGAGCTAGCTAGCTTTGTAAAACAAGTTGATGAGTTCCTGCTGCTTTTAGTGCTAATAAGTAGTTTCTTTGTGCAATGAAAAACAAAGAAATATGTGCAAAACTTAATGTCATTTGAAGTAACAATATAGTGAGCTAGACCTTTCTGAAAATTCAACAAACTGACGGGGACTTCACAATACTGGCATCTTGTTAAAATAAATTAGAGTAAGTCATTCAAAAAGCAACACGTAAGTCCGATCGGTCCTACAAAAACAACAAATGCTTGTTAATTGATATTCAGCGCCTCTAGTGGCGTTAATCAGTAACATCTAACAAAAAAATTACAGCATAAATATCTCCTATATTGTATGTGATAGAAACACTAGAGATCATTAACACTAGAGGCAGCACTTTAAAATACAAGTACTGTAAAGGCAACTCGACAAATTAAAAATCGTGGGTCCGATCGGACCTACGAGGACATTTTCTTAGACCACTCCAGTAGGTCCGATCGAACCCACATGGCAGCTAACGTGTTAAAGCGGTCCTAAAAATTTATAATTCTTTAAAATTTCATTCCTGTAGTACGCTTTTTGTCGAAAATCAAGCGGATGACCAACTTTGGTATAAATGCCTCAAGCAGGGGCGTCATTTCAGACTTCGCTGAGGGGGGGAAAGAGCACCACTGACATAAGACTTTCACGTTTTGTACTAGTATATTAGTAGACAGTAGATTAAAGTATATGAATGAATTTCTCAAACTCTTGGGAGGGGGCAATTGTCCCTCCGGCCCTCCCTAAATGACGCCCCTGGCCTCAAAAACAACCAATAATAACAATCACCTTCTTAGCTTCAACTAATCAATTCGCACAGTAAATTTCCTAAAATTGGTCCTGCGAAACAGCAGTTATTCCCTGGTTATTATCACAAATTCCACTTTAGTAATCCTTCAGTGACTGAAACAATTCTTCTTTTCATTTTAAGGCTTGTTTCCGTCTTCAAGAATGGGTGAGAAAATACGAATTCTGAAAGTTCTTCTTTGGAAGAATTTATCAATTCGCAAACGTAAAAAAGTATTAGAGGTGTTCCTTCCTCCTACAGTATTTATCCTGTCTATTCATCTAACTGGGTTGCAGTCGAATCCAATTTGGAAAGTTTATATTAAAGATCCCGTAGGTTTCTATCAACCAGAGAAGATAATGAAAGATGATCTGATTTACGCACCGAAAAATAGCTTCACAGATTATTTTGTTGGTAATCTTCTATACAAGAAACTTCAAACACAAATAAGGAGTATGAGTAAGTATTTGTATTAATTACTGATTTAGCAGCAATCCTGAACAATAGAGCGCCAAATTGAATAAGTTAATATTTACTTCCCTTTATTATTTTAATGATTGTCTAAAACACTTCGCACTTTTTTTTTCTGGTGGATATACAAATAATTGAAATTAAGCATCCAATGTGCCACGAAAACTATTATTCAAAAAAAAATTACACACCATGGGTGTGCTAGGATAGTGTGGAACAGTGGCTGATTCAGAAGAAGCGCGTCCCCTCCTGAAGACAAAATATAACTCTTTTTGCTTTAATTCAACGAGATAACCAAACTTTTGCCCTAGCAATGTCCCCCTCCAGGTACCGAACCGTTATCGAAGGAAATAGGCTGGATCTGAAAGAGGGGCTTCATTTCTCATTCATGTATCTATCACCCCTCATCCGCATGTTCTTGCATGCCGTCTCAGCCGCTAATAATGTTACTGGACTGGTAAGTGGTTGTTGGGAATCTTGGGAAATGGATGATCCGTAGACAGCTTCCTCCATCTAGGGTGAACGTACAAAAATTATGGTCTGCTGTTGTGTGTGTTCAGTTTTTGTGTTGTCTGGAGTCAAAAGCATTGAAAATATATAAATATATAAAAAAAGCTATTAAAACATAAAAAGTAGAAAAGTACGTAATAAAAGCACAAAAACATTTTTAAAACTTTGCATCTTTTGTTCTCAGCCATTGGTGGGGGTCTATCTTTTTGATTTAACATTTACTTCCTATCCTTTTACTTCCAATTCTTCGTTTTCCGGAGCCATACGTTTCTGTCGACGGGAATGGTTTTCTTGTATACCCAATTTACCCTGATGGTGTTGGTCCCACACTGATACTGGGGTGAGGGCGTGCTTATGGGATAGCAAGAGGAATATCGTAAGATCTTTTTGCAAGAGCCCCGGTGTGAAATTCTGGCGTTCAAATGTATATTCTATTTATCAATGTGTATCTAACGTCAACATTTTATTGGTAATAAAACTATGAAATCGCGTCCAGTCTGTCCCTCTAGTAAGAAGCCCAGACTAAACAAGAGCGACACAAAATCGCAACTTTTCGATAGTGTGGAAAAGACATGTATAGGATGCCTATAGTCCAATATCTTGTAATTAAAGATATAGATGCTGATAGTTACAATGCTGAAGCTAACCGTCCGACTGTTATTAAGGGCGTATCTCCTTCCCTTATCAATAAAGTAATTACTTATAACGCCGAGTAGGTTAAACATTTCCAGAAATTGCGGAACGGCACTTTATTGGTGGAAACGGTCGACGAGAAGCAAGCAGGGAAGTTACTAGAATTGTCTAATATTGGATTAATGGACGTGTCCTTAGAACAGTATCGTTTACTCAACGTCTCTCGCGGTAATATCTTATTGGGACATCCTAAAAGCCACCGAGAAACTTATTTCGGAGCGAAACACATGTTGTAGAGGTAGCTCGCATCAAAAGTAAGAAGTAACGTGAACTGGTTGCTACTCAGTCACTCATTCATACTTTCGGTTGGCCTACACTTCCGATCTAAGTAAAGGGTGGTTATCATCGACTTAAAGTGCGTTCCTTTATTCGCAGACTCGGGCGCTGTTTCAAATGTCAACACTTCGGGCACAACAGCACATCGTGTAATGCGAATGTGGCCAGGGTAGCTATAGTGTGGAGCCCTGTACAGCGACAAAGTGTCAACTGCAAGGGCGAGCATTCTGCTTGATCTCGAGACAGCTCAGCCCTTCAATGTGAGAAACGTATCGGAGAGCTAATAATTGTTGAGAAGATCTCTGCTGCCAGATGCTAAGCGTCGTTTGAAAGAAAGCATCCCTTACTCGCTTGCTGTGCTCTCTCCTACTGTTGCAGCTATCTCTTGTAAGTCTGTGACCAGGACAATAACTTGTGGGGGGCAGGGGAAATGTCCCCCAGGGAAGCTCCGCATCGTTCGAGGGGCGTCCACTTTAAGACAAAATTTTCTTATTCCATACACGATACGAACATAAAATTATAAAGCATCAAACAGGTCCTCTACATTACATAAACAAAACAGCACACAAAAGTAAATAAAGCAAAAGTTAGTCGTGGGCCCATTTCAGTAAAAAATATCTACCATTAGGGCCCTAGAAATAATATTTATTCGTATGGCTTTGTGATTTGTCAATATTGGCCTCTTAATTAATTTGTAATGTATGAAACGGGTCCAGGGGCGGAACTAACGGCCCCGCAGACCTTGCCGTGCGGGAGGGCCCACAGGCTCCGGGGGCCCATAAAAAGTAAGAGAAAAATAGAAAGAGGGGGGCCCAGGCAATAGAAAAACAACTTTTTCTAGGGGCCAAATTCGCATATTAATACTTGCCTTCCCCCCCCCCCAGAAAAAATCTAAATTACGGCGCTCTCTATGACAACCCAGATGTCCGGCGTTTCCACCCAAACAGATTTTGTTCCTGACAAAAGGCCAGAAATTTAGACCTCAGTCACATCTACTAGCCAAAACCACACTTGTTTATGGTAATGTTAGTCTTCGACGAGCTCCAGCTCTTCGCCATTCACCTTATATGACGGCCTAAAAGTTAGCCAATATACACGCTAACTCAACGATACGAACCTTTCCCCGAAAAGAAAAAAATCTCTACTTGTCTGTAAGCCACCTTCAGTTCTTTTGAAACCTGATATGGTGGAAGTCAACCTAATGAATATTGCGTATACGGTGCTTTACCCACGTGGAAAGATTCGCCTGAAACGTTGATTTATGGTATTTTGTTGTTTTCTTGGCGTATTTAGAGGGAGCTTCCGGGCTTAACCCCCCCCCCCCGAAATCTTACTTACTATAGTCAAGTAATTTATATGAAATATCTTGCAGAATTTTCACATTTTCAGGCAAAGCCTCCCCCCCGAAAGTTAGCAAAAACCCTCCCGAAACAAAATCGTAAATACGCCACTGGTTACTGTTATATATTTTATTCATTGTTACTGTAATTACTATTTATTTTTATATTTATTGTTATTAATATATATGTAATTCTTATTGTCATATATTTATTATTTTTTCTCTCCTCTTAGAGTTTTAGTTTTCTCTTGCAGCAGTATTTTGTTATAGATTGATATAATGGTATTTAACTGCTACTTACGGCATGTGTTTTTGATTGTGACGGGGACAAATAGACTCATTGCTGACCACTCCCCATATTTAAAACCAATCAATCAATTTTCTACCAATGTATTGTTCGAACAAACTAGCTAATATCCTGAAATGTTAAAGCGGTTTGTGCTTCATCTGAACCTTTCATCTTTTTGCACAAGAATAAAGAGATATACACTTTCCGTGGCCCGTGGTCATGTGGTTGTAGAAGGAACAGGTAACAGTAACACGTGCACACCCCGTGAAGAAGTTTGGTTTCTAAAGTGTGATTTTCTTAATTATTATTTTAACTGGAAATAGTGACACATTTTAGCATTTCCGGTTTTAGCAGAGAGTGGAGATGAAATATGTTTCTTGAGACACTTAATTGATTATATAAACATCCTCCCTTCCTATGTTACTATTTTCGCTCTATAAAAAAAAACGTTAAAACCGGAATTGATCGATTTATACAACTTTCAGTTTGAATAAGTTGTTAAGAAAGAAGAGGTACTTATTCTTAGAACACTAATTTGATCCCACAAAACCACTTCTAGCTATGTCTTAGCATTTTTCCTCTATGTTGATCAATATCGAAACAGAAGGTACAGTGAAACCTGTCTATGTTGGCCACCATTTGTTTCATTGAAAAGTGGCCAACTTAGGCAGGTGGCAATCTTACAGAACATAAGTGTGATTGGTGTATTTTTATAATAACAATTCTAGTATTACTTGATTATAAAATTATAATACGCAATGGCACAACAGCTACTTCTAATGATGTATATAGAGTAATCATAACTACTGGCGCAAATTCCGGGGGGCGGGGGGACATGTCCCCTCCAATCTTGGAACTGGGAAGGACTGTTCCCCCAATAATCCAATGTGAAATATGTTTTTTGGGAGAAATGTGATTTGTTTCCGATTGCCACAAACGAAAGTGAAATGAAATTGATGTTCCCCAGAATAAGCCTCAAATGTGTCGGCCTCCCAATGTTGAAGATAACTCTGCCCCCTGATCTTCCACAGCATTGTTTTTCAACTTCATAAATATTTTTGAACATTGCTAAAAAAGGGGGAACGGTCTTACCCGTCCCCCTCAATGTTGATGACAGATTTGCGACGCTTATCACAACAATATACACTACTAGAAACATTACTACAGTAGGTTTATGTACATTCCTTTCTCTTCCTCCGCTACATTTCGGCAAGCCATGAGGTGCCAATAGTTGACAATGCAGATTGTTAGCTTTAACCTTGAGGCTTTTCCCGAATTACTAAAGCTCTCTACTGATTAAAGGAGCCGAAATAGCTAATGGTGTTATCCAAACAAACAGGGTAAACAAATATGTACAATCATTTCCTGAATTCCTGTACGCGCTTTTCCCCATTCACATCTTTCTTCACCACCCCTTTATTTGGGTAGTGTTCTGACCATTGACCTCCAACACAGGAACATCATTTCAGACTTCGTTTGAGGGGGATGCAAGAGCACGACTGACATAAGAGTTTCACGTTTTGTACTAGTGTGTTAGTAAACAATCGAATAAAGTATATGTATTCCTCAAACTCTTGGGGTGGTAATTGCCTCCTCCGGCCCTCCCTATATGGCGCACCTGCTCCAACAACAAATCATGGGGATCCATGCTATTTTTGTCTCCAGTCGCAAATACAGAACATCTGCCTCTAATATGGGAATACGAAAGAGTTAAGAAAAATAACGAAACGGTATTTTGCGTGGCCAGGATACACAGGTAAATTTATCATTATCATCATACTGTAAACATTGGCTCAATGTCACCAACTTCCAAGATATAAAGGTGGCCAACTTACAAAGTAATACGTAACGGATGTGTAATGGGAAAATGCAGGTTCAAGACGAACCAGGTCAAGATCAGCAGCTGGCTAACTTAGAGAGGTGACCAAGTTGTTAGGTTTTACTGTCTCTGTCAGGGAGAGAGACAAAGTAAAAATATGAGTTAGACATTATTTTCTATAGAACAGTGGTCCTCAAAGTGGGGTCCGCGACGCCTAAACATTGGAAAGAGTTGTAATATAATGGAAGTCACTGCTGTTAAACAAGTAGTATTTTTAAGATTAAGAAAGTGGAGCTGTGAACAGTACGAGTGCAAAACAATAACTACCGATATTCATCATTTCGAGTGCACATGGATTTCATTAATTACTCAGGTTAGAAACTGCTGAAAGGAACAAAACACTTGTAGGACACTTTAAAGTATTAGCTGCAAGTTTTTCCATGTCCCACGACCTGGTAATGGTTTGATTGAAAATCCTTTCACTAATGTAGAAAACCATGAGATACAAGGTATGAATCTTTCTTCACAGAACAAGAACAGCTATTGGAACTATCCTGCCATTGTTCCTTTCGTCATGCCATTGTATTGTATCATCACAGAGACGCCTGAAGTATAGACCATATTTGAAGACAATTTATCTACAAAATACTATTTGTAGTTAAAACTTACTCCTTTCCATGTTAAAAGCGGATGCAAAACTCACTTTTACTTTTTTTTCTATTTTTAACAATGTACGTACAAGACAAACAAGAATAAAAATTAATTTTGTGCCATATCCTTAATTTTAACTGTTGTTGACTTGAACATATTATCCTAATCGATGTCAACCGTCCATTGTGATCCTATTGCAAACTATAGTAAACCCTATGTTGACAATAAAATATAATTGTTCCTGTAGAGCATTGTCAAAAGTAGCAAACTTTTAATAATCTAAAGATATGCAGACATACTGTTCAAGACATTATTACCTTCCAACATTTTTCATTTTTTATTGAATTGAGTGTACTCTATTTCAAATATACTGCTTAAGACAAGTTTATTTTGATGTTTCTTGTTTAATGTTTCTTCTCCATCTGATACAATTTCTGGCAATTCATCAGGAAAAAGGTATAAAAAGGTAACCAAGAAAGTTCTGTCGCTTTTTGTGAAGGTCTGTGTTCAATTGGCCCTCACATCGTGAGTTGAATACGAATGGATATGAGGCAAAGGTCAGTTGTTGGTGTGGGTATATCCAACATACTACCTGCTTATGGCAGTTTAGTTATGAACTTGCATTGAGAGAGAGTGAACATGGCACCTCCACAGAGCGTCATAAGGGTATGCTGTACGAGTTCAAACAAGGGTCAAACGCCGCTACAGCGGGGTGGAAGATATGTCAGGCGTTTGGTGATTGTGTCTTGAATACGCCGGCAGTGCAGGGTAGTTTAACAAGTTGAAGAACGCTGACGAAACACTCGAAGAAGCACCACGTGGAGAAAGAATAACACTTGTACAAAACGAAGATCCCCAGGCAGCAATTGATGCGAACAGTGGCCAGACCTGGTACTGGTACTACAATTCAGTGTGAGTAGAGAAATAATTTGGCAGTATTATAGGGAGCTGGCTTTAATGCGAAGCTGAGGAATTCAGAGTTGATTGACAGTTCCCCACCCTGTCACCAAGAAACGGTCACTCGACGGTCCTGGGCAGGGTTGCCAGTGCGTTGTCAAAAAATTCAGCTAATACTCACTTAATACAAAGAGTTTATGCAATTATGCAATCTCTATCGAAGATCCCTGTATACGTGGACACACGCAAATTAGGCTGTGATAAATGCTTCCGTGTTTTCTCCTTCGCTTCTTCGTCGCACTGCACTATGGCCTTCCTTATTACTTCTCTAGCTTCGCTGTGTATAGTTTGCCCTCTCTTACGCTGTGAAGCCAAGTCAAATGAATAATAAGCAACAAAACTGCAACCACAAAAGCGCAAAACAAATAACCAACTCACACTAACTCTTCAGAATGACATTCATGTGACAATTTTTTAACCCTGGCAGCGCTGACATATAGAAGGAGGGTAAGGGAGTATTGCAAGAGTCAGGCAGAAAAATTGTTGAAATTTTTCCCCCTTTACCTCAGCCTCCGCTGGTAAACAAGGTAGCTCCCTATAATACATCCATCAACTTTGGAAGCACTACAAGTTGGGTCGATGGGTCCCACATGATTTGATTCCGGGCCAGAAGGCAACGCGATACCTATGTTTTTTTGTTGTCTCATCTGAGAAAGGACCCATTTCCGAACAGGGTGTTCACATATGATGCGAAGTTTGTTCTGTACGAAGCTCCACGGCGCGGCGCCGTTATCATTGGCTACCATTCCATGAACAGTTCCAAAACAGCCGAAACTAGCACTGTACCAGAAGAATTTTCCGGTGTGTTTGGTGGACTGCTTGAGGCATCGTATATCGGGAAATACTACCAGCTTGTCAGAGCATCAATGCAACTGTGTACTGTCAGTAGTTTAGCCTTATTCAAGAAAAAAAACTCAAAACTCTGAAGCCAGCACTTCTGAATTGCAAATGGGTTCTCGTGTTCAGGACAACACCAAGCCCCACGTGGGTAGGATGATCCGGGACACCATTCTATAATTTGGATGGGAAACACCATTGCATCCGCCATACGCTTCGGACACTGCAACGTCCGATTATCACCTGTTCTATTCCTTGGACAATCACCTTAGAGGATGCCAGTTCAAATCCCTAGTACAGGTGCAAATTGCACTTGATACCTTCGTCGCTTCATGCCCCAGCAAGTTCTACCGCTATGAAATTCATGACCTTCTAAAACGATGGCAGCCGATCGTGGATGTTGATAGGGACTATTTTTGATCTACCAGGTACACCTCGGGTGCCATATTGATATTCGAAGGTGGTGGGTGAAAAGCGACAGAACTTTGTTAGTTACCCTTATAAATAACGTTAAAACTTTTTGATTCTGGTATGTAATAAAACAAGGATTTCTCAGTCCAAACAAGTCATATCCAGTGTTTTCTTCATAAAAAAAATGTTCCGGGTTGGGCACATTTAGTATTCAAAGGGGCACATATTATTTTCACAATGTGCTATTCTATTTATTATAATATTATAAACGTATTATTTTGCTCTCCTCCTGGGGGCACTCTTAGAGCTCCTATGGACAGTGCCCTCCGAAAAATATGTCCGGAAGAAATACTGATCACATCCCAAGTATTTACGTAACCAAAAAATCTTTAAAATTAGTCGTTCTTTTTCTGAATTACGATAATATTTTTGAGACTGAGAAAAGACGTTTTAAAAATTAGATCGTCGTAAGAATAAAGAATCCAAAACTTAATCCATTGGATAAATATTGGGATAGCGTAATAATCGATTTCATCAATAAAAATCAATGATAAGTCAAAAGATTCCATTATGAAAACCAATTAGTTTCTACAACTCACTTTACACTATAAATATGATAAAATAACCAATTTTTTTAAAAAAATAGCAGTAAACATAAATCCATGACTAGAGGTTGAAACAATGATTCAGTTCAGATCAAAAGATGGCTGCCTTGTACTTTAAATTGAAGTATTTGTTTCTTTTTTAAACCTCGCGTGGAATCTGTGTATATAAGAAACTGAAATTCATACAAGATTTTCAACGAAATAATTAAGTAGTTTAATATTATAATTATAATACCTACGGTGCAAATCTTATATTATCAGGTACTTATGTACTACTGTAGTTTATTCATGAGCTCCTTCATCGCTAAGTGGTTAGCGTACGCGCCTTTGGCGTGGGAGACCCGTGTTCAAATCCCGGCGGGAGCTCATGTGGTTCGGATTCCACGTTAATCTGTAGGTCCCGTCTCATATTGTTTCGCTGCAAAAAAGGGACGTTGAACTCAAATTCAACTCAACTGTACTTCATTCATTATGCTAAAAGTTAGTTTTCGCAACCATAGTAAAACAATGGTTCGCATATTTCTACTTTGCTAATAGTTACCTGACAACAAGTCAATATATTTACAAGTGTGTCAGTTTTTTCGATCATATGTTTGAAAATAAAATCTTTAACTTTTACGTTCCACGGTTATGCCGGATAGGCTAAAGGAGACGGTGGTGATGACAGTGAATGAAATGGTGGAATGAAAGAAATGTAAGGGAACAGCAGAACCACGAGAAAACCAAAGCACAATGCGTTTGATCATCACAAAGCTCACTTGGCACGAACTGAGATCGAACCAAGGACCCTTGCACCAGAGGTGAAGGTTCTACCACTGAGCCACTGCGGCCCCTCATCATAAGTTTGAATTGATGTTTGTTTTGTTTATATATATATATATATATATATATATATATATATATATATATATATATATATATATATATATATATATATATATATACAGAGAGAGAGAGAATATATATATTGGTCTGATGATAAAGGAAAGCCGTTCATCTCTTCCAAATATCTCAAGTCTATTGCATTTGGTCACTACAACGAACAGGAAGATAACTAAAGTTAACCTAAACAAATTTTCCCTACGTTCAGTAAGTAATCTCAGTTTGTATATTTTCGTGTACTAGATTAATGAGTATGACTAATTATTTTTACTAAACTAATGAAATAATTAAGAAGTTAATTTAAAGAAAAGCGTGACTAGTAATAATTATGCATAATAATTTTGTCCTGAAATAACGTATATGCCAAATCATATCAATAAAGTAACGAAATTGTTTAGAAAACTTCTTAGTTCCCTACTAATTCGAAATAATAATACCTTATGAAACACGAATACTTCCGAACGCTGAATGGAGTATTTCCACTGGCTATGTAGATAAAGCTTTTAAGATACTCTGTGTCCCTTCATCTGAATGAAATAGTAATATTTCTCACTTAGTGAAGTACAATATGCATTTTTAACGGCGAAAAATAATAATTATTTCTTGTGTATGTTCATTTTGTATTTACTGTTACTGTTGAAAGCCAAATTTTCAGAAAAGAGCATTTCAATACTTCTTCAATAACGAAGAAACTTCATAGATGAATAAAGAAAATGAATAAATTCACCTACTTTCACCTGATAATTAATGATTGTATTTTAATAGTACTACCACATAAATATTAAATTTATTCGTTACGCGAATTGTCCACTACTTTCCGAATATATTCAGAGAAAGGACATCCATTCAACGTTCGAAGTTAGTTGTGTTTGAAAACATATAATGAATGATTTTCGAAATACATGAGAAGAAGAAAATTTAAATTATTAATTCATTTATACGTATGAATTCTACACTTTAGGATTGACAGCACTAAACAAAGAAGCGGAAATGGACAGATACGTTCTGTATAACGTTAGCTTGTTGGATTCAGCCTTAGGAATTTATATTGATGAACCTACTGATGTAAATGCAGTCCCTAAGAGGCTAAAATACAAAATCAAGATAACAAGAAGAACTGATTATTTTCATACAAAACATCTCTTCTTGGATTCTAGATGCGATCATTGTAAGTATGTGGTAAATAGGCTTTCGTATAAACTTTAGGATTGACAGCACTAAACAAAGAAGCGGAAATGGACAGATAGTTCTGTATAACTTTAGCTTGTTGGATTCAGCCTTAGGAATTTATATTGATGAACCAACTTATATGAATGCAGTCCCTAAGAGGCTAAAATACAAAATAAAGATAACAAGAAAAACTTTTCATAAGGTCATCTATTCTCTGATGCTAGATGTGATTATTGTAAGTATATGGTAAATAGGCTTTATTTATATTTTAGGATTAAAGGCGCTAAACATAGAAACAGAAATAGACAAATATATTCTGTATAAATTTAACTTGCTGAATTCAGCCTTAGGAATTTATAATCATAGCCTGCTTGTATGAATTCAGTCCCTAAGAGGATAAAATACAAAATCAAGATAACAATGAGAACTGATTATTTTCATACTAACCATCTATTCTGCGATTCTTAAGAAGCTTATTGTAATTATATGGTAAATAGGTTTTCTTATAAATTTTAGTATTGACAACACCAAGCAAAGAAGAAGAAATAGATAAATAGGTTCTGAATGAAGTTCAATTGTTGGATTCAGCCTTAGGAATTTATAATGATGAACCTACTGTTATGAATTCAGTCCCTAGAAGACTGAAATACAAAATCAAGAGAATAAGAACAACTTATAATTTTATACATGTTCTACATTTTCGAATTGTAGAGGAATTTCTTGCGTGCGTATTGTATATCGGCTTTCCTATAAACTTTAGGGCTGACAACACTAAGCTAAGAAGCAGAAAAAGGCAAATACATTCTGAATAACATTAGCTTGTTAGATTCAGCCTTACGAATTTATAATGATGAACCTACTGATGTGAATTCAGTCATTAAGAGGCTGAAGTACAAAATCGTGATAACAAGAAATGATAGCTTTTATATAAGTCATCTATTCTCGGACTCTATCAGAATAGATTATTATATATAGGATTTCCTATAAAGTTTAAATGAAGGTACACTGATAGTATAGTTGGCAGTTTTGTTTTGAAAGCGTATAAAACGAGTTCATCAATTTTATATAAATTTATTCTTCAATGTAGTGTAGGCCCAAGCAATAATTAGAGTTTAAAATGTTAAAGTTTTTCATACGTATTTATATACTTATGTATAATAAAGTCAGTGATGTAAATTGTCCGATTCATAAAAACATACTCCACTTATCCCTGCATCGTTGTTTAGTCGAAAAATTTATTTGTAATAAATATTTTCTGAAAAAAGCTTCATGAGGTGAAACTCTAACAATTCTTCTTTTCTGCAAAAATGTTTCGAAACCTTCAATGTATTCTTCCCTCAAAATTCACCTTTGATCTAAAAATCATTTTTTGTTAATTTAATATGCATAAGACGATGTTTTCTCATAGTTTTAAACAAAAAAAAAAAAAAAAATACAAAAATAATCTTGATAAGGAACTGGAACTTTTATGTAGTTATTTCATTACATAGGCAGGCCTATATGTGAAGAAATGGTAGAATTTTCTCTTTTTTTAAATAACTGATACATTGAGAAGGTTTTCTTTTCACTTTCTTCTTACATTTTAAACAATGGGATGGGATATTTGTACTATAGAACTCGATTTATGTTTCCTGCACTTTACACACGTACATACATACACACACAGAAAGAGAGAGAGAGAAGGGAGAGAAACAGTTTGTAAGATTTTACTTGTCAACTTGAAATATTCGAAAGTTTTTCGATACCTGGAACTTAATTGGAAAATTATAATTTGTTGCTGTCTAACTCTCCTCTACAGGAATTCAATTTTATAGCTCAATGTGCAGTTAAATAAAGTGGGAAAATTTCCACCAAAAATCACATTACATAATATTGAAAATTGTCCGTTTTAAGAAAAGTTTTACAACATGTTCCTACACCATAATAAAAATTTTCCGATCCATAAAAATTCCTTTTACTTTTCTCTACAGAGAAATAACACTTTTCAATTTATAAAAAGTTATTTTACTTTTTGCTTCAAAATGATGAAAATTTTCCTACTTATAAAAAGGTTTTCAACTTTTCCATACACGCCAGAAAATTTTTCGATTCATGAAAAATTGTTTCACTTGTTCCTACATCGGAAATCTTCTGAGTCATGAAATTTTTCAGATTCTTTAAACAGTTTTTCCACTTTTTAACATTGCTACCTAGGTATACATGAAATCAATCAATTTTATGGTTAATGAGAAATTGTTACTTGGTCACTAATATTTGTTTAAAACGGAAAATTTTCCACATCACATCACTAAATAAAGTAGATGTTGTATTTAGTTTTTCTAATTTGAATTCCGTCCTTAGCCAGGTATATTCCGAAGATGGCTCCAGCAGAGTTTGAAACCAGTATACAGGAAAAGTCAAAATTAAAACGCACAGAAAGGAATATATAATTTCCATTTTATTGCTTATAAGAACTGGAGTATTTTATGAAACATCTTTATTTTCCAACGATCTCAAGTTCAATTTTAAAGCCGTGAAGCAGAAGAGAATAATAAATGACGTCAATATTCCATTTTCTAGGTATTTAGGATGTGAAAATTAGATTTTTGGCCTGTTGGCATCTAAATATGGGTTGAATAATCGTGTCTTGGTATTGTTAATATAAGTGATTCAAACTTATGCTTGGTAAAATAAAAACTCACCTCCTGAAAACGTGTATTTTCTGACTTACGCTGTTTCCCCGCGCAGTCTAGAGTTAATATCGTTACTAGGGAAGTATGATTACAACCATGAAATGCACAGTTGCTTAACGGATAAAACTACGGGCGTCTCTGGCCAGGGGCCGAGGGGGACGCGTCCCCCCAATATTTTGAATACGAAATATTCAATATTTTATTCTTATTTAATTTATTTACTAACGACGGAATAATACATGAATAATAGTAATTATATTAATTTGGAATATAATATTCCGGCTGTGAAAATATTATAACAGACTTCTTGATATGTCTAATGGGATCCATGAAGTTGGGCTAGGCTACAGTGTTGGTTGAATATTATTTGTATTAGATGGCAGAGTAGTAATTTATTATATATGCCACAATCATGTTTCTGTAAAATATAGTATACGAAAACTTCTAAGTCAATATTTCTTGGAAGGAGGTTCAATATTCTATCATAGTCTCAAAGGAGACTGTGACTAAAGCAGGAGTTTTTTTTTTTTTTTTTTTTTTTTTTTGCTGTACTTCACTCTTAAAAATTTCCCTGCTCAGAAATGAGAAAAGTCCATGTTCAAAACAAAGTAAGTAGTTTTTACTCATATTTGAAACAAAATGTCTCATTATTTTCAAACGTGTTTTCATTTGTGAGCTCAAGGCAAATTTTCAGTTTCCCATTTATGAGAATGGAATAGTGCGTGATTTGTAATGTAATAGGTGACTGAGAAATAACAGTAACAATCTTACCGAAATAATATTTCTATGTTTTAGTAAGGTATAATATTGCTAGGGCTTAATTAATATACAGGAAACGAGATAAAAGATTTCAGTTGTAGCAGAGTGCGAATGGATATGAGTACGCAGTACGGTGATGCAGCTGAGGTGACGTATGAATACATACCATTACGAGAGTTGGGAAAGTAAACAGCATGTGAAAATAAACATATAGACTAGATTTGGTCAAACGAAATTCATGGACGTTGGCAAGATGGCGTAGAATGTTCTACACAATGGAGCAGACCCAGCCCGACCGTTTATGAAACTTTGTTCCGCCCGACCGTTTATGAAACTTTTTTCCGCCCGACCGTTGTAGGGTTAAGAGGCCTTGTTAAAAACACCAACCAACCTGTGCAAGATGGTCACTAAAAGCACGAATGCTATTTAACGGATTCATGGCAGGAGTAGAGCAGGGAGTCCATGGAGGGTGCCTCCGTAGGAAGCGGGCGCGTCAGCGATGGTGGGTATACGCGTAAAGAATTCTGGAAATAAACTGTTTTTACGATGCAAAGATATGTTTTGTTAAAGTCATTTGCTTGTTACATTGAGGTGTGCACTTACATTCCCCGGTGCATATTCACTTTAAAAATTATTGTCCAAAAACAACCAATCTCTGCTAGGTGACCACTAAAAAGCACGAAGGTTAACTAAGGGAGTCATGACATGTGCGCAGTATGGTGCGGCGGGGGGTGCGTCCGTAGAGAGCAGGCTTGGCAGCGATGATGAGTATACTCGTAAACAATTGTTGCGAAAAACACTGCTTTCACGATACAAAGATGTCTTTTTTGTTAAAATCATTTGCTCGTTACATTCGTCGCACGTCATTTTGGCCTTTATTAATCTACCACTACATGCACAAATACGTGCTTACCACGTTCGACCTTCATTAATATATTTTCACGTAAATACGCATCTCACAGGTAAGAGCACACCATCTTTTGGTTACTTACACACTAATCTATTAAAATATTATTACAATTTTCTTCTGTGAATTTTACAATATGTGGATCCGTATAATCAATCTGCACCGAATATTTTTCCCAGGGGAGGGATGAATTTCACCCATATACGCATCCAGTCGTCACACACGAACACTATATATAGAGACAATTTGAAAAGTTATCCCTACCAAGGATGAAAATTTTCTCCAGGGGCGTTAATTTTTTCTCAGAGGGGAAATCCCTGGCTTCCCCCGTCAATTCGCACACTGCATATAGCAATATACCCATTTGATATTAATTTAACGTAAAACTCAAAGATTTCATTTATTAACTTAACGTCCCAAGATTGTGCTCCAAGACTAAGGCAGACAGTGATAAAGATGGATAATAATGGTGTAGTGAAAATGTGGACGTTCGTTGCTTGGCAAGTTTTTTTTAGAGAATTTATCTGCTTAATTTTTTGGTTTGGTTATAATATTTTACATATTATTACTGTAGGTGTTTATTTAATATAAAAGCTGTATGTACTATTTGTGTGAATTTTTTTGCAAGTTTATATTTTGTGTATACTCTTTCTTATCGTATTTGAGAATTCTGTTTATGTGCACCGTGTCTCGCTTTCCAGAAAGACATCTTTCAGTTTTTTTTTTTTTTTTTTTTTAAGAATTGTTTTTTCTCAAAATGGGGGTTATGTGCCTGATTTGCTCAGATGTTTCTTTCCCAATTTTAAGAAAGAATACATTTTTTCTCAAATTTGAGAAAGCATATGCACCCTCAGAAATGAGGCATAATTCCTCGCGTTTGAGTCATTATTTCTCGAAATTATTTGAAAAAATCGAAATTTCACTTTCATGAATGTATTACTCGGTGCACAGATAAGAAACTGATGTTCTCAAATACGAAGATTTTTTTCTCGAATTTAAGAAACCATTTTTAACAGTGTTGAATCTGATCTGTAGGTCCAATAGGAAATGTCACTAGAATAAAACCACTTTGTCCTACAAGACCGGTAACCAGATTTGAGAAATTCTAGATAAGTATGATCTTATACTAGAAACTCTGCATGATATTTCTGAAACCGACAAACAGCTTACAACAGCTCAAGGTCTTCTAGCCTATTTAGAAACTGGCATAACACTTTTGGGTCTATTACTTGGACACAAAATAATCGGCATGCTGGAACTTCTGAATAAGCCATTCCTAAGTCGGAAACAAACTGTAACAGGCTTGATTAAAGGTGTCCGCCATTTTTTTATATTAATGTAATATATAGAATGATGCAAACTTGCATTCGTTAGTCTATGCTATTATCTTGAAACTGACACAAGAACGAAGTTTCCAGCTTAATTATGTGAATAGATATTGTCATTTAAATATAAGTCAATGTTTCGGTTTGATCGCCATATTGAATCCAGGATAGTGGATTTTCCCAAGGTGGGAGAAGGTGGGAATTTTCAGGATATATTATGGAAAGCATTCTGAACCTAACCCAAGTAGTTTAACTTTGTTATTATTTTTGTCCAGATTCAATCCTAAATGCACTGGACTATTTGGAAAACAGCTACACCACACAGGAAATTCTGCAAAAACCGAAATAAATTCTAGTGTGTGGTTGGCATATCCGGGATACACAGTGAATGCATCAAAACCTTCTAGCCAAGTTCTCTTAAATCTGGGCGGATTGTTATAGTTATGCGATTTGGAGTTGTCATCATGTTATGTTTCCCCTTGATCAGCTCCGACGTTTTTTTTTTTTTAATTGTTAGTTGCGCTAGCGCTACCCTGCAAATCTATAAAATCTAAATCTGTCACCCTCCCAGTGGCAGCAGCTCACGATGCACGATGCCCTTCCAACACCACCAAACTTACAGCATATCCTTCCTGGGCGTCAGTGTGGACTTTACAACAGACTGTGCAGCTTCCTTCCACTTCAACCGCGGTCCTATTCGCACATCGTTGTCATAGATTATCTGTTTTTCATCACTCGCTATTAACCGCTTCAGAAATGGTTCGAGTTTGTCACGTTTTAATATATATTCTCAGATAAAAATTAGATCAAGTAAGTGTTTGTGAGTCAGATCACGTGGCACCGAAACATCAAGCTTCTTTTGGGAGCCAGCTTTCTCCAAATGGTTTAAAACTGTTGATGGATGTTCAGATCATGCATGATGCCATTACTGCCTACATACCGGTGTGGCTCGACTTTTGGATGGCAACTGAACCACATTTTAGCTGTTGTTTTGATAAAGTGTCTTCCCCCATAAACACCACAAATTTATTTACAAGCCTAGACGTCACTTGAGTCTCTATTCTAAAATGTAGGGCAGTTTTGAGCAAAGTTCACTTATCCTCACGGCGCAATACCTTATGTATGATTATAACAAGTCCATCATTTTTTACACATCTTTTATCTTCAGACATATCTAAGTTAGACGAAAAAGTACCAGATAATAATAGGTGGTGATATAAATTCATATTTTGATGTAACTACAAGTTTTAAAAAAAAGTATAACAGAATTCTTAAATCTACTAAGACAACTCGAAAGTTGTGTATAAAATTATAAACTAACAAGACTAAATGCATGTTTAGACAACATTTTCGCTAATTTAAGTAAAAATGATGTAACTAGCGAGGTAATACATTTTCACTGTTCCGATCATATTTCGGTTTGGATTGTGTATTTTTTAAAAAAAACTGATATAATAACTGTCATAGAAAGGTTTCTGATATTGTAATGATTATACCTCGATCGATGACAATTGAAGAAAATGAATAACTTCATAATGTTAGTGCTACATAAAGATAGGGAGCGACTAAACAGTTATGTAAACATTAATGCAAATGATAGTCTTAACTATTTTTTCACGAGTTCCATAGGTAAATTTCAAATGTCATTTCCAGAAACAAAAATTGACTTGAATAAAAGTACCAGGGAACTAAATAAAGAAAAACAATTCGTGGTACACTCACGCAATTAGCCGATATAAAGAAGAAAGGTACGAGTTATTATAATTTATGACAAAATGAGAGGAGAGAATGTAATAATAGTAATTATACTGAAATTCGTAAAAGATACAAAATGGTTGTATTACAAGAGAGAAAAATATAACCAAATTAATATTGAAAATTCACACAATAAACGTCAAATGGCTTGGAAGTTAATAAATAAAACAGCTGAAAGTAAAAAGATAGAGAAATTGATTATCGCATGTGATGAATTAAATAAATATGTTATACTCTCTTCTAATAACGAAAAATAATACTGACAAAATAGAATCCAGTAAAAATGAAAATAATGACAAATTTAATTTTAAACAGGTAACACAGGATGATACCATACGCATTGTAAGTAAATTTAAACCATCAAATAGTAAATATATATATATATATATATATATATATATATATATATATATATATATATATATATATATATATATATATATGATAACTTGATATATCGTATAGCAGGCTATCCAAAATGAAAAATAGGAATACAATAGCAGGTATAACATTTATGAACGGGTTACCAATACATACGCAAAATTTACCAATTACTCAATTTAAAAATAAAGTGTAGGATTGGTTAGTTTCTGTACTCTATTACAATGTTAAGGAGTTTCAGGAAGATAAAAGTATATTGGCATAATTAAAAGAAAAAAGAATTTACTTGTGTAACTTCATTTGACGTTGTCTATTGACTGTACATTCTATTATATTGTTCCGACATCACTTAACTGACGGGATAGAAACGAGAGGCACCTAAGAGGTGCGGGATAACAATACTAAATTTATAGCAATAAAGCACATACTAAATGGGGGCGTCTCCACCACTAGTCTTAGGCGACTAGAACCATGAGTAAAATTAGATAGGGTAACGAATATGAATTTAGTGTTAAAATAATTTGAAAATAACCAATGCATTTTTCATTGCGAATTGGTAGCAATAAGGGCGTTAAGGAACAGATGGTAGAGCAAAGGAATAGCAACTAATTTTGAACAGTCTCACCCTAATTCGAAGTCGTTCCATTCTAATCCTTTTTACTTTAGGCGCTGTCCTCGAAGTTCCAGTGACTTGCTGGATGGGTTGTCCTGATGAAGTCCATGTTGAATACTTGTCCGACAATCAACCATGGCATTGAATGCCGGACCCCAAAGGCAGGGAGACCCCGATGTGTCTCGCCTCGTGGTTGAGATCCCAAGACCAAGATCGTGCTCTCTCAATTGCTTTTGACCTGACTGTCCCTCTGACGTCAGAATGAGATGATGGTGACACCACAGAGTTTCCTGAGCGTGGTCGATTACCCAAAACTGACATTGATCAAGTCCATGTTTCAACATGTCGTCGACTAAACACAAAGTTTTCAAACTTACTCCTGAGATTGCTAACGTTGACAGGTAAATGAACCAAAAAGAAACTCACCTGAGTCAAAGTGCTTACTTCTATATTCATTACTTCCTTGTTGTAACATCGTGTCGTGGGTAAACGAACGAAACGGACAATGTCTTGTAGTAGCCTGACTATAAGGGGCCAATGAGGTCGAACCAATTGAGAGAAGCAAATGATCTAACAAAGCAATTAAAAGCGTCGCGTGTGAGACTGTTAAAGGGTGAAGGTTCTGAAGGTCGCTACCACTGTTTATTACAAATTACAAGTACAAAGACTTCCTCAATAACAGCAAAGTAATAGTTAATTAATCTTTCAATGTAAAGTCAGATTGCGACGCACAACAGTAAATTGGTGTTAATAACATTAGGCAGTGAACTCTTGAAGGCTGCTTGGCTTCCATTGATGGCTGGTTGAATTTACACAAAAAATAAAGATGTCCTAACTTGTCCTTACTTCGTATCCCGTAACACTATTATATTCTATTCAGCTGTCAAACGACGTTAAGTCCAACCCGTTGCCACTCAAATACCTAGAGCTTTAGGAAACTAACGCCATCTCGTGCATAAATGGCTAAATACTATTTAGACATTTTTCATTACTTCCTTTAGTAGGACGTTCTTTAACAATATGTTACTTATCTCGCATATCTGATCTCTATTATTATTGCATTCAATATATATCTGTGCTCTCTCGCACTTCATGGCTACGCGAACTGTCCCATTTGCGCAGGGGATAGTGAGCCCGCATAGCTTGAGACGTGTAATGTATATATTTCTCAGTGAACAGCTTCTATCGACACATGAATTTAACTGACGAGTTCATTTACAAAGTTGTCATTCTCCGTTCGGGTCGCCACCCTCTTTCCTTTTCTCCATCTGACCCCTTTAACCACGAGAAGTTTACGTTACATAAATCTGAAAATCATTTGAGCCTAATTGCTTGTTAGACACGGTATAAAATTAACTGAATTGGTGTATAACGTCATGCTGTTTCCTGGCTGAACATTCTACTGAAAGGCAGATTCTATCCAATTTAACTAATGTACTTAGGCATGGACATCAGCAGAGTAGAGAAGGGTAGTTCATCTTTTCGGTATTTAGGTAATCAGCGTCCTCAATATTCATATAATCAATACAGGAGGAAGCATAACTCTCTTCCTTTTCTCTCTTTGTAGCTCCAAACGGTTACAATACGACAACTTTTCTTCACTTTCAAATGCTCATAGATGCTACTTACTTGGAGTATGTTCAAGATAAACTTGTTAATAAGAAGTTACCCGTGATAAGGGTAGGTAATTTCCCTTAGAAGTAGTAAGTAATCGTAGCATTTACAAAAAAGTCTTTCTATAGATGCTAACTACTTGGAATATGTTCAAGATAAAATTGATAATATAAAGTTACCCGGGATATGGGTACGTAATTTCCCTTAGAAGTAGCAAGTAATCTTAGCATGTAGATGCTACTTACTTAGAGTATGATCAAGATAAAATTGATAATAGGAAGTTACCCGTGATAAGGGCAGGTAATTTCTCTCAGAAGTAGTAAGCAATCTTAGCATTTACAAAGAAGTTTTTCCTTTTCCTTAATTTTCTGTTACATTCTTAAATGCAACAGAACATAGTAACAATGAATTGGTGGAGTACCGGTTTGTGAAGTGCCGAAACTGCTTAAGGAGAATGGTATAACTCTTTTTGTGTTATTTCAACGAGATGAGACAAAGAGTAATTTATGTCGTCGGCTTACTTTATTATATCATGTTACTACAAATAGTTAATATTTTGTACTCCCGTGTGTTACAATAACAAATACTTATATTATGCACTCTCTCTCCGTCCCTTCCAGCCTTCTAGCCAAGAATGACGACATAGTCTATGAAACCTTACAAACAGTATATTAAATTTTCGAGACGTTTTTCTGTGATGATGTACCCTATAATCTCAGGCAGTAAAGTGGGTGGAAATGAACCTTCGCAGACTGGCTACATATATAGATTTTTAAAAAAATCAAAGCAAATGAATTGAAACTGAATTATACTCAGCTTTTATACAAACTGTAGGACAGAAGTTATAATACAGTAAGTTATGAAAAACCACGCCAGTAAGTTATGAAAAAAACTTTCTCCAGTTTCATGTTTTTCAAATTTTCTTCCATCTAGAATTTTATTTATCGATTTCATACTGCCTTCCAAGTATTTCTTACACTAAACCGATTTCTTATAATGGAAGTAACAGCTTCATGAAATGTGGATAAGTTGTAACAGCTTTTTCAAGCCACTCATTCAGAGTGAAATTTTTCCTCATTTACATTAGATAAATGCTGGAATGGTATCTACCATAGAGGTCCCAAGCTGCTTTCTTCCTTTTCCCCTTCTGTGGATAGTGTGCTTGCCTATGAACGTCATCCCCCAAACTTGACGGACTTAAGGCCATAGAGGGCGATATTACCCAGAAATATCTATATTCTTTTTTAAAAAATGTATACAAAATGCCCTGAGCAGTATCTGAAAAAAACTCACCTCAAAAACAGACTGACGAGCTTAAGTTACACACAGAACTACAAGTGCATAATAGGACATATGAAACATTTACGTGCATCAAATGGCGCGTTAATATGTATAAATTTCGTTTTTGTCATTGATACGCAGCATTTTCAACCCGAGAGAACGAACGAAAATAAAAATGAGTCATTTGAGACATGTAAATGCATTGTGGTTTAAGATTACTCGATTGATGCAGATTTCCACATCTGTTTTGATACATCTCTTCTTGATGAGAGCGCCACCTGTCGTGTTTTGTTTGAAGCTAGTTTCCAGCACTTGCTGCTCATGCTCGACTGGTTTTCATGTTGTTAAGGAACGAATTCTGACTTGTTATTGTGTGTGGTCCTTTGTTTATTGCAAACTACTAAGAGAAACGGAGGTAAGTGTATATTAAAATACAGGGGTGCCCATCCCCCCCAAAGCTGATGGCGCACTCCCCCCCAAAATTAATAATCTCTTCCCTCCTCAAAGCTCAAGTCCTCTAAAAGCAATTGCCCCGTGTAGCAGTACTAGTAATTGTTATTTTTGTTGTTTTTATTTCCTGTAGTAGTATTATAGAATGCTTGTAGTAGTAGTAGGGGCAGTAGTAATTATAAAAATGGCATTACTTTTATTAGTAGTCTTGGTAGTGTACAATACTAAATATGTTCTATAAGGATATTGAAGGGTATAAAAACTTGTACACACTGTGTATGGCACAGGTATTCTTTTTTTTACAATTAGTAGTAGTATTTTTTTCTTTACAAAATATTGATATAATTCCCTTGTACATGAAAAGTAAGACGCAAGTTACAAGTTATTGAGTTTGATACCAAAAGAAAATGTTATCCTCGAAATTAGCCTACAAAAAGAAGTGATATCCAACAAAAAACATTCCTGTAAAAGACCCAAGTACGAGTGGCCTTAAAAAGAATTGAAATCACAAAAATAGGCGCCAAGTTCTGGTGGACAACAGTTACAAACTCTCAAGGAATCACTTTCAAATTTAGATTTGAAACTTGGCTGTTGTCTGTATGGTTACCACTAGCTCACAATTATGTCAAACTACTTTATAATTTTCAACAGACAACATAGCCAAATTTCAAATCTAAATTTGAAAGTGATTCCTTGAGTGTTTGTAACTGTTGATCACCAGAACTTGGCGCCATCCTTTCATATAGCAACTTGCGCGGTACTTCATTCATAGAGTTTCTAAGCAGGGGGTAGGGGGATTCATTCTCGAGATTAAAAAAAAAAATTGCATCGTGTTCCAATGTTATTCTGACGACAGCAAAATTACTTATTCGACATTAGAGTAAAATTCTTCCCCAATTTTTTTATTCCCCCCAATATTTTTCTCGATGGCACAACTTGCGCCATTCATTCCTCCTGTGGGCGGCCCTTCTCTCTTAAAACGAACCCTTTCCTTTCATACGGCTACTTGCGCGGTACTTCATTCATCGAGTATCGAAGCAGGGGGTACGGGGGTTCACCCCGGAAAATTTTTGAAAATTAGCTTCTCAAAATCGTGTTTTAAGGCTATTCCGTCAGTAAAATTGCTAGTTCGAAAGTAGAGTAAAATCCCCCCCAAAATTTTTCTCAATGGCGCAGCTTGCGCCATACATCCCCCCTGTGGGCAGCCCTGTTAAAATACGATATTACTGTGTTACATACTTTGATTCTGATTTGAAATTTAGAATTTCTGTTTATAATGATGGGTAGTGTCAGATAGTGGAAGTATGTAGTTATTAAGAAAAGTACCGTTAGCGAATCAAAAATAGCAACAAGAAAAGAGATAAAACCATAAGGGATCCTCAGAAGGAATTTTGATTATTTTGATTACTTAATATCAAAATTTCATGTCACTATTACAATGTAATGCACAAATCTTGCGACTCCGTTCCGTTTTCGATCCGAAAAAAGTTTCTTTCAATTAAAAAACTTTAATTTTTGTTCGTTAATTACTTGCCCCAACAATGTTACTTTTGTATATATGCAGTAGTATTTTTTGATGTTATTGTAAACTTTGTTATTGTTATTAATTTGAAAAAATTGAAGATCGTGTAAATCATGAGAAAAAACACAATAATACTGAATGAGATACAGTGAAAAAGGATATATATATATATATATATATATATATATATATATATATATATATATATATATATATATATAAAGGAAAAGAAATAATATAAATGAAAGGACATTTAAGAGACAGAACAATATTTTTATATATAAAAGTGGCTTTAAAAAAAGAGTGGCTTTAAACTTAAGTAGCTTAACATACAGGTGCAAAGACCAGCTGGCTAAATAAAAAATGGCTATGAATGAGGCGTGCAACAATGGTGAAAGTTGCCATCAGTAGTACCTTATAAGAAGTGCAAAGTGAATAATTTCTCTCAATATATATACATATATTCTTAGTGCTTCGAATTAATTATTGTCATTTCTCAAAAGTGTCACAGTGGCATGTCCTTCAACAAACTAGTGTTGCATCCCAATCTTCATCAACGTGATTGAAGTAAACTCAGGATTCTTTGACAATATCGCCAGTGCAATATTGCCAATTCTCTGTGGGTACCATTTGCTATCGATAGCGGGACGCTCATCGAAGCAAGAAAATTAAAACGTTTATTTTATTAGTTTTCCCAACCAATTCTAGTTAAAAGCACACGAGTTGGTAACTGCAACCAGTCTTATAGTCAATTTCGAATTAAAGACGCCAATAATTAACTTTGTCTTTATATGTGTGAGTGCATAGAACAATAACTTTTTGTTCGAGAAGTTGCTGAGAGACTTTTTCTACTTCAATTCCCACGAGAACGAAATGCAGCAGGTCATCCTAGTTACCTAAGTGATATCCATACTAATTTTTGATTGGATAATTTTCGGTCATCGACCAATAGTAGACAATGTTATATTGGGTGAGTGGTTAATAATCACGTGACCCACGATGGCCAGAAGAAGCGCAAATCACTCGGGCCAAGCGATTGGGATGACAATCGCTGAAACCTCCACAACGGAGAGGTTGTGTAGAGAGTAGCCCGGCAAACGAATAGTGGACGATTAAGTTAAGTGGTTTAGTCGAATGGCAGGTTAAGACGAACATTGTTTTGGTGGTTTTAAATATAAGTCATTTGTGATTCTACAAAGAGGAAAGTATCTCTCTTAGTCATCAGGAAAAAGACACTTGTCAGTGGTCTTAAAGTGCAGAGAATTTTTGTTGGGAGGATACCAAAACGTCAGGTGACCATTTCATCATACTTCTCGACAGGACACGTTGTTCTATGGAATTTTACCTGGACGTTGCCGTAAGTAAAGTGTCAATTTTGTTCTGAGACAGCGGCAGGAATATTCAGTGAATTATCTCTCGCGAGAGCTACGTTTCTTCAATTGTGTTAAAAATCTAAGATTAATTAAATAGCCAGCACGCCTGAGACGAATTTGTTAAAAGAAAAGAAAAAAGTAAGATTCATTACACAGTTACTTGCGAACAAACCACTTGCGTCGAAAGTTAAGTTTACATACTTTGGTTTAATCGATTCATAAGTAAAGAAAAGAAAAATATTAAGTTAGTTAGGACAACAGAGTTTATTTAATATTTTCACGGCCGTATAACTAGTTCATCTTGTAAAATAATGTCAATATATATTTTATTGTGTTCTGATGTGCATGCGGTATTGCTTGATTAAAGCAGTTATAGAAATATGTAATCTAGATAATTTTGAGATTGAAATATGATCATTTCGATGTATATGTTACCAGTGTAATCATTTAACATTCAAATTGACAATCCTTCATACCACGCGGACGTATGTTGTGGTACGTGCTTCTAATAATTTACAGGAGCAGTGAGCTATCCCTCGCACCAAGTTCGAAAGGTATAAAGAGGACTTATAGTGTTAATTATCAAACATAGATAGCTCGAACACGACCGACTACGTTGCGTACCAACTCTGACTTAAATTCTACCCAGTGAGTGACAGTTTGCAAAGCATGTTATGTATCCTGGTGGAGGGAGATGATTGGGAGATTTACACGTTAGTGTATGTTGGTTATTGAGTTCAAGGATAAATAGAAACGACCTTCCACATCAGCGATGACACTTTCATTACACACACACACAATCACGTGAATACCTCCGTCAAAAAACGTGTCTTTGGCAAAAACATGTCATACCAAGAATCGGGGTTTTATTCTTTGAAATCTAAGAAATACGTACTTTCCCATGTATTTCAGGCAAAAAAAGTGACATTGAAACATTAGTCAAACAACATTCAATTTTCAACCACATCTTCAGATATTTAAGTTAACGTATAGTCGTCATACATTATCCACAACCAATTTCACGTGTAACCCCAAAGCCTTTTCTCTTACAACAACGTCTTCAAAATATTCGACTTGAGTAGACGAATTCTCATTCTATGTCTTCAATAAACATGACATAATTTGATCCGGTGCTTCCTGTAAAAGTGACTTTGAAATGCTATATCCCCCTTAGCAACTAAGAAAAAAATCAATTAATCTGATCATCATCGTCATCATCAGTTCTTCAATAATGAATTTCACGTGGAACCTAATTTCCAATTTTATATGGGAAGCTTCGATCATTGAATATCTCAGCCTCAGTTTATCGCCGTTGGTAGAATAACAACCATATACACGAACTATTCACTCAAGACATGGCAAATGGCCATAACAACGACCAGAGTTCACGAGAAGAAGAGGAAAAATCTTGTTTATACACCCCGGTAGGCGTCTAAGAGTATGGACATAGTCATAATACCTTATTCCCACCTAGCAACTAAACAGCCAGCGCCCAGGGAACGTTCCCTGGGCGAAACTTTTCTCACTGTGATGTCCGCCCGGACCTCTACTTATGGTTGGTTTTGTGTACTATGTCACTCCTTGGTTTCATATTGATTTGCACAATACCCACATCTGCGACCATTTGGACACTTTGAATTAGCGTGTGCATCGTAAATTAGACACGTTCATAGCGTCCGATTTATCGGACCTTACCTAACTACCCTATTTAGGCGTAACAAACATATATATTGATCAAAATCTGTTCGTAGGAGCTCTTTGCATGAAAAGCATTCAAATAATCTGAAATAAAGCTCATAAACTTTGTGCACTGATGGGTTAATATAAGAAATTTGATACTGTCAAATAGATTAACAAGTATTGCTTCTTCGTAAGTATTCTAAATATTGCAATGAAACCTAGCACAAGCATTACGTATATATCATGGTCTTTTTCAAAGTTGTTATAGTCCGGTACTTATATCCAGATGGTTCCAGAGGGGGACAAATTTTAAAGATATTTTCTGGACGGAAATTTCCCTATTTTACCCAAATTTCTGTTCCGGTGTGTACTATTCAAACATGCGCATAGTACATTTAAAAACCTGTTTTACTCTTAAGAGGACAATGTATAAGCAATGATGTTGGTGAATAGTAATCAAAGAAGTTACTTATTTCGATTAATCTGTTGCAGATGAAGTACGATGGAATGCCTCTTGCAACAGATAAGCGTTTCTTAATGGACACTCTTGTTCTCTCCTATATAACAATGTTCTCCGTTTCTATTATCCATTTATGCCTATTAACGCGTCTTGTAAGAGAAAAGCAACAAGGCATGGAGGTAAGTTATTTTTGTAGGTGTTTTTAATTATGTGCAGAGTGTTTTTTTAAAATTTACAGATTTCATTTCAGTCTAAAATTTCTAACTGAAGTCCAATTTTCATGCAGTTTGTGACAAATGATCAAGGAAGGATGGGAGATTTATGGGACTATACTTGCTAGTTTAAATTCATTCGGACTAATATCGACCCCGCTTAAAAAAAAAAAAAAAAAAAAAAAAAAAAAAAAAAAAAACAGCAAATATTCGCCAGTGTACCTTACAATTGGAATGAGGTTGTGCATTTTTGAAGCGAAATTGCAGAGTACAAATTAAGTGTTAGTGAGAATACAAATTAAGTAAGTGTTAGTAGTAATACCCACAAACCACGTGTTGAATAGCTTATAGCCGTTTTCTTGCGAGAAACGGTGGATACATTTCTTGGGGAAAGTGAAGAGTTGATAACTCACATCTTCCACAACACCCACCTGCGGGGTACGATGCTTCCCCTTTCTTACACAGAAGCTATTCTGTTTCTGTCAATTTTTTCACTAGCAACCATATTATGTTCCTGTCTGGGGTAGAACCTGAGGCAATTTTTTTTTCTAAATGCCCTTTGTATAGCAACAGATGCTGTTCTCCAAAAACTTTTAACGAAACTCATATTATACCCTGGTCATACTTATACAGTAGCACAGAACTGTACAGCACAATTTTCAATACAAGGGCCCAATCTCCTGTTTCATATTGACTTTGGCGAAGTTGCCATCTAACAAAGAAAACTCAATTTCCGCAACGCACCGATTCTCATAAAAATTGTAGGGTACACTGGCGAATATTTGCTTTTTTTCTTAAGGCCTAGCCGATGTTATCCCGGATGAATTTAAACCAGCAAGCATAATTCCATACATTTCCTATCCTTTCTTGATCATTTGCCACAAACCAGATGAAAATCAGATTTCAGTTAGATAATTGAGACCCAAGTGAAATCCGTGAGTTTAAAAAATCACTCTCTATATTAGTAGATATAATACTACAAGTTTCAGCGCTGGTTTCGCCAGTTATTTTTCAAATATTAAAAAAAAAAAAAAAACATAAGAGAAAGCATATTTTTGGGCACAATTTGAACAGATTATTTACGTATAGATTTTTACACATATGTTTTCGCGCAATCTCATTATGGACAAATGAGTTTTATATGATTAGTAAGTTGTTTTATAGTTCATACGCTCCTCTGAGTTACTCATTTATCTGATGCAATTGCAAAACTTATAAATGGTCTTGTTACATCATCTGTATGCAATGTAAAACGAAGTAGAAAGGAAAGGTAAAGTTGCTGGTGGCAGGCTTAAAATGATCATGTTCGCTACACGTTCTACATGAAATATAACAAAAAGAAAGATATTCTAAGCGATTTTCCAGTTGTAAATATCCTTTTAAAAACAGAAAATAAACATGATTTGTTCTTCAGGCCGTCACGGCACGCCCGTACAACCCGTTTGACTATCATAACTAAGGCCCGGGAGTTTGGCCTTAGTTAATATATATTTATTTTACATGGCAATCGGATAATGGGCTGAGATCTTCACGTATCAGGCGAAAACTAGCTAATATAAGGAAAGTTGATAGAACATATTTTGACATATTTTCCACATTTTTCCAACTTGGAAACTTTTTTTTTTTTTTTTTTTTTTTTACTTTTCTAATGATAAGACATATTTGTATATATCTTTTGCAATATACTTGCACAAAATCAATAATTTTTAACTTTTTCTTATATGCCTTCTGCCAAAGTAATAAAATCCGCGTTCTCGCTGTGGTCGACTGAACTTGCATCAAACTATGCGAAACGCATTTGGTTTTCTACCTGGTTAAAATTTAGTACGGAATAAATAATAGCCCCTTGCGTTATAATGCCGAAAATCGTTTAAAACAAAAAGCTATCTGGTCATTGTTGAATGTGCGCACGGCAATCACAACTGTTCTTTTTTCTTTACATTGTTCCTTTTTAACAAATTAACATTTTGTGCTGAAAAAAAATATCTATTTTTACGTCAGTCAAAATCAACAGTAGTTTTAGCCACGCGTGTAGCGGAGCAAGTGTAAAGAATGCTTCCTGTGAAGCAGTCTGTTTCTTTGAAGTTGAGAGCATACGTTGCAGAATTTGGAAGCGATGTGTTCTCTACAGATGACAAGATATTGTTCTGTAAATTCTGTGAGTCTAATGTGGGATATTCGAAGAGATCTTCTGTATTGCAACATTTAAATACGACGGAGCATAAAAGAAATGTGTGTAAGAAGAAAGCGAAACACTAACGTTACTTCAACATGTGACATAGTCCAAGAGCAGTTGAATGTCCTCTTTCTCCAAGAACCTGTGTAAAGCATTTATCGCATCTGATATCCCTCTGTGAAAACCCTAAACTTTTTGGAGAAGTACTGCGGCAAGGCAATCCCTCACGAATCCACACTTAGGAAGACCTATGTGGAAAAGGTCTATAGTGAAACTATGTGTAACATCCGGCAGAAAGTAACAAATAAAAATTTCTGGTTATCAGCGGACGAAACGACAGACTGTTTCGGAGGTTATATAGCCAATATTGTGCTTGGTATTTTGGAACCGGAACAGGCTAGAGACATTTTCCTTGTGCTTGTTCACCAGTTGGAGAAGGTTAACCATTCTACAATCGCTGGCTGTATTGAAAACGCATTGCAGGTGGTTTTACCAAAAGACGTTCCTCATGACAGACTTCGCTTACTTATAACGAATGCAGCTAGTTGTATGATGAAAGCAGGAAAAGCCTTGAAATTTCTATATCCCAAAATGATCCACATTACCTGTCTGGCACACAGAGTCCACAGACTATGTGAAGAAATTAGAGCAAGATACCTCAACGTAGATCACTTTGTGTCAAATATGAAGAAAATTTTCTCGAAGTGTCCATCACGATGCCAGGACCCAAAAGGAGGCTAGCCCGGATATTGCTTTGCCACCAGAGCCGGTGCCGACACGGTAGGGAACATGGTTCAGAACTATTAACAACATTTAACGACAAATAAAACTACATATTGTATTACCAAATCTAAAGATTTAATTGTGGCAAGATGTTAAAAATTAAAAAAATACACTGGATATTAGCTTTAAAAAATCAGTATGGTTAGAGAAGTATACAACTTTAAATCCAGAAATTCGATAAGGAACAATGATTCCAAAAAATATTCTTATAAACTTACAAACAATGTTGTGTTTACACTATGAAATATACAAGACAGAGAGTTGTTGTAAGATTTGCACATAGTAAAAATCTAGTGGAAAAATTATTAGCGAGTGCAAAACTAAAATTAGTTTTAACAAGTCTATCTGTGTTCGAATTCTGTTCTACATATAGAAGATATGTTTGTGTGCTTTCTCTTATAATGTTTTTAAAAATACGAAGGTAAAGTGAAATTATTAATGAATGGTAGTGATTATGCTTAGCACATATAGAAAGAAAACATTCATATGAAGATATGAAAGATATGCGTGAGCATTTAAATGCATCTGATTATAAAGAGACCAGCGAATGTGGTTTCAAATTAGTTAATAAAAATGTTGGCAAAATTTAAAGATGAGCTTAAAGATGTAATAATAGAAAAAAGTTGTAAGTCTTATATCAAAAGTGAATGCTATTCAGAACAAGAATGTTATGAATGATCCAAAGAAATGGATCAAAAGATAGCGATCTTGGCCAAGATTTTTAGGAATGATCCAGAAAATGCATTCGAATTTTCGAAAGCATTTTCGATCCAATTTTCAAAGTCAGATTTTGCAAACAAAAGTTTAAAACAAACTTTTCAACTAAAATGCACAAAAAACATCTTAACGTTTTACGGTTAACCGTCAAACTTTATCCAGTTTTCAACTATTCGATTAACATAGACGGGTTTTGATCATATTTATCAGTGAGTGCAAATCGTTGAACGAAAATATTCAAACTGAAATTTTCGAAGTAAAACTTTTCAACCAAGATTTTTAAACAGTAATTGATAAATTTTAAGCAAAACATTTAAAGCTGTGTGTAACAAATATTTGAAAGTCATAAACCAATGAGATTGCATGAAAGACAGTGATCAGAAAATCAGATTACATCAACAATAACTTTGTCAGTGATTAACGAATCAGATTGCATCACTTAAGACAGTGAGTTGTGACTAAAGTTCAAAGTGTTGTTGCATATCAGGTGTCATATGTTTACTTCAGACTATCAGTCATAACTACAATTCTAAGATTCAAGAAGGTTACCTATCAGATTTCAAGTCTATAATTTAAACCTCGAGGTAAAAATCAACTAATCAGAGTTCAGTAAAGGTAACTTTCCACCAATAATCTTAGACTATGATTTGTGACTAAAGTTCAAAGTATTGTTTCATATCAATCGACTATTGAAGGTTAAGCACAACGTTCAAACTTAGCGCCTCATCCTAAAATTTTGTTTATCACAAATCCCAAATTTAAAAGAGGTGCCTCTCTCAAAGTGCATCAATATACATACTTAAGTCTTAGAATTAACCATGTACTTAACCATATAATCATATGTTGTAGTTATGTCTTAATTAGGTCAATAACCTCCGGCAATTGTTTACCTTAGAAGGAAATAAGCAGAGCCATCTGTGGTCTAGAAACATGTTATTTGGTAACTCCCAAACTTAAGAAGTGTTCCTATGTACCGCAACAAATTTTGAAAACTAGCATTAAAGGAAATGAATCCCTGTACACTACCATATATTCATATAACTTGTTAAACCTCATCAAGGCCAACAACACCTTCCACGTGGTAGAACGTATTACTTACGTTAAAATATTTTGGTATTTCTTTCACCCATAGGTGGGAATAATCAAGACCAATGAAATGTACAGAAATGTATATTACCTAATTTCATTTTGACAATGCTCAAATTTAAGCAGATTGATCCTAAGTACTCCTCCCAAAGTTTAAGAGGAACGCATCAATGCGCCAATCTCATAGACCCATATAATTTAATAAAATCCCGTTATAGGTCAATAACTGAGCACATGACCATATTAACATTTGACAATTATTTACCCAGAAATTGGGATAAGCTGAACCACCCAATGTTCTATAATAATACATATTCATATTCTAATAACAGTTACCAATTATTGATTTGAGAAGTTCCAAAATTTAATGGTCAAGTAATGTACCCGTCCCAAAATTTAAGATTTGTGCACAAATATATCTGTGTCTTATGAAAAGTAATAAACCCTGTACTCATTCATATAAGGGGAAATCCAAATGACATCGACCAATTTCCAGGTCAAAGGTTGCCAACAAAATTCATTTATTTTTCAATTTTTTTACCTAAGATTGTACCATTTTCAGGAAGTTGAAAACGTATATTCATTTAGTTTTTAGCCGCGCAGGTTTGTTTGTAGCGGTCATTTTGTATAGGCATGTGTACTTTGCAGTTTCCAAAGGATTCCGTTAAACTCTGTAACCTTTTAGGTTTTAAAGATAATGAGTTCAAACCAAACCCATATGAAAGATAATGGAATGAATAACATTCCATATTCTGTGCACATTGAAAGGTACTTTAGAATGTCGAAAAAAAGCTCTGAACATTGAAATTGTAAACCTAAAAATGGCCGTTCTGGAATGTGCATTTAATTTTTAATTTTTTGCCTACTCGCCTTTAATTTTTTGTCTACGTAGAGACTAGATAATAGAAAATGTCCCAAACAAGATTCAGATCTTAGAACCATACACTTGTTTTTTTTTTTTTTGGAAATTTTTAAATATAGCAAATTTTCAAAAATCGGATAATTTCACCACCAAATATCTAAGGAAAGACGCAAGTAAAAAATCCCAAATTTACACAAAATACACGATAGTTATGCAGTAAGAAGTGGATAGATTTGTATCACTGAGACTTGAATGATTTCTTAGTTATACGTTGTTGCAATGATGTGAAATTCACACTATTTTAACAGCTGAACAGATGTTGAGGTATTCTGTTGATAGTATCTCAGGCATACAATTTATCTATATTTCATCAGAAGAAGTGCAGTCAAACAGCAAGTAATTCTAGATTTGCTACTTGTAACAGAATTATAAATACCAATCATATAATAGATTTGTACCTCTGACGGAAACACAAATCAGATGTTATGAATACTCACAATCAGATTAATTTACTGATTGCAGTACTTCAGTATCTTCAAAACACAGCATCTTATCATTTGCACCTAATGATACCGTAGCCTATATTTACGACGAGGATTGGGAGAATTGAATTGAATCTTTTTGTTCACTTTTTCCATCCTTGTGGCACAAGAATCTCTTTTAAACTATCTACAAATGACAAAGTGTGGGTGCCAATCACTAAAGCTTTCCTGAAGCATATCCACAGAGTTCACAACTCCTACAGGTCGTACTTTCCATATCTGCAAAACTCTGTACACAAATTAATTAACTGTCTACCTCACTGATGTCTTAACAGCAGCGCTATAGGCAGAAAAGAAATAACAAACGTGTTTAGTTTTTTTTTTTTTTTTTTTTTTTTTTTGGTGCAAGATATGATTCATAAATTGTGCACACTTTACCCATTTAACATTATTGTCGTGCTATTTTGACTTTTGTTACGAAGTTTATACGCCTCATGACGCTTCATGATATTAAATCCCAGTGAAGAAAAAACTTATAATTCAGGAACCACAAGTAGTATGGGGGACAGCTAAGGCAAACTTGGACTTTGACCCCTGTGCCCTTTGTGATGTCATAGGCCAAATGTCAATGCCCATCGCCCAGGGTCAATGGCCTAGGGGTAACTAAGACCACACCTAGCCACATTTTGGCTGGGGTACATAGGACCAAAACCCTTAAATTTTGGAAATTGCCAAATCTAAAAATTTGGTATGGTATCCTAGACCATTGTATGTACTTCTGTATCATTTGGGAGTACATCTCGTTCCCTTTCATGGGTAAAAAATTGCCAAAAATTCACATTTCAGAGGTTTTTCACCCAATTTGTCCTCTTTGATGAGGTCTTATTACCTTATATGGTTATATTGCGTGTACAGGAGTCCATTTCCCTTCATAAGATATGGATATATATTGGTGCACCCCCTTTAAAATTTGGGAGGGGTATATTGAGCCATCTCTTAAATTTTGAAATTATCCAATGTAAAATTCCGGTATAGTAGTACAGGATCCTAATATGTATCACTATAAATTTGGGTGGTCCATCTCTTTCCCTTTCATGGTTTAAAAAATTACCAAAAATTTAAATTTCGGAGGTAATTAATCTAATTTATCCTCTTTGATGAGATTCTATTATCTAATATACTTAAATTGGTGTGTACGAGGCTCCATTCTCTATCATTAGGCATGGATCCATTTCATCACCCCTTTCAATTTTTGGGAGGGGTACCTTGGCCGACACCTTAAATTTTGGAAATTGCCAAAATTAAATATTTGGTATACTAGTGTATGACCCTTCTATATATTACTATAAATTTGGGTGGTTAATTTTGTTCCTTTCATGGGTAAAAATTTGCCAAAAATTAGTATCCACGTGTTCGGTTATTGGCCCATTTCATTCTCTTTGATGAAGTCCTATTACCTTCTATGGTTCTATGAGTAGGTACAGGGATCCATTACCTTTCATAAAGCATATAAATATTGGTGTACCCTTCAAATAATTTGAGAAGGGCACATTGATCCACCCCTTAAATTTTGGAAATTGTCCAATGTAAAATTTTGGTATAATAGTACAGGATCCTAACACGTATCACTATAAATTTGGGTGGTCCATCTGCTTCCCTTTCATGGTTTAAAAAATTGCCAAAATATGAACGTAAGCAATACGTTGTACCTCGTGGATTGATATAATTTTATCTTTTTTGATGAGGTCACATAGCGTCCAATTTCCTTTCATAAGGCATGGGTGTATCATTTCGAAGGGTGCCTAGAGCCACCCTGGGTACTGTTCAACAAATTTTGGTGTTAAATATTAGTATGGGCACGTAATCGATGATTTGACTTTTGATGAGGGATCCATTCTCTTTGATACCACCAAGGTATATTGTCAGGACCACCCTGGTCATAAATTAATGAATGAATAAACATTCAAACTAAAATTTTTCTAAATAAAAATTTAAAACCAAAATTTTCAAAAAAAAAGTTTTTGAAACCAAAAATTTTAAACTAAAATGTTTCAAACAAAAGTTTCAAACTAAAAGATTTCCAAAAAAATTCAAACAAATTCAAGCAAAAAAATTAAACTAAACCCTTTCACACAAAATTTTCAAAACCAAATTTCAAACAAAATATTTTAAAATAACTTCCACACAAAATTTTTAAAACTAAACATTTTCAAAACAGGGCTCTCAAGCTACCCCTCTCAAAATTTTAAAAGGGGTGCATTAATGTATCCATGTCTTATGAAAGATAATGAACCCCTGTACGTACCCATATAACCGTAAAACGTAATAGGACATCATCAAAGGGGATAAATTAGGTCAAAACCAAACACATAGTAAACGTATTGCTTACGTTTATATGTTTGGCAATGTTTGTCATGAAAGGGAACAAGATAAATCCCCAAAATTTATAATGGTATTTATTAGTTCCCTATGATATTATATTAAATGTTTAAGTTGGACAATCTCTAAAATTTAAGGAATGGGCCAACGAACCCCTCTCAAAATTTTAAAGGGTGCATCAATATACCTATATCTTATGAAAGGTAATGGAATCCTGTACAACCCCATATAACTATATAAGGTAATAAGACCTCATCAAAGGAGATAAATTGGGTGAAAAACCTCTGAAATTTGAATTTTTGCCAATTTTTTTACTCATAAAAGGGAACGGGCTTGTCAAAATTAAGGTGTGGGCCAAGGTACCCCTGCCAAAAGGTAAATGGGTGATCCTAAGTATCCATAGTCATTCACCCTAGGCTAGGGACCATATGCCCTACAGCAGGAACCCAGGAGCACAAAGGTCAAAGTCCAAATTTTCCTCAGGTCTCGCCCACACTACTGTTATGTAAACTTTATTTTACACTCATTAAAGAATTCTTGTATATATCTATTGATTTCAAATTTACTTGAGTGCTAAATTATTCCACATGCTTTATTTAACAGTTCTGTTAAAACGTTCTACGATTTGTTGTTTTATGAAGACACGTGCTCAAAATGGAGGGCTCAAATTTGAAAAATTCGCAAAATATATCTCTCTGACTTACGGTTCCTGAGATATGGCTCCTTAAATCTCTCGAAATACTAACTTTTTCGCCAGTATCTGGGAAACGGTGGCCACCAGTGCTATTTGGTATCAAAATGTTCACCATTCTCTTAGCTATTAAATCAACACTAATATGATCTCTCTATAACTTATGTTCCCTGATATGGCTCCTAAATTCTCCTGAAATAGGACCTTTTTTGCCAATGCTCGGGAACGGTAAGAGTGACGCAGAGTTCTATCGAATAGAGGGTTCAAAATTAAACAAAATCACAAATAATAGACTAACACAGACATAGGGAATTCAGCAACGAATTTCCAAGTACATTGAAAATAAGAATATATATATATATATATATATATATATATATATATATATATACAGGGTGGTTCAGTAATGTTGGACAGCCCTGAATAAATCGGAAACCAGCAGAGATATTAGCAAGAGTGTGGTGGATCCAGATACTTGTGGAAGGGGGGCGTCTTTTGAGGTACTACACAATGTTACCAGGTCAACAGTGTTGCCAGCTTAGTACAAAGTTGCATTTTTTTAAATGAAACATTTAGAAGTTTATGCCATCAAAAGAATTAGTACAGAATATGAATACGAACAAGCGAAACCGCATCTGTCAGTGTTGTCAAATAAGGAAGTTATAAAGCTTCAAAGATCAAGAAATTAGAGTGTCCGTAGAGCAAAACTAGCAAAAAGGCAAGAAAAATAATACTTCGGAATGAAAAGGAGGAACCAAAAGAGTAAACCAAAGAACGCACAGCATCCAGTGAGTAACATGGTTGCCACAGCAAAGGGGGAAAAAAATTGAAAATTTTGCAGTTGCCATAGGAGGAAAAGTGCCCATATGACATAATGCTGGAAACACCATAGAAAGTCCATGTAAGATTAAGGAATCCTAATAACGTTTGTTCGAAAGCGATATCTCTAACCCTTCCCGAGATACACCAAAGGTATGCGGGGTTTGCAACACTGCATAATAATTCCCTCGCCCTCCAAACTACGGCAACGAGTAATGAAAATGACCCGCTCAACAAAATGTAAGAACTACACGAGTCTAATCGTAAAATAGAAGGCAATGATACCTTTATGTTTACAAGAACATATGAAGTGTGGGATTTTCCCCGTAACTCGTATGGGACACGAAGACATCATTGTCATGCAACGTCCGTGACAATATACACAATTCTATACTCTCTCCTTTAGATCCCCTAAAAATTAAAAATGTTCACTCTTGGCAAAAATAAAAAAAAAATCCAACTTTAGAGTGGTTTCATAGGGAACTGAAAAATCTTTCCCATGTTATTTATATGGAACACCTTTCACACCTCCAAATTATTGGGCACTTCCTGTAGGGTTACAATGCTTAACTTTGACATGATTGTAGCTTTTCAGAACTAACGGACAGAAAAATTGCCAAATTAAATATTTTTAATTTTTAGGGGATCTAAAGGAGAGGTGAAGAAATTCCCCATGTTATTTAAATGGGCCTTTTTTTGGACCTATAATCTCATATTTTAGGTACTTGGAATTGAAATAAAAACTTAAAATTCTGTATGCTTATACGTTTTCGTTAGCGTTAACTAAGTAATTCGCTAAAAATAAAAATTTACAAATGTAGAGTGTTTTTATGGGAAACTGAAAAATCTTCCCCCATGTTATTTATATGGGACATCTTCTACACCCCAAAATGTTTAGAGACTTCCGGCAGGACTAGAATGATGAAATTTCGTAAGAGCGTAGCCTTCCGGGACTAACGTACAGAAAAATTGCCAAAAGTGAATATTTTTAGTTTTTAAGGGGTCTAAAGGGGGGATGAAGAAATTCCCATGTTATTTAAATGTGCGTTTTCTTAGGATTAAAAAATCTTATCTTTTAGATAGTTGAGATAGGAAAAAAAACTTGAAATTTGGTAGAATTGTGGATTTAAGAGGTGCGAGGCCGTAGGCCGAGTAAATGTGAGGATCTAGGGGACGAAGTCCCCAGCTGTGCCAAATTCGGGGAATGTGATTAAAGAGTAAATACACAAAATTCACTCTTCGTGCATAGGCTAAGAGACGGAGGCCGTAGGCCGGGCAAACGCGGGGCCCTGGGGGCGTATACTAATACAAAATTATTACATAAATTTCATCTTTTGGACAAAACAGACTCTAAGTACGCTCAAAAATTGTGTTTTACAAGCGTAGTTGCAATCCTTGATGTAAAACTTATCTCTACTTTAGAAATTTCATCGTTTTCTGGTTAAAGTGCAACTCAATTTGGATTTTTAAGGGAAAATAATATCATTTCTATGGTAGGTATAATAGTTTCTCAGAAAACGGCAGTTAAGCGTTATACATTTATTTATAACTAGATGTCTTTACGGTGCAGATTAAGGATACGTGTACAAATACAAAATCATTACCTAGATAGATAGGACAAAACACATTCTTAGTACGTTCAAAAATGTAATTTTGTAAGGGAAGTTGCAATTCTTAGAGCAGCTTTACTTTAGGGGCTTAAATATCGTGGCTAACATTCCAGCGTTTTCTGGGCAAAATTCGACTCAAACTGCATTTAGGGGTAGACCCAACTAAAACTACTTTTATGGTAACATTTTCTCAGCAAATGACAGATATATTATACATTTATCTATAACTAGATGTCTCAATGGTGCAAATTAAGAATAAGAATACAAATACAAATCCATTACACAAATCAGATCTTTTCAACCAAACGGACTTAGTTCCTTCAAGCGTGGTATTTTGTCAAGTTGTATTATCGTGTAGGTATTTTGTAAGTTGTGTTCCCCAGTGCATGCATTTTGTAAGTTGAATGTCTTAGTGCAACTTTACTTTAGATAGCATAGATCTAATCATTATTACTAAAATTGTGAACCAAACACGGCTACGTTAAATGAAAACTATCATCAACTTTTACTAGGTTGCTTACTTACACAGACAGATTTGTTCCACAATCCAGGTGGAATGAGGAATCTGAAATAGGGCTTTATACAGGGTCGTTTTGACATATGATTAGCGTCATATAAAAGGCCTGACTACTGCAGGAAACATGTTAGTCGAATTCTTTAGTAATCACGCGTCAGAATGATTCTGCATAAGTTCCCGCAGCGAGTAAAACTACGCGATTAGCACGGGTGTTAAGGTGCCGAAGGCGCTATTTGAATTTTTCTGGTTTAATATTCCACGGTTATAGTCCGAATCTAAAAAGAGCAGTGATGATATTTGAATTTTTCTGGTTTAATATTCCACAGTTATAGTCCGAATCTAAAAGGAGCAGTGATGATTATCAAAATGGTGGACTGAAGGAAATGGAAAGCACCGAAAAATCCAAGCACACTATGGGTCCTACATAAAGTCTTCCTGGGGAAAAAAGGGATCGAAACAGCGATCTCGTGCGCCAGAGGTGATCTATCTACTGAGCTATTTACAGCTAATTTTATTAAAACCTGCTAGTATATTTAACCTACTTCAATTCTCCAAGTGTTTTGCAAGTTCTTGCTTTTGCATCATGATTGCTGTACTTCATATATCACATGATCTTCAACAATAACAAGCTCAAGTATGAATTCTCTAATTCTTGTTTATAGTAGCATATATTCAAAACAATTTCACGCTATCTCTCAGTACTGGTTCATACTTGATACTATGCACACCTGAAGATAATAACAGTTCCGAATAAGAACACTTTTATCCAGAAACAATCGCAGGATTTTTCCAAGGGCGGGGAAGGGGCAAAAGACCGACATACATTGATGCACATAACGCATAATGCAAAACAATTATTATTGAGGCTTATTGCATAACTTTGTGGACTACATTAAATAGGTCTATATTAAATAGGTCTACATTAAATATTCTAGTAGGTGTAACCAAATATAATGTGCCTTCACGTGTGTTTCCGGATAAAAGCGTTTTGAAACAACCAAACACCTTTCGAAAATGCAAGGTAAAGCGATTATCCCCTTGCCTCCGCTGCGGTCGCTCATGGCCTTATCGCTGACAGAGTATATTGCTTTGTTTAATGGTGCCATTCACCTAGTTCGCCCGAACCGGTTATTAAAATCTCTCAGGTTCTTGGAATCGGTTGTTAAAATTATATCTCCACTACCATATCCGGTCGTTACGGAAACAGCAATTTTCTAATGTTACGAGGTGTCCAAAAACCTTTAAAACTAAAAAAAAAAAAAAAATAAATAAAAATAAAAATGAGTGAGTATGGAACCAGGCCGATAGCCAGCCCAAAAACACCGTCCTCCACAATGAATACCATGTCCATGGGTTTCCTCGAGGTACTCCTGTTTCCTCCCTTCTTCTCATTCTATCAATTCTTCCATCACCATTCACTTGCCTTAATCATCGTCTTCCTTAGCCTAAAGGGTATAATCATTGGATGTTAAACTGAAATATTTCATTTTTCCACAATGCACAGAGGCCTGCTAGGTTGGGAGTCCCATTGAAGTTAGTTCCACAGCTAAGCGTTTCGGAGACAAATGTCATTGTTTAATGTTTAGGTGGCCACACGGGAAAGTGACACTTGAATGGCAATATAGTTGCTTTCAAATAAATTTTATTAGACTATTTTCCCGGTGTGCCAAATAGGATGCAATTTGCAAGTTGAAAGACGCCATTACTCTTCAACCCTTTCCAAATAAGTTTCCGTATCTTGCAAAATGCGTACGTTTTGACCTTACTATTCTGTCGAGCACCCAAGAAAACATCCCAGTACTAGAAATGAAGCATGTATCTCAATGGTTTCTTCAAACATTTTTCAAAATCTGTTCAATTTTGAACTTTTAACGCTCATAATTCGAACAAGCTTGCGATCGAAGATTTCTCTGGTTGCCTAATTGTTTCATATGTAAAAAGAAGTCGACTGAGCATAGTATCAACATGAAGTCAGAGTAACACCCCACAATCTTTCCTAATAAGTGAAATTAATTAATATAGTATTTTCCTCTAACGGATTCAGGCAACTATTCGTGATTATATGAAAGCTCAAAAACATAAATAGATTATTTTCAAGAAGATATAATATTTTACCTAAGCAAATTAAGTTTCAGCAAAAATAAAGAAAGAAAGGAACGAAAAGAAGAAAATTGAAATAACACATATTAGGCTACATATTTAACGTTCAAAATGGTCGTCAAAATAAACTATCTTTGTATTTCACGTGTGTATAATATTTACGTGGAAAAAATGTAAAACATAACACGGAAAACGGTAATATAATATTCATATTCCGTAATGAGACAACTACTTGTAAAATAATTTATGCTTGTAAGTAAAAATTTCATAAAACTGAGCACAGGAGTAGCAAAATCTAACAGCAAGCGCCATCTTGCGTACTCATCTTAAAACTGATTAAGTTTTCCTCTTATATGTTACAAGGTAGGTTTTACGTAATTTCTCTTGCCTTTATCTAACACTGATTAACACATTTGTTGTTACTATTAGTATGGTCAATCCCTAACAGCACAATTACATAGCAGGCATGTTCCATCAGGTACACTGGAATGTGTCCAGTATGTCCCTAAGAAAAGTAAAACTAAGATAAACTAACGATAAACTAAGGATGCGAAATGGAAATTTATGATATTTCTTTAGGGGCGGGAAACTTTACATTTGGCGGGAAATCTTATTTCTCGAATAAAATCGATATTTTTGCAAAACTAACGTAAACTAACGATAAACTAATAATATGAGTTGGAAATTTATGAGACTTTAATATGGGCGGGCTAATTCATAGCTGGCGGGAAACTTTATTCTAGAATAAAATCGTTATTTTTTGCGAAACTAACGATAGTTTTAGCAAAACTAACGTAAACTAACGATAAACTAACGATGTGATATGAAAAACGTTTGAAATTCGTTTGTGGGCGGGGAACCGTGAAGTTGGCCTGCCCATTTATTTCTTGAATAAAATCATAATTTTTGCATAATTAACGATAGTTTTAGTAAAACTAACTTAAACTAACGATAAACTAACGATGTGAGATGGAAATTTATGATAATTCTTTATGGGCGGGCTAACTTTACATTTAACGGGAACCCTTATTTCTCGAATAAAAACCTTATTTTTGCAAAACAAACGTTAATTTTTGCAAAACTAACGTAAACTAACGATAAACTAATAATATGAGTTGGAAATTTATGAGACTTTAATATGGGCGGGCTAATTCATAGCTGGCGGGAAACTTTATTCTGGAATAAAATCGTTATTTTTTGCGAAACTAACGATAGTTTTAGCAAAACTAACGTAAACTAACGATAAACTAACGATGTGATATGAAAAACGTTTGAAATTCGTTTGTGGGCGGGGAACCGTGAAGTTGGCCTGCCCATTTATTTCTTGAATAAAATCATAATTTTTGCATAATTAACGATAGTTTTAGTAAAACTAACTTAAACTAACGATAAACTAACGATGTGAGATGGAAATTTATGATAATTCTTTATGGGCGGGCTAACTTTACATTTAACGGGAACCCTTATTTCTCGAATAAAAACCTTATTTTTGCAAAACAAACGTTAATTTTAGCAAAACTAACGTAAACTAACGATAAACTAATAATATGAGTTGGAATTTTATGAGAATTCAATATGGTCGGGCTAACTCACAGTTGGGGAGGGAAATTTTATTTCTAGAATAAAATCGTTATTTTTGCGAAACTTACGATAGTTTTAGCAAAACTGACGTAAACTAACGATAAACTAACGATGTGATATGAAAAACTTTTGAAATTCGTTTGTGGGTGGAGAACCGTGAAGTTGGCCTGCCCAATTATTTGTTGAATACAAATTTTATTTTTTCGAAACTAACGATAATTATAGCAAAACTAACGTAAACTAACGATAAACTAACGATGTAGATTTCGTTAGGTGAGCGGGACAACTTCACAGACGTGTGACAATGATGTCTCCGTGACCCATAAGAGTTACGGGGGAAAACCCACACTTCATCATATTTCTTGTAAACATAAAGGTATCATTGCCTTCTATTTGACGATTAGACCCGTGTAGTTCTTACATTTTGTTGGGCGGGTCATTTTCATTACTCGTTCCTGTAGTTTGGAGGGCGAGGGAATTATTATGCAGTGTTGCAAACCCCGCACACCTTTGGTGTATCTCGGGACCGGTTAGAGATATCGCTTTCGAACAAACGCTATTAGGATTCCTGAATCTTACATGGACTTTCTATGGTGTTTCCAGCATTATGTCATATGGGCACTTTTCTTCCTATGGCAACTGCAAAATTTTCAATTTTTTTCCCCCTTTGCTGTGGCAACCCTGTTATTCAGTGGATGCTGTGCGTTCTTTGGTTTACTCTTTTGGTTCCTCCTTTTCATTCCGAAGTATTATTTTTCTTGCCTTTTTGCTAGTTTTGCTCTACGGACACTCTAATTTCTTGATCTTTGAAGCTTTATAACTTCCTTATTTGACAACACTGACAGATGCGGTTTCGCTTGTTCGTATTCGTATTCTGTACTAATTCTTTTGATGGCATAAACTTCTATATGTTCCATTAAAAAAATACAACTTTGTACTGAGCTGGCAACACTGTTGACCTGGTAACATTGTGTAGTACCTCAAAAGACGTCTCCCTTCCACAAGTATCTGGATCCACCACACTCTTGCTAATATCTCTGCTGGTTTCCGATTTATTCAGGGCTGTCTAACATTACTGAACCACCCTGTATATATATATATATATATATATATATATATATATATATATATATATATATATATATATATATATATATAAGAATTTAGATTACTTAATTGATATCAGATTTGTATTAACAAGTATTAGGATATATAAAGGAAATATCATAATGAAAGTATCACATTTTTGAATTTAATAAAAACATGAAAAAACTATTCGCTTTATCATTTATATATTATATTTCGCAGTATAAAGTAAACCAAGAAGGTTCTCCAGCGTTTCCACCCACCACCTTCGAACATCAACATTTCAGCTAAGACGTACCTGGAAGATCAAAAACAGTCCTATCGACGACCTCCTACAAACGTTCTGGAAGGCACGGATTCCATCGCGGTAGAACTTGGTGGACCGTGAAGAGAAGAGTCTATCAAGTGCACGTGTAGTAGGGATTTGAACTTGCGTCCTCGATGATGATTGTCCAAGGAATGGAACAGGTGATAATCAGATGATTAAATGTCCGGAGAGCATGGCGGATGCAATAGGGCTTCCTATCCTAGGCGTAGGATGGTATCCCGGGTCATCCTAGCTACGTGAGGCTTAGTGTTGTCCTGTAACAAAAGGACCCATTTGCGATTTAGAAGTGCTGTGTCCAGAATTTTTCCTTTTTCTTGAACACGGCTCAACTGCTGACAGTACACTGTAGCATTGTTGCTCTGACCAGCTGGTAGCAGTTCCTGACTCACGATGCCGCGAGCAGTCCACCATACACACAGGAGGACCTTCTACTGGTGCAGTGCTGGTTTCGGCTGTTTTGGAACTGGTTCATTGAATGCTAACCAATGATGACGTCACACCGTTCAGCTTGTACAGGACCCACTTCTCATCACATGTTAATACCCCGTCCAAAAATGGCTCCTTCCTCAGATGAAACAGCAAAGAAACACAAGTGTCTGCTCGCGTTGCCTTGTAGACCGGAGTCAAATCATGTGGGACCCATCGATCCAATTTGTAGTGCTTCCCAAGTTGATGGAGGTACTGTCGAATGGTTTCTGCACTCACAGTGAATTGTAGACCTGGTTTCTCACATGTTTGGCCACTGTTCGCCTCAATTGCTGCCTGAAGATCTTCATTTTGTACATGTGTGTGTCTTCCGGCATGTGGTGCGTCTTCGAGTGTTTCGTCAGCGTCCGAAACTTGTTAAACCACCGCTGTACTGTCCGCGTAGTCACGACAACCTCACCAAAGGCCTGGCATGCGTTTCGCCCTACTTCAGCGCCGTTTGACCCCAGTTTGAACTCGTACAGCATACACGCTCTTATGACGTTCTGCGGAGGCCCCATGTTTACTCTGTATCTACGCAAGTTCAGGGTGTAACTGAACTGCCATGACCAGGTAGTATGTTTGATATACCCATACCAACAACTGATATTCGTAACACATTCAACTCACGGTGTGAGGGCCAAATGAATACAGACCTCCACAAAAAGGGGCAGAATTTTCTTGGTTAGCTTTATATTTTTCCAAACCTACCCTCGGATCGGTGATTTGAATTTAAACGTATCCTTTCCGAATGAACGTTACATGACATGTAAATCTGCAGCTTGAAGGTTAACCTACATCCAAACAACATGAGCTTTCAACAGAAATCGAATTCAGGTTTTCTATGTAATCGTATAAGCAGCCGAGAAGGACCTCAACGAATTTAGGTTTGTTGGACAATTCGAAATACTTCATAATGTAATTATATAGTTTTGATATGAGGTCACACAAATTTACAAGAAAGTAAAGTAGTTCAAGTTACTTTAAGATGCATGCTATTTCGTGTAAATATTAAGCGCATGGTAATATTTTGTTTATATTATTCGCAAACAAAATCTTTATTTTCAAGCATACACGCCAACAATACCAGCCAAAGTCCAAATGTATTTGTTACTAATGGTAATTTTCAAGTACTTACATTTGAGGTTAATTTTTCAAGTCACAGGAAATCATGAATTTTTATATTGACTGTAAACTGCATTCCTGAATAATTCCCTCAAATTTCAATAAAAATGGCAATCAAACCAATATGAAACTATTCAATATTACATCAGTAAACTGTCCAGCAATGGATTTATTTGTGTAAACCAATATAATGAATGAGCATTAAATATTCTTCGATAAGGTAATATATTAGTGCTATGTGTAAAGGGTAACCTTACCAACAGAATAAGACTTAATAACTATGTACAAGGGTGTACACATGGAATGGGTACTGGGGATCCGAAATCGCCCTCCTGAAATCTCGAATTTTCTCTAAACTTGTCTAATTTTGGGGGTGATTTTACAAATTTTAATATAATTTATTCTCATATTGTACTTGCACCTCCCAAAGGCTTTGGACCTCTCCCGAAGTAAATTGTTATATCTACCTGACTACGAAGATTATTTTGCAATTAAAGACTATTACATATTAAATGAATAAAAGCTGAAATAAACTAGTTAAATTTGGAATTAACTCTACCAAAACAAAAATACAGTTAATAGACAAATCACAAATGAGATCAGAATTGGTCAAATTAAATCTAAATTGGAGTCAAATAGATAAAAGAAGTGATATTAGAATATGATTTGCTGCTTACTAACAGTGTATAAGAGTTGAAAGTCTCCAGAAATACGATATGTCCAAATTTTACACGAAATTCATTTTCTTTTCAGGAATTTATGGAAATTGGTGGTATTCAGCATTGGATTAGGTGGCTCAGCTGGTTGATAACAGCAATTATTATTCATTTTCCAACAGTTCTCGTCGGCAGCATTCTGATGGTAGTACAGATTGATGTTCTAGGGAATAGTGTGTTTCGCCACACCACATGGAGCCTGTATTTTGTATTTTTCTATCTATATGCTATAGCAATGTTTGAGACAAAATACGCCATCATTGTATGCTTCAAAACAGGCAAGTTTTCACAAATGTTACTTATTTGAAAGTAATCTATATATGGTCTACTCAGGCCAGTAACCATTGTAACGGTTCAGTGGTTCTCTCCCTGGCTTCGGGTCCCATTCTTTGTAGTAGGATTCGATTCGTATCCTGGTTGTCCCTTTTCATTAGGGGCTATTCTTTGTTTGTATGCTATAATTTGTCTTTAGGAGTTTCTTGTAAGCTTATTTTCTCTCATGTTCGGGCATTATTCTGTACTAGTACGGTTCGGTATGTGGTTGTCTCGTTTGGCTTGGGGGCCACTTAGCACAAACTAGGAGTGCTACTTTCTACCACACCGCTAAGAAATATTGTTTTGAGTTTCGAACCAAACTCACATATTATTCAGTGATCAATTTCCTCAAAGACGTCACCATGCAATGAATCATCGTGTGCGTATCTGTATGAAGTATCAACTCTTATATTTCGCTCAGGTACTCGCATTATAGCACAAACCTTACAATCAAGTACATAGAAACATGCAAATTAAAATTGATATTAAATTGACATATTTAGTAGAAAAGATAAAAAATAAATATCAACACAAAATTTCACAAACAGATTTATCCGAATAATTCTTTTACTATGTATTTAAATCTTTGCAGTTTCTGTTCATATATCCTTCTTCATTTTATTTTCTTTTAATTTAGTCCATTGTGAAATTTGCACGCGGAACGGACGGAACGGGAATACTGATTGCGATTACGAAGAAGATACACGCAACAAATTTAACTCATAATAATATTTCCTGTTTAGACCACGTGATAGACAGTAAGTTTCACGAATAAACTTTTAAATAAATATGATTTTTGAGTAGATATTTTCCTTTACGCTACTACGCAGTAATGAAGAAGAAGAATCCTTTCCATAAAGTTAGCTTCCATTTCGCAATCTATTAATAACTGAAAATACATGTACACTACTTTGGCAAAATTATCTAAACGTTTGTCATCACTTGAAAATCAAGTACGATTTTAGAAAAAATTGTAAAATGTATGTTCCACAGGCCATATATCCATTCTTGCCATTCAATGAATACCGCCAGAATAATTACAACAAGTCATTGTTTTTTGTTCCTCTGCCACTACAAAAACTGCAGAGTCGCGACCTGGATAAACATATGTTCACTATTTGGTTGAATTTGAGTTTAATATTCCTTTCAGCAGCGAGGCTATATGAGACGGAACCTACTGATTAACTGAAATCCAAACTACATGAGCTCCCGCCGGGAATCGAATCCGGGTCTTCCACGCCAAAGACGCGCACGCTAACCGCTTAGCCACGGAGGAGCTCTGTTGACTATTACCTATAGATGATGTCAGATATTTACATATTATATTATCTATTACATCAGATCTATTATATTATATAGATATTTTTATCAGACGGAACCTATAATCACAAAGGTGGGGTTACGAGTTGCTCACATATTCCATTCCAGAGACAAAGAGCTACACATACTTACACATGTTTTGACACAGAATAAGTCACAGATTGTCTTGTATTTCACCTAATATCCTCATTCCAGATAGGAACGAGATTTAAATATTGTGATTTTTTCTCGTTAGTATGACGAGGCTGCACGGTTATACCATTCGAAAGGGAAAAGGGCAAGTTGCATTTGGCCGACCTGTTGATTTCAATTTGTAATCTTATCGTTTTCGATAAACTTAATGTAAATATGTCTTCTACAAATGCGCCTATGTAGTGTTTAAGCTACACATTTAAAGATTTCTAACATCAAACATGTCAACGTTCTTGTGTTTCTTCATCGATATCACATGAGGAGAAGCGGATAGAATTTACATTTCAAGCTCTTATGATTTGGTGTGACTAAACATATTCGCCTTTTCCAATGCACAGAGCCTAGCTAGGGGGGCGAGCGGGGCAGTTGTTCCGGGACCTGACAGAAAGAGGGAGCCGAACGAGCAAGAAGAAAGAAAAATTGGAAATGAGGCTTCGCCCCGAAAAAGTAGTTATGCTTTGTTTAGAAGGAATATTAAAAAAAAATGTATATGTGTATATTTTGAGATTTCACTGAGACTGCAGAGGTTCATTATAAAAACTTCTAAGCAATGAAGCAGATTTTATTATTTGAATATAGCAAGTATTTTGCTCTGAGTCGTTATCCTTTCTTTGGGATTCACTACAAAATAAAATTACACTGATTTATCTAGAACATGTAATTTTGTACAAACTATTTGGCTTAACTTGGTAAGCATTTCCTCTTCTGTTAGCAAGCGAATTGTTTTATTTTTTGTACAGATGCTACTAGATGGTGCTACTATCAACGTCTGCCGTCTGGAAAGAATCGATGTAACTATTTGATGGTAGATTAACTGTATGATTCTTTATCGGCAATGCGATGTTGTCACATAGTGGAAATCGCGTCTCCAGATGACTGTAAGAAAGGTACATAATTGTATATATATATTTGACCTGCAGAATAATGCTTCGTGGTCCGTGGGCGCCATTTTGAAAAACACCTGATATACATCGTAAGGATCCACACATTTTAGTGCAAGCACATGTTATCCATACAGCAGGTGCTATTGTTTAAAAACATCAGTACAGCAGACGATATACATAAAGTAACCAGAAAGACATAGGGTTGCGAAATCTGAAAAATGAAAGGCACCCCCTCAAAATTCCCTATGATATAGGTCCAACTGTGAAGTATCTGTGTTCGGACCCATCCAGCATGAGAAGCAAATGTACTATCGTAAACAAAAGTGCGTTAGGCCTAGCACATGTATTCTGCATAAGCTTAATAGATACGTTGTTCTATAAATGAGAAACTGAATCCGGCATTGATCATTATATTGTATTTACTAGTAACTGCCACTTCTTTAAAATTATCAAAACAGATTAACAAAAGTATATTAATCTTTACGTGACAATTTTGGATTTAGAAAATGAAATTTATTCTTTAAGCTTATACTTCAACTACAAGAAATTACTTTAAGAAATCCTTTTTTACTCTCAAAAAATGTATAAAGCTTCTTACAAATAAATTTCAATTTTTCCTTGATACAGTCCCTGTCATCTGTTTGAAATTATCTAAACAGATGAACGAAATATATTAATAGTTGGTAGATTGTGAAAGCTGACAATTTTGGATTTATAGAATGAAAATTACTTTTGAACTAGATGGAATTGCTTGGAATTAGATACAAATTTGAGAAAACCGGTTATAAAGAAGTTCGTACCGGGTCACCGGCTTTAATCAAAATAACAGCAATATTTCCGGCCAGGCCGGTGAAAAACCGGCGAACTGACAACCCTAGGAAGACACGAATCCAACACGACGGAACCCTACAACTTTTAAAGAAAAATAAAGATGAATCTGAATTGCGTTCCCATTCATTTTATTTCAAGTAACACCCACTTTTATTGCCTATGGCTAAACAGTTCTGCCAGTGATGATAATGAAAATTAAATAATTGACGATTATTCAGGCAATCAGTAGTATATATTTTAAAAAAAATATGTTAATTTATTTACTAATTAATTAAAGATTGTTATTAGATTAGTTGGATATTAATGGATTCTTACTACTATATATCTTGTATTTACAGTTTCAAATGCTGTGTGGTTTGTGCTAATGTATATATTTGCTGCATTAATCATAACGTCATCCTTTCATAATATCCCTTCAGTCTCTATGGTATTCAAGCTCATTGGAAGCATAATGCCGTCTATCAATGTCGTTTGGGGCTACAGTCTAATAGTCACCTTGGAAGCTAAAGGTAATTTCTATATATATATGTCGAAAAATGAAGAAAATAGTTACTGACTATTCGTGCACAGAAATAGAAGTTACAGTAAGAATCCTTGCCACTCACATCTTTCGGGGAGTTCAACATTTTCAAGATCTCTGCAGTTTGTAGGAAGTGAAACGATTTAGACAATGAAATAGGAATATGAATGTACCATTAACTTAGTAGGAACTTACCGCTTACACCAAACTTTGAGTATAAACATTAACTAGTATTTGCACCGGATGGCACTTTTTAGAAAGGTTCAAAAATCTGGTGTAAAGTCTACAAAATTGAAATATATATGAAAAATATATTACATAGTATTTAAGATAAACATTTCATGATGATGTTAGCTAACTTTACTAAAGTGAAAACTTCGTTTGCATTTTATATTCTATTATATTGTTACTGTCACTACCTGTAACAGTAGCAAGCGATGAGAGTACTTTATTTTTTTTCAAAAACTAAAAATTATTAAAATTTATTTACGCTCTACATTGGCTGAAATTTAATTGGAAGAACTTGCCATTATTTCAATTGAACATGAAACCGAAAGAAAAAAATGGACAATTATGGCCTCATTTTTGATTTTGTGAGTATCAAGTCAATTGAAGTTTCTATTTAAAAACTATAGTTATGTTCCACTTTTAAAATAAAAACATAATTAAGAATGTGTGTTAAGATAAGTAAGGCTACAAATGAAACAATGTTGTAAGGCTACAAGCAACATCATTTCTCTTTTTTCTTTGGTTTCAATTGGCAGTATCAGCGAGATTTTTGATATGATAGTTTTACTTGGCGTGGCATAATTGCCATAGGTTTTTCTTAATTTACTTTCTATCGAATGAATGAATAAACGTACTTAAGCTTATGTTATTAAAGAAACATGACCAGTAATTATATATTCAGCTGGTGGTCTAAAATTCGCACCCACACTCAGCGTAGGGTGATACCTTACATCAAGTGAAAGAGAAAAGTTCTTATAAACTTAGATCGGGAAACGCCTCATTTCATAGTGATAAGCCAGAAAAGAATTGAAAAATCATTTTTTGAAACGACCCCGCTTGAGAACTACGACTTCTACCCCAAGCAGTTCCAGGAATTACACAAGAACTGGCATGCCCTCTACCTAAATATCCATGTTTCGAATTCCTCCGGTACCAGCGAATGGAATGATCAATTATTACTTAAAAGATATTCTCGTGTCCTAGCTTTCTTTTGTACAATTCATTTCGCTGGTGAGAGACAATTGTAAAACATGGATATTTAGATAAAGTGCATACCATTTCCTGTGTAATTTCTTGAACACTTGCAATAGGACTCATAGTTTACATGTTCACAGGCAAGGGCGTTTTAAAACGTGATATTTTTCATTATCTGTAGTTTATATATATATATCTCAAAAGCGGCCTATTCATATTTATTAGAATTTTTCCTTTAATTTAAGTAATTACTCCGCGCTTTTCATTACTATTAAGCATTCTGCTTGTTAGCATGTCCTGGGACTAATGAGTTTTTATTTTTTGCCTGGGAATGTTTCCTCTACGTTTTTCGAGCTTCAGCTTATGATTCCCAATATTTTCTTCTATTTTTGAAATCTTTGATCAGATCTGCTCTTCTTCCTATTCGTCGCTTTGCTTCCATCTTTCCCTCTATAGCAGCATGAAGAAGATAATTCCTTCACAAGATATGTCCAATTCAATTCGTCTTCCTATGAAGGATTCTGGTTAAAAGCGCTCTTCTCTCATACCCATTTTAAAACATCTTCGTTTGTTACTCTCTCTATCTATATTATCTTATCTATCTTCCGTTATGTCTAAGTCTCTGAATCACACTGTCCAGTACCCCATATATAGTGCTTCACCAGCTTCCATAATCCAATACGGCTACGGCAATTCTTGATCTGATCGCTTTGATGCAGTAAGTGTCTCTTGTTAAAGTACTTCCCAGATATTTGAAATAATAGATTTCCTTAAGTTCTCTTTGTTCTACACTGACACTCAAGAGCGCGTTTCGACGGAATACTTTTATGACTTTCGATTTTTCGTCTTCTATTTCCATTCGATATTGTTTCCCAGTATCAACTATTTTGTCCATCTTCTCCTGCGGTCCTTCTTAGGTTTTAGCTATAACAACCGTGTCATTTGCATACCTGATCTTGTTAATGATTTGCCCTCCACTTTTGAAACCTCCAACTCCTATTAATGCTTCCTTCATTGAACCTTCACTGTAGATGTTGAATAATTGGGGTGGCATATTACATCTTTATCTGAATCCTCTTCCAATCTCCACACTATTGGTTTCTTCTTGATTCAAGCGCAACTTCACTCTTTGTTCTACGTACAGGTTGCGAATAAATCATCGATCTCTACAGTTAACCCTGATTTCTTTAAATACTTTTAGAAGTTTCGTCGAATTAACTAGGTCTAAAGCTTACGCCAGTCAATGAAATACAATGTCAGGAGCTCGTTCTGATACATTGCTTATCAACTCAAGAATCTGATGCCTTTTCATTTTCAGAACACAAATTGATCCTCCTGCAACATCTCTTCTATCTTACTTTCCAGCCGCCTGCTCAATATGTGCTCAATAATCTTTCTAGTGGGAAGTAAGGCTTATGGTTCTGTGATCAGTTCTTTGCTTACTTTTTCTTGGATAACCGTTGTAACTTCAAGAAAATTCTATGGTCATTCTCCACTCAGGTAGATTTTGTTAATAAGTGAAGTCAGCACTTTCATTGTATTGTCTCCTTATCCCTTGAGCAAATCCGCTGTATGTCGTCGTTTCCAATGGTCTTCTTCCTTTGTATGTCTTCGATTGCTTATACTACTTCACTTTGCAATATATTGGGTCCTTTTCCTTCATCATTCAGTTTCCTCTGCTTCAGTCGTCATATCTTTTGAGTGTCTCTTCTGGCCGTACGAATCCTTTATGTATTCTTCCCACATTCTAAAGATTCTTTGATGATTAATGAATACAAGACCTTGATCTTCGATTCCAATCGTGTGTGTGTGTACTTTTGTTAACTTTTGCTCCTAATCCTTGTGCTTTCTGATATATTAAATCATATCTGTCGGGCCGTTAGACTTACTGTACATTATTTATTCATATATCTGTTCATTGTACTTCTCTCTGACTCTATCAGTTTCTCTTTCGTTTAGATGCACTAGTCCTAAATGGTAGAAGTCCTAAAAATAATTTAGCTTCACAAGTCCTAAACGACACAAGTCCAAAACTACAGAAGACATAATATTTAGGATTTACGAACGTTACCCTTCGCTGACAGAACCTTGCTTCTCATCCTCACTATTAAGGGGACAGTGGCTCAGTGTAGAGCGCTTACCTCTAGTGCATGGGGTCCTTATGGTTCGATCCCTGGCCAAGCAAGTTTGTGGTGGACAACATCGTGCTCAAGGGTTTTCTCGGGGTACTTCTGTATCCTTCTAATTTCTCATTCCACCAATTCTTCTATCATCATTCACTTGCTTTAATCACCGTCTTCCTTAGCCTAACAGGTACAATAGTCGGACGTTAAACTTCATTTCATTTTCGTTCAAGATTTCAACGAAAATGAAGATTTCATTTCATTTTCAATCCCACTATTGCGGCCTGATAGATTTGCTTTTCCCTGGAATTTTGAAGAGTGACTCCTTCGATGTCACACTCCCCTATCTCCGTCCCCTGGTGTCCAACACCTCAAGTCTTGGCCTGTTTATATTTATTGCGTTCAATAAGCTCGATCAAACCCTAACATTCCTTGCTGACCAATAATCTAAGAGCCTGTTTGTTATCTCATCGTCACGGTTTAATGCAAACTGTTGCGTAAATGAGGAACGTTTAAAAACTAACTTGAAGTCACGTAAGATTTGTGTGAAGTTCTCAAATACTCATATAAACGCGGAGATAGCTTTATAGTCTTGTGGCTTACATTTGAACAAGGGAAAATATACATCACTAATGATTAAGGATATCCTTCAAATTAAGTTTACGTTGCGAAATTCCTTATAATGTTCCATCTCTTTACCGTAGTTAAATCAAGGAAACTAGAAAGGTATTCTGATCTGATAATAACACTGAATAATTGTATAAATAGCACCAAATTTCATTTTTCAGTCCATAATTACACCAATTAGATTACAATAAAATTACAAGATTAATTTTTAACATTTGGAATTCTCTTCGTTCCGGTTTGATTGTAGATTGTGATTTGACGATCCAGAGCAGGTTTTAAAACAATTTTAGAACCTATTATTTCCAGTACGAGTGAAACGGACTAATATTGAAATATTAAGTAACTATGGTAATTGTAATTAATATATCTAACTCACAAGACAATAACCAGGATCAGAAAATAATTAGAATACCTCTGTTTTCTCTTTTTTAACTTTTTAAAGTGAAATTGCTCCATCTATCACAAGTCAAAGAGATGTGTACTGTAACCTCCACACCGTTCACGAGACACATTGGCCTGTCCCATAATTCGTTCAATGTAATTTGTCTCGTCTTTTAAATAAATTATGGAAATTTGGAAACAGATATTAAACTCGTAGAGTCAGAATTAAAAATGGATATCAATCTTATAACATGAAGGTAGAATTCTAATCTTCCATAGGTTGACTGTATGGCTGTCTGTGCTGCTGTCAAACAAGTGTAAAGGACGAAGAAACAGTAGGCAGCTTTTGAGGTTTTCAATCCACTGGTAAATATTTTGTCGTGGTAAAACAATGCCCTTGTATTGTGTTAAAAGCATTCTACGGATTTCAGCCATATTCACTCCGCAACAATTCAAAGCAAACTGAATTGACAATGGTGAAACCTACTTCAAGCGAAAACAATGGTGCCATCTATCGAATTGCAACCACAGAAAGCCATACAACCAACTTACAGACGATTAAAACAGGCGTGCACATACTTATTAGCTTACCCTCGCACTATCTTTCTTTACTTAGGTATTGGTTCTCAATGGTATAATGTCTGGGATCGAGATGCCACTACGGATTCTATGTGCATGGGTGATGTCTTTCTCTTGTTTATACTAAATATTCTGTGTACGAATATTTGCAGGTGGTACGTAACTAGACCACGGCCAAGAATACATCCATTGAAGAAGTTATGGAATTGTTGCAAATCAGTAAGTTTTTATGAGTTACCATTGACACTATAATAAACATTGGTAGCTTCTGAGAAAAATAGAAGCAAAAGTGATCTAATTAATATTGGTCTAAAAATATCTTCTTTCAGCTATTATAATAAACTTAGGTGATTCCTGGGACGAAAAGATGTCTCCTTTCTTACTATAAGTTGCAAAAAGTTTGATAGATTATTTGAGATTATGAGACGTAGCTAAAGTACCTAGAAAAGAATTCTACCTAACTACTTACATCTTAAAACAATACTGTAGCAACACATAGAATTCATAGATGATGTTGCACAATAAAACCCGAACTCAATACTTTAACGTAATCACGACCAATGTCAGCTGGATAGGAAAACATTTTAAAAGTTAATCGTAGGCCTATCCATGTAAGTACAGTAGGCCTACCATTGTATCACTAACATAAGTTGTCTTCTTTGCAATGTATAATTTCGATCAACGCTGTGACCTTTATCGATAACCCGTCTGTTTGTTCCTGGAACCTGTTTTCCTCCACAAAATTATGTAGATTTAATGTAATACCTTTTAAAATAAAAAGTGAACCCGCAAACTATTCTGAAAACACTATAATTACATCACTATTTGCGCATACTTGACAATAATTTACTTTCTTCAAATATGCTATCCTCTTTAAATCCTGCAAGAACTGTGGCAGTCCTTTTACAACGAATTTTTAATGTTCACTTTTTAAATTGTAGCAAGGTACTCTCTTGACTTGAAAATTTCAAGGATTATTTTTTTCACTGTGATTCTTTTCCCCTTATAACGCTAATCGTTTATGTGACAAATCGATTACATATAATATATATTTTTGTTCTAAATGTACATGCCTCAACAGAAGATAAAAAAGACATAGGCGCCGACTTTGCGGCAGCAGGACACTTTTGGCGTCCCCAATATTTAAGGTGGGCTCCTCGTCCCCCCCCCCTTCCCAATATAATCCAGTCGAGGAAGAATTAGCAAAGAGGAGCAATAATTTATGTTGTAAACTTCGTTGTGCCTTTAATCCAATATTAGGAATAGCCTTCTTATTCGATAGAAAACGGTGTTTTTAATAGAACACTGAACCTTCAACCAACATTCTGGCAACACTGATATGAAAAGTAAAGATCAATGTGTTACTCAAACTTGAAGTGAAGTTTCCAAATTTTGAACTTGAATTTCTTTTAATGCCTTTAGGCAAATTTGATTTGGGTTGTAAATTTCACAGCGGAGCGGATGTAGCGGACCGAGATATGAAGGAGGGAAGGGGCCTCTATCGAGCAGCTGATAGAAAACAGCTGAATATGATTATATATTTATTCACTTCCTCCCCCCCCCCCAATATTTTCGTCAAGTCGGCGCCTATGTAAAAAGATAAGAGGCGTTTTTACGAAGAAGAAGAACGGGTATGATAGGAGATTAAGTCAGCATAAGGAAAATAATGACAACGGCGTTAGATCCGTGAACTTTGAAAAATCCAAAAATCTTATTGAGAAGAATATAAAAGGACCTCGCACTTTTCTTATGGAAAGTGGCTTTCGGCTAATGTTGTTCAAACTTCGCTGGTTGATAGTTCTTAACATGTGGATCAAAAGTCTTAATGGGCACAAAGACCGAAATCCACTCCTTCCCCCCAAACAACCGCCTCCAAGTAGCTGGGGGGGACGATTGAACTGATTTCAGCATGTAAAACAATTTGTTGTTTTAATCAACTCAACAAGGACCCCAAACAACCACATGTTAGACTATCAAACTACCCCACTTGACATCGCCCTTTGCCCCCCACATATCCCCCCCCCCTCGCGAATTACCTTACGGATGTTCCATATTACTGTAGTTTATAGTTGCGCGTATGTGTTGAAATACCTACAGTTTTGGTCTCACCGACGATATAATGGGTTTCACGTATCGCTGATTACGAATCTGAGGTGAGAGTTCTAGAATTCAAGATGGAGGATCAATATGGCGGATCTAAAACACGAAACTCCTGAATGTAGCCACAAATAGCTGTTTACTAGGGTATTTTGGGTCGTTGGTTACGAATCTGAGGTCAAAATTCTTGAATTCAAAATTGCAGATCCAATATGGTGGATAAAAACGTCGAAGCCACAAATCGTAGTAGACTAGAGTGTTTTTAGATCGCTGTTTAAGTACGCAACATTCCTTGATACTTCAGCCACCATGTAGAATTATTCTGCACCCTTGCCCTTTACCAAAACCCACCACAGATATCTTAATGCTGAACGGTGTTAAAATAATTCATCAATTATCTGTTCATTATTTTCATCATTTCGGTTTGCAGCATCTAATGCGGTACTTAGCAATGAGTCATCGGGATATCTAATATTCTGTAAATGTCGTGCATGGCCTAAATACCACAAGACACTTGCAACGTGCGCACAAGTACCTAATGTACGAGCACCGCTTTGACATATACAGTAGTAACCTTGAATAACATTTTGATCATAATCCTGGTCATCTTCATCATTGGCTACATATGCTATGAAAACTTGATGCTTAGTTGCATTGCGGAATAATCCTGGTCATCTTCATCATTGGCTACATATGCTATGAAAACTTGATGCTTAGTTGCATTGCGGAATAGCATATGTAGCACATGTAGCCAATGATGAAGATGACCAGGATTATGATCAAAATGTTATTCAAGGTTACTACTGTATATGTCAAAGCGGTGCTCGTACATTAGGTACTTGTGCGCACGTTGCAAGTGTCTTGTGGTATTTAGGCCATGCACGACATTTACAGAATATTAGATATCCCGATGACTCATTGCTAAGTACCGCATTAGATGCTGCAAACCGAAATGATGAAAATAATGAACAGATAATTGATGAATTATTTTAACACCGTTCAGCATTAAGATATCTGTGGTGGGTTTTGGTAAAGGGCAAGGGTGCAGAATAATTCTACATGGTGGCTGAAGTATCAAGGAATGTTGCGTACTTAAACAGCGATCTAAAAACACTCTAGTCTACTACGATTTGTGGCTTCGACGTTTTTATCCACCATATTGGATCTGCAATTTTGAATTCAAGAATTTTGACCTCAGATTCGTAACCAACGACCCAAAATACCCTAGTAAACAGCTATTTGTGGCTACATTCAGGAGTTTCGTGTTTTAGATCCGCCATATTGATCCTCCATCTTGAATTCTAGAACTCTCACCTCAGATTCGTAATCAGCGATACGTGAAACCCATTATATCGTCGGTGAGACCAAAACTGTAGGTATTTCAACACATACGCGCAACTATAAACTACAGTAATATGGAACATCCGTAAGGTAATTCGCGAGGGGGGGGATATGTGGGGGGCAAAGGGCGATGTCAAGTGGGGTAGTTTGATAGTCTAACATGTGGTTGTTTGGGGTCCTTGTTGAGTTGATTAAAACAACAAATTGTTTTACATGCTGAAATCAGTTCAATCGTCCCCCCCAGCTACTTGGAGGCGGTTGTTTGGGGGGAAGGAGTGGATTTCGGTCTTTGTGCCCATTAAGACTTTTGATCCACATGTTAAGAACTATCAACCAGCGAAGTTTGAACAACATTAGCCGAAAGCCACTTTCCATAAGAAAAGTGCGAGGTCCTTTTCACATTTATAAATGTATTTGAATTTCACGAGATGGAAAAGCATATAACCAAATTGATCATATTTTAGTAGATAGAAGAAGACAGTCTAGCATAACCCGTGTTTCTTCGTTTAGAGGTGCTGTTACACAGATCACTACCTGGTAGCAATGATAATAAGAGGGAGATTATCATTGAATAAAGGAAATATTCAATATCTGAAAACAGAGAAGTTTCATTTTAAGAAGTCAGAGGAGGGTCAGGCAAGAGGGGAAAATCAGATTGAAGTATCGAATATATTCTCGGTCTTAGAGAATTCAAATTCAGTAACCTTGAGAATACCTGGGTTGAAATTTGAGATGGCATTAAAATTTCACCAAAAGAAAAATTGAGGCACACGAAAATACACGGGAGCAAACCATAGTTCAACCAAAAATGCATCAAAACTAGCAGAGAAGTAAAAACATGCAAAACCGGGTTGGCTACAAAATCCGAACGATGTAAATAGCTAAACTTTCGTTGACATCCAAAATATTTAGAAGAAAGAAACGCAATTTTTTAAAAGCTAACATTAATGAACTTAAAACAAAAACATTCTTGACATGTATAAGAGCATCAACGAAATTAAGAAAAGCTATCAACCTCTCGCTTATATACTAAAGAAAGCAGACGGTACAATTCTCACTGATACAGATAGCCTCTTGAATACATGAAAAGATTGTTTGGCGTTTTGGTTAACGCGTAGCCAAAAAATTATGTGCGTGGAGAAAGGGAAGTGAACACAGTAGAACCATATATTCTAGAGCCTAACCGAACACAAGTATTAAGCAGTATATATATATAAACTAAAGAAACACAAATCTCCGGGTGTACACGAAATTCCTGCTGAGTTAATTTTAGCTGGAGGGAAAGAATTGTGAAACAAGATACACAAACTCATTCTCATTATCTGGAACAAGGAGGAATTGCCACAAAAGTGGATAGAATCAATCATTGTTCCAAATCACAAGAAAGGCGACAAAACTCATATTAGTAATTATTGACGCATTTCTCTTCTGTCAACATCCTATAAAATCCTCTCAAACATTTAATTAGCAAGATTAACTTTATACGCAGATGAAATTGTTGTAAATTATCAGTGCGAATTTAGGCAAAATCGATCAGCTATCGTTCAGGTATTTACCATTCAACAAATAGTCGAAAAGAAACGGGAATACAATAATCCCTTACTTCAATTGTTTCTTGATTTTAAAATGACCTACATTTTGGTTAATCGTGAAGCGTCGTACAATAATCTTACAGAATTTGGAGTACGAAAAAAGCTACGTAGACTAAGATGAGTAGAAATGAATCCCAAAGTAAGGCTTGAGTAGAAAAATTCTTGACTACGAACTTTTACGTCGAGAATGACCTGAAACAAGGAACTGCGCTGTCGCCATTGTTATTCAACTTTGTTCGGTAATATGGTATGAGAAAGATCAAAGATAGCAACCAGGGCCTAGAGTTGAATGGATGCACCACGTTTTGGTCTATGCTGATGATGAAAAATCTGATAAGGGATGATGAGAGAACAGGAGAAAGAAATCCAGAAGTTTTATTAAACGCGCGGAAAGACATTGATATAGATATAAATGCAGAGGTAATTAAGTACATGGAAATTTACTGAGATCATAATATTGTAAATTATAAATAGGTCGAAATATCAAATAATACTTTCGACAGAGTGGAAACTTTCAGATATTCAGGATCAATATAATTAGACCAAAACCGTATCGACGAAGAAATTAACTTTCGACTGAAAGCAAGCAACTTGTGTTGTTGTTCATTTCAAAATCTTATGTCGTTTCTAATTCTGTCGAGGAATTTGAAGCTTCAAATATATAAAAGGATAATCATGCATATTGTGCTGTATGGTTGCGAAACATGATCGCTTACTCTGAGAGAAGAACGCAGACTGAAAGTATTTGACGATATACTCAGAGACGAATATTCAGACCCAAGAGGAAGGAGAGTGGCGAAAGGAGGAAACTTGATAATGAGGAACTGCATAATTTACACCGTTGATCAAACATTATTATGGTCATCAAGCCTAGGAGGCTCAGGTGGGCAGGTCGTATAGTCAGAACGAAAGAAAGTTGGGACTTTTTTTATGTTTTAACTGGAAATCCAATCGGAAAAGGAGCACTAGGAAGATCTAGGTGCAGATGGGAGGACATTATTAAGATGGATCTCGCAAAAGTAAGAACTAAAAACTAGACTGAATCCAGTTGGCTAAGGATAGAAGTCAGTGAGGAGCTTTTGTAAACTCAGCATTGAACCTCCGAGTTTCATAGGCCATAGACTTAGTGATATCTTCTTTTCAAATCGTCAGTTTAAATAACTGTTCTACTACTTGGTCTCTGACTCCAAAATATTTGACAATATTCTTATTGTGCTCGAATAGGTCCGCAAATAATATTTATACTATTGGGTAGACGTAGTCACCTAAACTTCCTTGATATGCTTATAATGTGACTCAGCTGCCCAATGCAACAAAGTGGTAGCAGAATATTGTGATATGGTTCAAACTATGAAAGAGCCGCTACCATTGTTGCATAGTTGCATACTGGGGAGAGTCAAGCGAAGACTGTTTGAAGTTAATATTGTATGATTGCTGTAGCATTTGCCCAGTGTTGGGGAAGAGGGTAAAGATTTACTAATCCGATGAAATAGCACGTTTGCATTCCTTGTTCTGTTGTCATTGCACCATGTACAACACCTCTGAAGATTCTGATGTGTCACTTCCATTTTATATGTTTTTAAATTACTTTTCACTGTTTGGTTAACCTCTACAGTTTTATTGTGTTCGTTCATCTGTGTGGTTATTTGGTGATCGTTATAACTTGTCATATGCTTTCTTCACTAAGAAAACTTCGACTGGAGTCCATAGACAAAGAACACACCCAAATAGCTGAAACAACTTTACAAAATAAGAAGAAATACAACTTGTAAAAGCTATACAGAACGAGGTCAATATAATGTGATAAAATTTTATTATTTACATATATTATATGTTCGTTCCTCGTTCTCCTGCTTGCTTCTACTTATAACTTTTAGTACCTGATCATAGTTTAACTTGGTTAAACATAGAATGTAATAATAATACAGTGAAACCTGTCTTTAGCGGAATCGAGCGGGACTTGCAAAAATTTCCGTTAAAGTCAGGTTTCCGCTTAGTGGAGGTAGACCTTTCCTTTAAAAAAAAAATACATGCTTATAAAGGGGCATACTGAGAAAATATATTGCTGTACGTACATTGTTCGATTACAGTGCTTCTTTCTTCTACGAATAAATACACAAAAAAATTAATATGAATACAAAATATACTATACATACGTTTTCTTTATTTTTCTAATAGCCAAGCAGGGTTTTCTGTGTACATTGCTGCTTGGCTGCTTGACTTTCCGCATACACTTTAGCCTGAGAAATTATACTAAATGAATCAGAATCATTTTTCCATAAGGCAAATTTTTGCACTTCCTTTAAACTTCTGAGAGCATCTTGATATGTATTTATTCTACACTCTTCTTCGAACTCCGTATCGTATTCCTCTTCTTCCTCTATCTCGTTTTCTTCTTTCCGACATTCCGTATGATTCTTGATTAAGTTGCGGGGATTAAGGACAATTTGTGGGGGTAAATATGAGTAGTGGTTGGGGAAGGTCTACACTGTCCAGAAATATTTAACAAAAGAACGAACATTTTATCGCAGACAGTATAATGTATATGTCTCACAAAATGTCTAAACATCTTCTAAACGCTGTAGTCCGGAACTCAGAATTTTCCGTTAAATGTTTATTTTTCTTTCCGTTGTCCGCGTAACACAATTTCCGCTTAATAAAGGGACTTTTTAAACGTTTTGTTCTCCAAAATTCATAGGACCGTGAAATATTTCCGTTTAAGACAGTTTTCCGTTTAATAAAGGGTCCGTTGAAGACAGGTTTTACTGTAATAATAATAGAAATTTTTTCACTACAGTTTCAACATAATCATCCGGACATGTTTACCTTATGTTGAAAGCAGTCTATATAGTGAGAAACAAGGAAAAAGGCTAATGCTCACCGCAAAAAAATAGAAGTGTTTTTTCTTCTACATGTACGAAGCGCTTTCGGAAAAAAGTTACTCCATCATCAGCTTGCTTAAAATTCAGAAAGGATTAAAAACATGAAGGAGAATGTGAAAAGGCAAAGAATGGTTAAAAGAAGTAAGATACAAATCTTCTGTCAAAAATTAAACACATGGAAATAGCACTCACTGTCATTGTTCACTGCATTTCACTGTTTTCTTTCCTTGCTTTCCAGATGGCGAAAGTATGTAGTGGAAAGATTACTCCAAATCGTATTTATTTCACCCTTATCTAGATTAAGTATGGGTTTCCCTTTACGGATATATTAATATAATTCTTTGATTCTTCGTTCCGTTGCTGTTTTTGCTTTTTCAATTAAGGATGACTCTGCAATGTTATGGTTATAATCTCTAAGATGCATTGCTAGACCAGCTCTTGCGGGCTTCGAGATTTTGAAGTACGGATATGTTCAGTTATTCTAGTGCCTTTTCACATTCTCCGTCATGTTTTTTTTTTAATTGTTTTTGAATTTTAAGCAGGCTGATGATGGCAGAAATTTCTCTCGAAAGCGCTTCTTACATGTAGAAGAAAAAAACTCTGTTATTTTTTGCGGTGAATATTAGCCTTTTTGCTTGTTTCCCACCAAATATCATCACTACTCGCAATATTGTGAAATCTATTATATACTTAATGTACTTTCAGAGACACTCTTCCCAAACATCTAACCAGTTCAAGGAAATTAATCAGAAGTATTTTGAAAGCTGTAGCTGTCGGAAGATAATAAGAATTAGAGCTTTAGGAAAATATTACAGAAACAATCGTGGAGTAAAGAAGAACGTGTTGAAAAATATTAACTTTGATATCTGCGAAAATTCAATCACTGTTCTCTTGGGTGTCAATGGAAGTGGGAAAACTACATTGTTAAATATTATTACAGGTGAGTTCTTTAGGTCAGGTTTAGATATTTCTGATATTTGGTTCACGTCTAAAACATGACTTCGTGTAGGCATATAGTTTTCTTTCTTTTTAGCCTCAATTGAGATTCCGTATTTTCAGTTAAAAACATAAAAAAAATAATACAGTTACATTTTTTAAATAATATATTTACAATGTTGTACAACGATATTGAATATTACTGAATTATAATAGTGAACTAGAAACAAGATCATGGATATTTAGTTAAAACTAACGTGAAAAGCTTACAGTATAATTGGGTACAAAATTATAATAGATTAGTTAGAATAAGATGTATCATAGTTACATTAAAAGAAAAGTGAAAAGCTTAAATTATTCTTAAATATTCAAATGTAATCATCATCATAGGTATTCTGTCATTATTGGCAGGTCACTTGTCGCTGCTGACAAGCATCCATACTCCACGGTCTTCCCCTAACGTCTTCGTTTTCACGTACGATTATTCTGTTTGGATATCGTCCATTAGTTGTCATCTCCTTCTCCTCCTCCCTCTCTTTCCTGCCACCATACCCTCTAGCATGTCTCTCATAATATAGTTCCTTCTTATCCAATGTCCCAACCAGCTTCTCTTCCTGTTCTTAATAACTTAATATCTAAAATTGTTCATTTCTCCCTGATCTTTCTAATACCCTGTCATTTGTTTTCCACTCGACCCAGCTAATTCTCTCCATTCTTGTCTACACCCACATTTCGAAAGCTTCCAGTTAATTTTCATAATTTATACTTAATGTCCATGTTTCTGATCCATACAGTATAATACTCCATACAAAGCATTTTATGAGTCTTTTTCTCAACTCTTTATTTAGTCTCTCACAAAATAGTATTCTCCTCCTTGGAAAGGCTTCTTTCACCATTAAACCTGGCTTATACTTCACGATCACACTTCATATCATCACTAATAATACTACCCATGTATCGAAAACTAGTCACTTGTTCTATTTTCTCCCCTCCTACTTCTATATTTGATACCAACGGCTTCGTTTTAATTGCCATGGCTTTTGATGTAATGTAATAGTGAACCAAAAATAAGAGATAAAATACATTAAAACAAATATAACAAGATTTACAATATTTTCGTTTTTTTTAGTTGATCGTCCTAAAGGCTAAGGGAGACGGTGATGATGTTAATGAATAAAATAGTGAATGAGGAAAGTAAGAGGAAACAGGAGAACCTTAAGAAATGATACTTGCATCAACGTATACATGGAAAGCTTGCAGTATTGTTGGATACAAAATTGTAATGGTTACCAAAAATAATGGAAAAGATATTTATATTAAACCAAAACTGAAAAGTTTCTCATTGTGACATATCAGTATTCTTAACAGTTTTCTTTCTTTTTTTTTTTTTTTTTCGTGGAAAGTAACTGCATACAGTAAAGTTTTGCTTATGCAGGTATACAAGTACAGGGTGATCCGGAAGTAGGCGTATCCACACCCCTTTTGTTTCAACAGTATAGCGTTAGTTATGGTAGAATGTCTGTATACAGTTACCTTGAAGTCTTAAGAGTCATAAACACCGGTATGATCACCATCCATCTCGTAATACAGATGAATTCTGCGCCAAGTTCTTGGAGATGTTTTGTGGAGATACTTCGAAGTCACGAGGGTGAAGGCGTATTCTACAGCCTTCACCAGGTCCCTTTGCCTGACCTCCAAGAAGTTCCGATCTGACGACACCAGACAATGCTCTCTGGGTTTTCGTAAAGCAACAAGTAAGAAACACTCGATATCACACAACGCAGGAATTACGAGCAGCTGTGGAACACGCCTTCTCCCTCGTGACTCTCGTGACTCCGGAGTATCTCTGCAAACGTCTGCGAGAACTTGGTGCAGAATTCAGCTGTGTTACGACATGGATGGTGATCTTACCGATGTTTATGACTCCTAAGACTTCAAGGTAACTGTGTACAGACATTCTACCATAACTAACATTATACTGTTGAAACTAAAGGGGGACTACTCCCACTTCCGGACCACCCTGTAGATCATAGGTAGAGCTAAATTATACTCCGAAATCGCTTTCTCCCACCACCAAGTTTTATTACAAAATCCTCCTTTCTATAAGCAGTATGATAAAAATCACTATAATGTAAAATCCTCTAATACTTGGGTAAAATATAGTACCCCAAGGCCAGAGCAGCATAGAGAAGAAGGGAGTGAATTTAGGATACCCAATGCTCCACTCAAGCAGAGATGGTTAAAGCTCACAAAGCTCCACGCAAGCTATGTGATGAGGTTAGAAATTCCAACAGAGCTTCATGGAAACTAAATAGGGAGGAAAAGAGACCTAGAGCTCCGAGCAAGCTAAAGGCTTTGGGTTAGGTTCCTCTCAAAGCTCCAGGCAAGCTGAGAGGGTGGAGGAGAAGACTGAAAATAATCGCTAATAATAATAATAAACTGGTAACCCTTTCGGGATCTTATCGTACAATTTGTACGATACGAGTGTTTCATGGTACATTGCGTTATAACTCTCCTATTTGAGCTTTTTCGTCCGGTTTTTTTTTTTTTTTTTTTTTCAAGTCCAGAGGCATTGTAGAAGACGTTACGTATGGTTTCACACCTTCCTATGCGTCGAGACATAGGAAGTGATGAAGTCATAATTTTAAACAATATATTTTCTTTTATTAAGCCTATGTGCATTATTTTTTGCACGTAGAAGATTGAAATTTTGCACAAACATTCAGTCCACCGAGTAGTATTTACCAGTTTTTTTTAGATTTCTGCGTTAGCAGAAGGGGGTCCAGGGGGACAAAAAAGATTAAAAAAAGGATTCTTTTTTTTTACCAAAAAAAGCTTTTTCACTATTTTTACGCCTCAGATACATTATGGGGACCCGTAAATGGCACCGTCTAAAAGGCAGTTCTATTCTGAAGAGAATGATGTGCAAACCATGATCCTAGGGTAATTAGGGATGTCTCAGGGAATTTTTACAAAATATCCTTCTGTATACGGGAATATGGAACATTGTCGGTATATATATATATATATATACATATATATATATATATATATATATATATATATATATATATATATATATATATATATATATATATATACTATACGGGCTTACTTTTGCACCTAGAAGATTGAAATTGTGCATAAACATTCAGTCCACCCAATAGTATTTAACAGATTTTTCTCAGATCTCTGTGTTAAAACAGGGGGTCCATAGGGGCAAAAAGTTGAAAACAGGAATATTTTACCAAAAAATCTTTTTTCTTCGGGATTTTCCCTGTTTGATACATGATGGAGACACGTGAGTCGTATCGTCTGAAAGTCAATTCTATTCTGAAGAGAATGATTGGCGGATTATAGTCCTAGGGTAAATAGAGATGTCTCAGGAAATTTTTTACCTGAGATCAGGGCCTTTTGCGGTAATTTGGGGCATTGTGGGGATTCTTGATAAAATTTCTCCCGCTCTTACTATTCAAGATAGAAACTTGAAATTTGGCACACACATTCAGTATACCAAGTACTATTTATCAGATTTTTTGAGATCTCTACATTCACACAGGGCCGTTCCAGAGGGGCCCAAAGTGTGATTTTTTCCCCGAAATTTTTCCTTTGGCATCACTTTTCTCTCTCCTGGTATATGGTATGCGCATGTAAATGATACTATTTGAAATCCTGCTCCATTCTAAAGAGAATGAGATATGAACCATGATCCTAGTATAAATAGTGACGATGCAGTAGCTGCTTGACTGAAAGTCTAAAAAATACCCCAAAAACCCAAGATTCAGAAAAGGGTAATAATATTATTAACCGTGAAGATTAAAGTTTCTTTCCCCTTATATAACACCGATGTTTGTTAGGTATAAATTCAAGCATTTTTTGATGTGAAAACTTTGAAATAAACGTAATATTTTTAGTTCAAAGCCCGTTCTTTACGCTGAAGAAGACATGATTAATGAAAGTAAATGAAGAAAAGTAGGTAGAATGAGAATATTTTATTAAGTGATTAAAGTAAAGCTAAGCTAACATAAACCACATAGTTAATGATAATCTTACATTATGGTTAGTGGACCAAGCACCTGCAACGGATGCGAGCTTCATCTTAGTTCACAGCCCACATAAACTGTACTTTCTGTTGTTTTAACTTTGCTGTTGAACAGAAACATAAAGCTAAAATCCAAATCAATCACTTTTGTGCCTGGGTTTCCTCAGCGTTGCCCCTTTTTCTCTCACTTATTTCATTTTATAGTTATCTCCTACCTCAGTCTCGCCGTCTTCTTTACCCTCGGTGCATAATCGTAGAACGTTAAACAAAAAAAAAACGAAAAATGAAATCTTTAAATTTTACGTCCCACGGTTATGCCGATTAGGCTAAAGGAGACGATGATGATGAGAGATGAATGAAATGGTGGAATGGAGGAAACGGGAAAACCCCGAGAAAACCCACGAGCACGGTGTTTGTCCATCACAAAGTCCACACGGCGCGAGCTGGGATCGAACCAGGGACCCCAAGCACCAGAAGTGAACGCTCTACCACTGAGTCACCGTGCCCTCCACAAAGAAAGAAGTCAAATCAATTAACTTAATCTGTAGTCAGTTTTGAACATGTCAAAGGTTACGGTTTTTCTTCGTGTGGGCAATTTTAAGATGTTAGACACACACACACATACATATATATATCTATATGTATATTTCTCTCTTTCTCTCTCTCTCTCTCTCTCTCTCTCTCTATATATATATATATATATATATATATATATATATATATATATATATATATATATATATATATATATATATATAAAATATTAAGCGAATAGAACTCCAATATATTGTATACTTATCAAAAATTTTCTATAAGGAGTCTACTGAAAATATATCAAAATATTGTATATCTCACATTTGATTTTAGGTAATGAAGAAGCTGCTTGTGGCAGCGTTTATATAGAAAATTATGAAGTAGGCAAGAGAACAGCTAAGCGTCGACAATCCTTAACAAAGTGTCCACAGAACGATATATATTTTGATGATTTAACTGTGAAAGAGCATATACAGTTTTCGTTATCGGTAAGTAAAATAAGTTTCTTAGCTTTTGAGAGTTATGCATTCCCGTTTTTCTTGAACGAGAGACAATTTTATCATAATAAGAAAGCAAAATTAGATGTAAAATATATTTACAGTAATCAAATTCCATAAATGTTATCATTAGAAATTAAAATATAGAGCTCAATTCACTGGAGATTCATCTAAACAAATTTTAAGAGCATAGAAAATACATAGTAAGGCCTACGTTCTCTGTCATAAGAATATAGAGGTCGATAGAGCGGTGAGCGGATCGTGACCACAAGTGAAACTAACATCAAACATCCGTTGGCAGCAGGGTTACCAACTACAGAATATGTTGCAATAATCTGGGTCCGAATTGAAATACCATCCATTCATTTTTGTTTGATCGAATGTCGTGTAAAATGTAAGAGAGGTTTGAAATATCATTCAATACATTATTTATTTAATAGTGTTGTGCAATATTATTTATTATTGTGTTTAGAAGAATTTAGGATTTTTCCACGAAAAATAAGACAAGGAGTTGTCAGTGTGTTTGTAGTTCACTGAAATCTGCGCGGTGCATGCATTGGCCTCACCACCTAAACGTTCTTTTTAACCTCTGCTTCATGTCTTATCTACCGCAGATATCTTCTTTGTTTTCGGCAAAGAACCAAAAAGAAAAACAAAATCAGTCGGCATTCTCGTTCGCTTCAATGTTGAAAATCATAGTAAAATCTGAGAGGTTTACAAAAAATGATACACTGCAGTATAACATTACACTTGCGTTGGAGAGAAGCATTTCTCGAACGCTTTTTATTATAAAGAAATTAATTTCAATTCATTGTGGCAACATACAGCGTCGTAATAAATTCCTATGATGCCCTCGGCGAGAAATGTTAGCGGATTCCTTGGGTAAGAAAAGATTATAATGCTTCCGTTTTTTTTTTTTTTTTTTTTTTTTTTTTTTTTTTATAGCGAATAATAATAATAAATTCTCGAAATCAATTAATCTCAATGATATTATTAGTGCTAGGCAAATGAGAGATTTGTTTGATTTCATTACTGCAATGTTAAAGTAAGCTCACTGCCTGTCGCCTATGTTAGTAGCCTAATATTACAAGAATAGATGATAAGTGTTTCAAACCACCAATATGTAATGTTTTATGTAAACAAATCCGAACTCATAATTGTTTATATAGTATTTACATTATTAACTATTGAATCGATGATTCTTTGTCAGTGCCAAATTGTATTTAGGTTCGTTGATCTTTGTGAGGGCTCTGAAAGCGCGATGTCCTGGGTCATCGCCCACTGCTTGCGACGCCACTGACACAACAAATGTATCATAACTATTAAATAATAATTATTATTATTTTCAAATAGCCATGCCATCTCGTTTAATATTAGAAGAAAACGCATGTTTTTTTTTATTATTTCTGAAATAATCATTCTCTCTGTTGTTCGTATGCCGATCGTTTAAGATACATTTATTATTAGCTATCGGCACTTTCTCTCACTCTCGATTACTTTCTGATTTTGTCTCTAGCACGTTTAGTTTCATACACTTTAAGCCGTTGGTAACTCTGTAAAAACACAATGTAAACAAGAGAAAGTGACGACCTCAGGAAAAGGGAGCCAGCGGTTGGTGGTTCTGCAATATTCTTTGCTAAGGAAAACAAATTACCTACTTTTTAAAAATGAAAACATAACACAAGTAAAAGAAAGTATGATAAAGTTCTTCTCGGGCAATCAGCCAGGTGAAAACTGGTGGATAGGCCAACGTTTCGAGAGCTGTCATCGTTCTCATCATCAGGGCAATTATGTAGAGATTATCAGACAATCAGGAACCAGCATTTTCGCCAGTTCAGAGTATATATTACTTATATCCACTGATCTCTACATAATTGACCTGATGATGAGAACGATAACAGCTCTCGAAACGTTGGCCTATCCACCGGTTTTCACTTGGCTGATTGCCCGAGAAGAACTTTATCATATACGCCGCCAGGAAAGCTTCAAATCTTACTTCAAAAGAAAGTATGTTATAAGTTTTCGCATACAATTTCATGAAACAGGAAGAAAACTACAAGAAGAAACGAAATATTACAGAAAAGAGTAGAATCTGAGAAGCACGCAGAGCGCTACCATGTATTAATAGTCACGTGATAGTGATTGAAAGTACAGGGAGGCTAAATACTTTACTTTCTACTTCACAGATGCAAAAGGGTAAAGAAGTAGAAAAGAAGGGCGTACTGGAAAGTGTGCTAAAGAAATTGGGCTTAGAGAGCTATGCTGATGTTTTTCCTTGTCATCTTTCTGGTGGGCTCAAACGGAAACTAAATTTTGCCATGGCGTGGGCTACGAAACCAAAGGTTAGTATGGTTTGTCATGTGTAGTAAAATTGTTCATCAGATCACATTGTGTTACACACACTATTTCTTTTACTCCGGTAAAGATAATATTAAATTTAAGTTCCACAGGATGGTCTTTCAAATCATTTTTTGCTATCAATTTATGTTATTTTTTTCTTCCTTTCAATTCAAGGTTCATGTTAGATTATACGACATATTATGTCTATTAATAAAATATACCTAATAATTCTTTATAATTGTTTCATTGGTTTGCCGACTGACTTCGTCAGAAGTATTAGTATTTCACATTCCAGTTGTAACGTAATGACAAAAATCAAAGGATGTATAATACACCTCCGATAAAGCTAACGATTATCCCAACAGAATAATCATTACATAGATTTCTATCATTAACAACATAGTATTAACTATGACTCGCCTTGGTATAAGTCAAGATATTTATTTATGGAACGTTTTCGGTGGTAATTTCCATCATCTTCAGGGCAATCTTCGAAACTTCAACTGCTTCTCTTAATCACATCTCTTGGTGTCTGTCATGACTTTTAAGTATTTTACCAATAATATACTTTCGTGATTCTTCGTAATGTTAACCTTCGTGATGAAGCAACACTGCAAATATGTCAATGGAATAATTCGTAACAAATCGTAACGTATAATAAGATGAGTCATAGTTAATATTTTAAACAGGCGATAGCTTATTACCTTAAGTAATTACTAAAATAGTGTTTAAATTCAATACACCATCGTAAGACCTGGCGAGATATCTATAAACTTTAACTATTTCACTGAATTGAATTGTTTACAATTTGATTGAAAGCATTCTGATGTAAGTCATTGTTAGTTTAGTGACAAGGCTTATTTATTATATTTGTACCATTCTCGCTGGTTTAGTGCCTAGTATGTACACTTTTGAAACATGGGGTCAGGGTTCAGTTCCACATGGGAGAGCTTTGAAAAATTTTAACTCGTTACAGTGGTTCCATCTTAAACTGTATGTCTCCATCTCATATAGCCTTGTTGTTGAAAACGACGCAATCCATCCAATCGTTACATTTGTTTTATTTTTAAGTTAGAGGAAGATTACATCTTGTCCAGGTTTATTGGTTGATTTGGTTTCTGGTTCAAGTCTTTTCAACCCGGAGGCTTTGTGAGCCGTTCCTACTGCTTAAAGTGGAAATCGAACCACTACTCAACCGCCGAGGCAAATAACTCTACCAGGAATAGAAATCCTGGCCATATACACCGAATGAATATTCATTAGCCACTAGACAACACAGAAATTTGTCCACGTTTCTAATGCTTAGCAAACTTGTGCTCAAGTTGATAAAATTTAGTGTTATTGATTTTGCAGTTAGAAGTGTACCTGAATCATTTGTATTACACTGTTAAACTGACTTATGATAAAATAGGATAACACATTAATGTATAAAGTGAAAATATTGGCCCTAATATTATGTACTTTGAAATTCCACTGGCAATAGGTTGAAAGTTGAATTCTATTGAACCTAAATCTAAAATTGATTTTTTTTTTCAACATTTCTTCCGTTAAGTATCAATAGAGCATTTAATTATTAACATGAAAACATTTATCATTTAAATTTAAATTTAATCTACTATGAAATTATTTTCATTTTGTTTCAGATTTTAATTTTAGATGAACCAACAGAAGGAATGGATCCTGGGACGCAAACAGATTTTTGGAATACCTTGTTGGTGAGTTCTTGACAACTTTCTATATATGGGTATCTTGATGCCAAACGGCCTAAGTACAAAATTGAAATTTTCCAGAAGAGAAATTGAAGCTTAATACCTCATGAACAAAATAGAAACAACAGTAATATGTTGACAATCAAAACAATAACTATACAGCACCTTATATTAGCAGTCTTATAACCAGTAGTCGAAGTGAGACGGTATGCGGTGGTATGCCATATCGCCTCTGGTTTCTCAGTGATGAAGGCAAGCCATTTTTGGTTTTTCAGTGATCAAGACATACCGTTACTGGAAAGTGGATGCTAATATACGTTTAATAAACCAATTTTTGTACACAGTAACTGATTAATTGCTTTGCACGTCAGATTTTATTTCTTATGTAGAAACATTTTTGTTATATTTTCCCGATCTTTTGTTTTAAAAAAAGTTGTCTACAAAGAAGTTCATCCCTTCCTCCTACGCAAGAATTCGTGTTGGCAGTGTTGGTTGTAGATAAGGCCACATGACAGGAAGAAATCACCCATGGGCCTAATCCAAACAAAAGACAGTGTATGAGGTGAATCGTTTAAACTGAAATCGGAAAATATTGTTATAAGTTTGCCGGGACTTCTTTTATCTACAATGATAAAGAAATACATAACTAAGTTCGGAATTTACGAGAAAAAAGTATAGCTTTTGCAATAAAAAAAATCTGTTATTTTGCTTAAGCGTTCGGTTATTGTTTGGTGTGTCAATAATATTAAATTGATGGAGCTTATGTACTCTCATTAAAACATGTTTCTGCATCTTTTTAATAATTGTATAACAACCTTTCGGGGGTCTAGAATACCTGAATCGAGTGGGGAATCTGAGAGTTTACCCGCGAGAAATTGCTTAAAAATTGTTAATATATGTTTAAAAAATTTATTTTAGAGCATTTTCGTGTATAATTCTCTATAATACAACATATGGGGATTTCGCAGAAAGTTAAAGGCGGAGGCAAAGCCTCTCCATACCCCAACGTGATTACGAAAAGTTCATTCATGGTTTTGATGCATTATGGAAAATAGAAATGCAATCTTTTAGACAACATACCACCACTGCATTTCAACATTTAGATAAGCGGTATGTCGATTCAAAATCATAATAAAACATACCGCCTCTGCTTTTTTTTCACTTCCAACACTGCTTATAACTTAATGTTTACGAAAATGTTTTTTTTTCTCAAAAAAAAAAAAAAAAGTACCCACGTATAAAAGTAAATAGAGGCATTAGTATATTCTTTCTCATATTTTGGATTTATGTCACTTGATATACAAGTGGTCCATATGTTAAATGAAAGTTTGTTCTAATTTGAAATTTTACCATTTGAATTCAATTACCAGAATTACACGAAATTAAGACAGTTAATTCACTATATTATTCACAGTCAACTAAATAGCATGAAAAGCAACATTAAGGTATGCGAAACTTAAAAATCTTATATTACATTCTTGGCAGAATATGCCAAACCTTGTACTGGTTATTTCTTGTCACCCTGTATCAAGAAATTCATTTCAAACAGTTCAGCAGCTTTCTTGTAATGCATTCACAAACAATATTATTTTCATTTTATATAATATATTCTTCAGTTCGTAAAGTTTAAAACTCCATATACAACAATATATAGTGTCTCGTATTATATATTTTAAAACAATGACTTACAATTAATATATATATATATATATATATATATATATATATATATATATATTGAAATGTTTTATAGGCAGAGTCAATAAGGGCTCTTCACCTATTTTATTACAAAAATAGTTCCTTTTGTGTTTACAGAAGTTCTTATAACAAAGTGTCTATTATGACCAAGGTTGAAAGTTATATCATTTCGTACGGAGAGCCCTTTCACTTCATAGCAGACTCCAGGATTTTCCAAGGATGTGGTTGTAGGAGACCTCAGCTCATAGCAGCCTTCTTGAGGTACGGTAATGTTAAGGAAAACCCCTTCGCTTCATAACAGCCTCCAGGGTATAGTTGTGGCTAGGAGAACCCATTCGCTTCAGAGCAGCCTCCAGGGTTACTAGGACAGGTTGCGATCAGCGGTCAGCTGATGCCCGCTTCCTCTGTGGTTCCTCTTTTATAAGTCCTCTTCGGGTGGTTCGTCTTCTTTCGGTTCCCTTCGTGTCTGCCTGTTTGTAAATATTAGCACGTGCCTTTTATGAGCATATGCTTGTGTTGTGATATGGGGATCCTTACACCCCCCACACTGAAAAGAAAATAATCTTCAATATTATTTTTGAGAAAGAAAACATTTGTCATGAATGAAAGTTAATTTCACTGAAACACTGATACACTTGAAATCACTGTTAAAGACACTGTAAAATCACTTAAAAAAAAAAAAAAAAAAAAAAAACACGTGTTTTGATATATATATATATATATATATATATATGGTAATAACACTATATTTCTGTCCCGGTTGAGCAGGATCAAATCGTCATTATCACTTCCCTCAGAGCGGGCAGAAAGTACCATAACTGTAATTAATAAATGTACACTTGTTCACTAACGGTTGGTATTGGTCGAATTTTTTGTTTATTGAAATTGGTATTTATGTTGATGTCACATTCGGTACTTTCAGTCTGAATTATCTGATTATCAATTTCAACAGTAGCCGCCGTTGAGTTAAGTGTTTCCAATCGTAGTGATAGGTCTAGACGATTTGTTAAGTTTTCGTCTTTATAACGGGTCTTATTAAAGATGAGGCACAAATGGTTATTATTATGATAAGAATTAAGGAAAGAAGAATGACCGAAATTGGAATCCTGAAAATTTTCCTTAAATAAAGAAAGAAATAGCGAACATGTATTTCTGGTCACTCTGTATAATGTTGCCAGATACCTGATTTCATGAACACTTAATAAGGAAAAGAGAAGTGACGTAATAGGCAATCATGTAATTCGTATTGAAGAACCGATGTTGGAATCAAGAGAATATTGTATTTCGACCTTGCATGGATTAATGACTTTTGGAACTAAAAAAAGAGAAAAAAAAAGTGTTGAGTTTGCAGATTGGCAACTGAACGGAAACGAAATACTGATGCAGCGAGGTTAAATACATTGTAAGATGAGTTCTATAAGTGAAATAAAGAAATGCGATTTTATCCGTGGTAGTACAGCACCTCTGTTGTTGTTATTTTTTATCCTTTCTTCTGCTCCTACTCCACATCTTCTGCTACTGGTCAGTGCTTGTAATTTTGTTGTATTCCTCTTCTATTTGTGCCTATGTAGAAGCCCGTGCTAACAAAAGGATGTTCATTCGGCATAGAATGGTTTTAAACGATCTATCGAGATATCTTGTATTCTGTTTCTGAATCTGGAAGGTAATTTAGTGGAGCGTTTTCTTTAAGTATGATACAAGCAATAGATAGATATAGATATAATCTGTATTGTATATTCTGCAGAAATTTCGTGGTGAGCTCACTATTCTGATGTCAACACACCAAATGGAAGAAGCTGGAGTTTTGGGTCACAAAGTTGCAATATTGTATAATGGAGAAGTGCAATGTTTTGGATCATCAGCTTTCTTGAAAAGGACATTTAGTAAGTAATAGTTTGAGGAATAGATGATCTATGTAAGACGAAAAGTTACACTGTAATGCAACTTCGATATTTTCTTAAAGGTTTTAGTTTCATTTGCTCTTTTATTGCAATTTCCTGAAAGCTTTCAACGCTCATGAGTATCTTCTTCATGATATGAGTGAGGAAGAGCTTTACTCGAGGATTTTTATGATGGATATTTGAATATAGCAAATAATCTGAACGGATAATTTCTCAAGGACAAATACTTTCTCTTTTATCTTGTTTTCCTCTGCGTTTATATTAAGTGACTGAATGTTGTAAATACATGTTTATCATCATGTGATTACTTTTCCCTCTAATTTCTGATCACTTATTGACCTAAAATAAGTATGGAAGCTTTTTAAGTTTAAATTTAAAGTCGGTTTTCATTGAACTCCTTTGCATTTCTAGTTACACTGTTATGTCCATTATTGTTTGGTATACAGAGTAGATTTCATGAGTGGCAATAAATTCACATAGTTGAAACCCATGTCAGGCACTAAGTAAATCTGCGAAACTTCACCATACTGGTGGCAAATAAAATTCAATTCTTTCAAATTATACGTACAACCATTACGTGCAACCAAAATGACAAAAAAAGCTAAATATATTTGTAAGTGGGAAACAGATATAAATTTTCCTATCAAAAAGAAAAAAGTGTTCCTGATATCAGGAAAGACATCTATAAAATATTCAAAATAGAATAACAAATATATATTAGTACAATAGCAAACAAAAGTTATATTTGATTTTTTGCGATCATTGAAAATACTTAAAAAAGAATGTTTATAAAATTCGAAATTCTTAGTTCTAGTCAAAAAAAAAAAAATCTTGAAAAAAGCTAAGTAATTAACATGATAGCCCTATGGACCAGACTATGAATCCAAAGGTACAATGCGGCATCACAAAAGCTCTCCCTTGACTTCTGCCCCTATCAGTGATTTATCTACACCTCCTAACACCCCCCAGCACCCTCCTAAAATTTTCGAACCCTCCTCCCCCGAAAATGAACTCCTTACACTCCCCCAACTAGGGGGTGCTATATTAAAAAGATTCATTCCCGTTCTACCTAAAGCCCTCCAGGACTCTGTAGAGAATATTTTAAATGATCTTACCTTTAGGCACAGCGGAAATTCCCGTTCCGCCTAATCTTTGGAGACAGGGAATTCTATGCAAGGAGGAAATTTTTAGGGAAATGCAGCAATGAAAAGCTTGCGTGTTTGAATGCAGATCGGAACTCATGTATAAAATGGCTGTGGTAACGAGGGCTGTAGTATAAGATGGGAAGTAATAGAATAGAATAGAATAGAATATTTTATTGTCATTGAGCTTTACAAGCAATAGACAACGTCTGAATGAGATATACATATAGATACAGATATATATAAAAAAAATAATCATTACATACAGACAATCAGTTATTGGTTAATATTATAATAAACAACCTAATAATATTTGAAATAAAGTGACACTGCAAATTAGGACACAATGTCTTGACATTCACTAAACTCTTGAATCGAGTAAAATGGATTCGTTACTAACCAAACTTTTTCTTATAGACCTTAAATGGCAGCTGCTGTATGGAGGATCTTAGTTTATTAAATAGCTTTGGTCCTATAACTAAATAACTATTTTTGATCTTCGATAATCTAGTGAAGGGTATATCAATTTTCTTACACAATCTAGTATTACATGTATGTACTTCATCCCTGAGTGTCGTGTTTGCCAGGTTTTGCTTAGTGTAAAGTAGCACTTGGTAAATATATACATTAATTACTGGCATTATCTTAAGCCTGATAAATAGTGGTTTACAGTGTTCTTTATCATGTGTTTCAACAATAATCCTGATGGCTTTCTTTTGCAAAACTAGAACACCATGTGCTCGGCTACTGTTACCTCAAAGCAAAATCCCATATCTAATTATGCTGTGAAAAAAATGCAAAATATGAATTCCTCAGATACTCATAGAGAACTGTGTCTTTCAATTTTGTTAACAGAAAGAGCACTCGGGAGAGCTTTATACATACATATTTGACATGTTGTTCCCAGGTTAGTTGGCTGTCTATACGTATACCAAGAAATTTAACCTTAGATACATCATACTTTCCTCTATCATTGCAGTGATTGAGACTAAACATTACTTTTTTTTTTTAATCTTGATTTAGCACAAAACCATTTCTTTCAAACGAGGTCGCTGCCTCTATTAATGCAGCTTGAGCTTCTATATACATTTCTTCAAAGCTTGTATTTATGTTAAGTAGGGTAGTGTCATCCGCGTATAGAATTGATGTGGTATTAGTATTTAGAGGCAAATCCAAGTTTTCAAAATGCAAGAAAAATTCTGACGAGTACAAAATCCAAGGGCCAAAATTACAGGAGTATGTATTGGATGTACCAGGACACACCCTATATGATTATTTTTTCCCTTCAATTATCATATTCTAAAATGTTATCTGTATTTTTTCCAGCTGAAATAATATTTTCTTTCTTTTAAAATGCTGAAAACTCAATAAAACGTAAACATGTTATAATAAAAGGGCAGATTAGATTTAATTACTTTCACGAATACTCATATGAGACGTTCTGGGTATTCCTATTTATTATACTTTTAATACATTTGAAATACATTTAGCATATTACAGTAAGACTATTCATTTTAATTACGAAAAGTAACTCTGATGCTATTTGATTTTAAAAATGTTGTTCTTGTGTAGTAGTATATAACAGTATTTATTATGAGTATTGTATAAATATTTATTTTAATTCTGAAATACTGATCAAGATTTTTTTTTTTTTTTTTTTTTTTAGCAAAGATCAAAATGTGAAATATATGCTTACTATAGAAGTCTTACGTCTTTTATTGGGTTTTCAGCATTTTTTTTTTTTTTTTTTTTAATGTTATTTCTGAAAAGTGAAGAATTTCAGATAACATTTTAGATTCATAACAGTTGAAGAAAAAAATAATCATTCTTTTATTAATCTGCGCCTATGATTCTGTTCCTTGAATTTAGTCCGTTTCTTCTGAATTTTCCTTGGGATTTGTCCTCTTGAATTTTGTTTTGCATTCGTAATAATCTATTTGGTAATTCTAACAGAGGCTGTAAGAAGAATAACTATTTCTTCAAGTTTCATCATAAATTTTAGATCTTATCCTTGTTGTTCTTCTAGGAAAAATAACCAGGATACAGTTCTTTATCAGCAGTGTTATTCACATCTACTTTGGTAAAGATGAATGTGATTTAAAAAAAAAATACCTGCGGGCAAATGGAAAATTGATTGACTTAGTTGCAAGAAAGCCGTTTGACATTGTAACTGAAACGCACATAAAATATACTTAATTCGGTATAATATCAAATTGTTTCTCATCAAGATTTTATTCACTTTTTTATTAGTTCATCTCTAACATGCTAAGTGTCGCAATACGTAAAAGGTATCACAGTTCACATCTTCAAGATATGTTTGACATATATTAAATAAACAATGCAAAAGGATGAATAAAGCAACTCTTAAGAAAGAATGTTAGTGTTCTGAATCACAACTCCTTTTTCGGCATCACCTTATCAGCTGATTTGACTTATATAGATAATTTTATACTATATGAAATAGTATCATATATACTTCTATTTTCATATTTATATTGTTAATGTAAATAGCAACAATACAGAATATCAATATCAATATTGAAATACTTTTTTTTTTTTTTTTTTTAAGTTTCAATCAAATCGAAAGGTTAGATATTCGGGATATTCGGGAATAAGGGCCATCTTACGCATCCTTTTGCATTGTTTGCTTAATATGTGGCCAAACATGTCTAGAGGATGTGAAGTGTGGCACCTTTTACGTACTGTGAGCAGTGGCGGATTTAGCGGGTAGGCAGGGCCTATCCAAAAATTTTGAAAAATATATAAACACTAAAAGATACAATAAAAAGTAAATATATTTTCCACTTTCTATATTAATGGTAAATAATTATTTAATAAACAACATCAACCACTAGTGTAAAAGTAATTTCCTATTGTCATTAATCAATCAAATATGTATATGTGTCCATACGAAGGAGCAAGCCTACCCAAAATTAAAATTCTAAATCCGCCCCTGACTGCGAGCCTTAGCATGTTGGAGGTGAACTACTGGAAAACTGAATAAAATTTTGTTGTGAAATGACTTGATACTAAACCGAAGTAGTTTGTTTTATCTTCAACTACAGTGCCAAACGGCTCTCTTGCAACTGTCAATCAATTTTCCATTTCTCTGCAGATAGCTTTCTTTTCTTTAATAAATTCATATTTACTGAAATAGATGTGAATAACACTGTTAATAACAGAACTGTATTTAGTATTTTTTCCCGAGAAGAACAAGTAGAATAACATCTAAAATTTATGATAAAGAAATAGTTATTCTTCTTACAGAATCTGTTACAATTACCAAAGAAAAATTCTCTTTAAGAATTCCCTCTCTGGACAGAATTCCTCGTCTCGAAAGATTAGGCAGAACGCGAATTCCCGTTCTGCCTAAAGGAAAGATATTTTTTTTTACAAACTGCCGGAGGGCCTTTAGTCAGAATGGGAACACACCATTAAAAATCGTGTCATTTTGATTTTTTTTTTTTTTTTTTTTTTCAATTTTGAATTCTTGTCGAGTTCAACCTTTACACGGCTGTGAACGTCAGAATAATGTTTGACCAATCGAATGCCAACGATTTCATCTCAACGTCACACCAAGCATGAGAAAGTGATACCAAGCAGACGCTAATTGGCTCTGGCTGAGGAAGAAAATCCAATGCAATCGTTCGTTGCATCAACGAATTTTAAAGTTAGTAATAATAATAATAATAATAATAATAATAATAATAATAATAATAATAATAATAATAATAATAATAATAATAATAATAAAATAATAATATAATAATAATAATTAAAAAGACGATAATAATATACGACTTTAATGCAAGATTGCAATCCCCAATTTTTTTTAACATCCCCCTAAATTCAAAACTCTGGATAAATTACTGACCCCTATCAAACAGGATCCAGCTTTTACTTTGTATTTCTTCATCTGTGAGACCCATCCTAATATTGTTCCCCCATAAAATTTATATTTTTCTAAGAATCTTTTTCCAACTATCTTTGCAGTTATAGTGCGTCCAGTAAGAGAACGTCCCTGACAGCTCGCAGTGACATTGCCACTACTCGCGTGTCAAGGTTTTTTTCGGTGCAACTGTAGTGGCAATTTAATTAATGGTATAAGACAGAGTGATCGTGGTTGGTAACACTGGTATCAAAGTAGGGGCTGCAATGTCCCACCGCATGTGGTAAGAAACGTCAGAGACCATCTCTTGTTGGCCGTGCTATAAGATTTTGAAAGCGTTCCTACATTCTTCTATTTCAGGTACATGACTTGCCCACCTGAACCCACTGGACTTAATTACCTCTTTCTCGTTCAGTCGTATTCTTGTACTTTCGAACTCACTGGACTTAATTACCTCTTTCTCGTTCAATCGTATTCTTGTACTTTCGACTATATTTTTGCTAAATAGGCAATGAAGATATTCTGTCTTGGTTCATCTATACCCTGTTATTTGTGTTTCTTAATTTTTTTTAGCAATTTCTATTTCTGTTCAATATAGTTTTGAAATATACGGTTCTGCTGTATTCAGTTAATTCTTTATGAAATTTAATTTTTGCTGTATATTGAGCAAATTGTCTAGGAAATGTCTCCACCTATTCAAAGTACTGTTTATATCCGTGAAAATTCTTCTGGTCGTTTCCTTTAAGAGATAAGCGTGAGGTTGATAATCTTTATGGAATTCGTTCATGTCTTCATACACGTCCGGAATATTTTTGTTTTGATTGTACCTTCAAGTTCAATAGTTTTAGCTTTCAAAAATCACGTTTCTTCGTTCTAAAAGCACTGGAAGTGTCCTCGGTGATGGCAATAATCTTTTTTTTTTTTTTTTTTTCAGTTTTATAATTCGGATTTTGTAGCTAACGCACTTTTGCCGTTTTTTTTTCTTTGCTTGTTAAGTACAATCCTGGTCTATCCTCGCTTTGTTTCTGTGAATGCCCGCTTAACCCAGTTTCATATTTGCTGAAATTATAATGTTATCCCTAATTTTGATCCAAGTATCCTCAACACTAGCTCCTTCGGAACCTCCTAAAACCGAGAATTTATTTTATACTTCAATTCTGGTATTACTCTCTCGTCTGATGCTTCTCTAATTCATTTAAATTTAACGTTCTGTTATCAGATGTTGATTATTTCCTATTTTCAATGATAATCTCTCTATTACAATTGCTGCCTCTAGGTAGTGATGAGTATCACAGCCAGATCTTAAATCTTGAAAAGTGGTCCGAAATCACGAAAGTTATTACACAGAGAAAGATATGAGTAATATAGCGTACGATACCGATAGTGAATTCAGAAAGAGTTACATAAAAGTGGCAGAGATGAATATACGAACTAGGATTGAGAAGCATGCGAGGAGAGCACCAAAAAGTAGGACATCAATTCCTAAATTAAGAACCCATTTATTACTGAATAGTTGATTAGATTTGGAGAAGAGGGGGCTGTAGCATGTGGTTGAAAGCTTTTTTTTTTCTTTCTTTTTTTTTAATGATGATGATGAAATTGAATATCTTCTTTCAGATTCCGAGGTTTACCACTTTAACATATTTTGGTCAAGTTTCTGTATGACGCTTGCATGATGTTTGTTTTTTTTTTTAAAAAAATCTACGTATGAAACGGTAATGGATGAGTTAAAAATCTGAATTGCCCTGATTGGATGAATAAAAATGAGCTAATTGTTAATACTAATAAAACGTGTGCATTAAATTTTCATAATGTTAAAAATAACCAAACTAATACAATAATAAAAATTGATGATGGAACAATTAAATACGTAGAAACTGTTACCCTTCTCGGTGTAAAAATATCTGATAAATTAAATTGGCAGCCTCATACAAAAAATATAAGTACTAAGTTAAGCTAACTCTGTTAGGCAATTAGATGTGTAAGAGAGAAGATTAATGTTAAAACAGCTAAGTGTATAAATTACTCAAATGTTCATTCTCTAATAAAGTACAGCTTGATGTTTTAGGGAAGTAGCCCTAAAAGTCTTGTCATCTTAAGACTAGTGATAAGGATACTAGGAGGAGTAGAATGGAACTTCCCATGCAGAAATATTTTTAAACAACTTGAAATAATGACTCTTCCTTCGATATATTTGTTTGAAATACTAAAATATTAAAAAAAAAAAAAAAAAAAAAGTAGTAGCGAATTTATTTTGATAAAGATATACACAGTTATAATAGAAGAAGTAAAGAAATGATTCCCTTGTATGCACACAGAACAAACATACGTAATAAATCAATCAACATAAAGGTACTCGATTATATAATCTGCTTCCACCATGTTTAAAAAATCACGTTTCTGTAAATAACTTTAGATTCAAACTTAAAAGGTATTTGATAGAACAAGGCTTTTACTGTATTGAAGAATATATTCAAAATAATTCGTATATGTGTGCCGGTGCTGTGTCATCAGTTATAGCTCAGAATACGAAATAAATAAATGTAACCAAATGGGGATGGAACTGATGCACAACTGTAAAATTGTGATTGAATTTAAATAAAATTCAAATGCTTCTAATTTAGAAAATGACTATTTGGGGGAAAGGGTGAGAGAAAGAGAAAGGTTATAATTAAGGAATAGGAATGAGCACTAGCCTGACATATCCAACGAAGCTGGTGTCGTCGTATGGTCATCTGGAATGAATATCTGGAGAAGTCTGGATTAGCTGGTGACAGTCAACATCTGGATCTTAATCCTGTTGAACTGCAAGGGGCGTCGATGATGCGTCTTTGCGATGTTGTCCTCCTACACCTTCATTCTACTACTCTGGTGACAAACTTAAAGGTGTCTGCGGCGATGAACCGTCAGAATGGTACTCTTTGACTTGTGGAGTCGGTGGTCCTCCAATGGTGGGATCCGTTTCTCTCCGATGATCCTGCACCTCTCTTGATCGCGTGTCGAATACCCCTTGTTGTTCTGTTCCTCGTGGTTTTGATCAATTCAAGAATGATGACCTAATTGGGAAGTATCAGGCTGTGCTTCAAGGTATGCGGAAGGGAAAGAAGGAAGCTAGTCGAGTTTATTTAACAAATATGCATTTACAACAAGTGTCTGAGAATGTACACTTCTAGTCAAAGTTTTCTTTCATAAGTTTTCAAAAGTTCATGCTTCTTTATATCAAATACACAGTCACTTCATTTCCAATAGACAGATACTTCACATATGGAAATTAAAATGTATAATAAGGTATACTATTCCATTCAGAGATTATAAATGTAATACTTGCAAAATCATAATTTATTGCATCCGTTCATCGTCATACAACGAAATTGGGCATGTCAGTTATATATATATATACATCAGTATACATAAACATACGTACCATTATTACATATGTATTCTTATAGATACACTAATTTACTTACTATACATTTAATTTTATGCATACGAATTATTTTGTACATACTCTTCAACCGAGTAAAAGCTTTGTTCTATCAAGTACCTTTTAAGTTTGGATCTAAAGCTATTTACAGAGACCTGATTTTTTTATACATGATGGAAGTAGATTGTATAATAGAGTACCTTTGTGCATAACTGATTTATTGTATATATTTGTTTTATGTGCATGCAAATGAATGTCATCTTTACTTCTTATATTGTGCCTGTGAATGTCTTTGTTAACAACAAATTCACTACTATGTTTTTTCAGCTACATTAATATTTCGATCAAATATATTGAGGGAAGGGTCATTATTTCAAGTTCCTTAAAAATATTTCTGCAAGAAGAGTTCCATTCTACTCCTCCAAGTATTCTTACCACTTTCTTCTGTAGCGTAAAGATAACAATACTTTTAGGTGCATTTCTCCAGAACATCAAGCCATATTTTATTATAGAATGAAAATTGAGTAATATATACACTTGCTGTTTTTTACATTAATCTTATCTCTTATCATCTAATTGCATAACATAGTTTGCTTAACTTACTTCTTAATTGTTCTATGTGGTTCCCAGTTGAAATTATTAGATATTTTAACTCCAAGAAAGGTAGCAGTTTCTACATATTTAACTGTCTTATTATTTATTCTTATTATTGGATTGACTGATTACTTCCATTATTGAGAAAATTTAAGGCACATGTTTTATTTGCATTAATAATTAGGTCATTTTTAGTTAATCAACTTGAAAGTTGGTTCATTGCCGTTTGATAGTTTGAAGCTAATTCGCTTTCATCTTTCCCACTAACCATTACATTTGTATCATCTGCATATAAAGTCACACATGAACTGTTAATACTTTCAGAAAGGTCATTTATATAAAGAAGAAAGAAAAGTGGCCTTAGAATTGATCCCTGTGGTACTCCACGATTAATAATTTCTTCACTTGATACACACTTTGAATTTAATTATTAACTATTCCTGTGATTTCAGTTACTTGCTTCCGATCTTTAAGGTATGATTCAAACCATTTATTTGCTAAGCCTCTAATACCATAGCAACTAAGTTTTTCTAGCAATATATTACGATTTACTAAATCGAAGGCTTTTGTTAGATCTAAAAATATTCCTACAGATAATTCTTTCTCATCCAACAACTTTCTGCAGATTTCCAGAAAATGAAAAATGGCTGTCTCTGTGGATTTACCTTTTAAGAAACCATGTTGTGTGTTGGATATAATAGAATACTTATTAATGAAATCCACTACCCGATTGAATATTATTTTCTCCAGAATTTTACCTATAATGAGTAGCAATGATATCGGTCTATAGTTTTCTATTCCATTGCGTTTACCTTTTTTGTGTAATGGTTTAACTTTAGCAACTTTTAGTTTATTGGGAAAGGTTCCTGTGGCGATTAAAATATTTGAGAGATAAGATTATGGTTTAACTAAATATTTATAACAATTTTTTATCAAATTGTTAGAGATTTCATCCGTTCCAGCCGAATTCGAATTTTTCATTTGTTTTATTATGATGATTAATTAACTCTCTGTTATTGGTTTCAAAAATATAGATTTATCACATTTTTTAAAATTTTATATTCCGTTAAGTTAGGTTTACTAGTTCCTCTGTTTTTAATAAGGGTTTGTCCTGCATGTGTAAAATATTTATTAAAAGATGCTGCTATGTCCTTTGGATTTGTCATGTTTACACCCTCGAAAATTATGCTACTTATATGGGTACTATGCCTTTGCATGTTGAGCTCTTCTTTAACTATTATCCACATTGCCTTTGTTTTATGGTGTGATTGAAGAATCTTCCTACTGTTATAATTTTGTGTCGCTATCCTCAACAATTTTTTATAACTAGTTTTGTGTTGTCTGTAAATTAATTCATTCATCCTAGTAGGGTAACGCTTTCTAGTTTTATTTAGTTGTATATTTACCATGTTTGCTTTTAAGATTTCAGATGTAACCATTTTATTTTTTCTTCTTTATTTTAATAAAATTATTTTTTATTGGAAATGCTACTTCAAAATTATGCTTTACAGTATCATATATTTTCTCATATACGTCATTCACGTCGGTTAGCTCATAAATATTATCCGACGTCTCCAAGCTAAGCAAATAAGCAAAATAACTAATATTATTTGAACTAAAACATCTCGTTATTATTGGTGTTTCATTGGGTTTCGCTATAGTTGCAGCTGTTTGTTTTAAAATGTTTACTTTTACAATTTGTGCTTCATGATCTTAAAACCCTGTATTTATAACTTCTGAATCATAATTCATGACTAATGGATTAACCAAAATCTGGTCAATGTTAGATACTGATTTTTTTTTTTTTTTTTTTTTTTTTTTGTTATTCTTGTAGGTAATTTAATTGTGGGATTTAAATTGTATGTTTGAAGTAAAGATTCAAAGCCTTCGTTCAGTTTTTCACTTAGAAAATTTACATTCAAATCATCTACAATAATTGAAAAGTATTTTTTAACATAAAAATACGCCAAAATTTTATCCACCTTACTGATAAATATTTCAATGTTACTGTTGGGCGTCCTATATACACAAATAATACATATTTTTTGCAAAGGTATCTCTATTATACTACATTCAAACTGTTTTTCTTCATTAAGTTTTTTCAAACATACTACACTTTTTTATTCTCATATCATTCTTAACAAAAATACATGATCCACCTCTTGACAAATTAGTTCTACAATTAGTTCTACCATATATGGTTGGGTATACGTATATTTAAACTGACATGTCCAATTTTGTTGTACGACTATTAACGGATACAATAAATGAATGATTGAATAATAAATCGAAAAGGATGTCATGCGTGATGTAAAATTTATGCCCCTCAGTGTTCGCGACGTAGCACTGTAGTGGTGAATCACTCATCCATTTCACCCAAGGGTGTTGTGACATGTTTGAACACGTGTTTGACTGATCGCCAACCAGTTCAGTTGCTTTTCACTGAATTACAGAGACAAAAACACGTGCATGTGTTGCTTAGTTGGCAGAAAACAAGTGACAGAATTCTGGAGCAGTATTTAGTTTTCACAGATTCCAGAAATTTATCCCTAAGCTTGACCAACTAGCTTCTTGCCCTAAATGCGGCTTTTAGCAATTTCCAAAATTAAAAACTGGCTTAAAAATATATTGATTTGATGACATTTTTCTCGTCCAGCGCTCTTCAACGAAGATACTGCGTAGCGCTCTGGAAAGATAGTTTCAGAAATGATTTGGGCAGGAAAGTGTTTCGCATCACAAAATAACAACTTTAAGTGTGATAGCAACTGTTAGTCTATAGATAAGCAAACATTTTCTTTTACACTCCACTGCGGGAATTAAATATTCCATCTCGTTATCATATCATACCGTGTTGTCTGCCTAAGCTAAATAGCTTAAACAGATGACTGGACGCAGATTTGAGTGTCAAAGCTTTCTCAATTAAACACCAATAATACTGTACAGACCAGTAGCGTGCGTTGTTCTTTCCAGTCGGAGAACAGATTATGAATGAGACCCCATCGCCATTCACTATTTACAAACTCTAAGATAATGTTAACTAGAAAAAAATGCAGAAGTCTTATTAAACGCTTACAGGGACATGCGTTTAGAAGTAAATGCAGAGAAAACAAAATACATGGAAGTGCAACGGGAGCGTAATACGACAATTTGTGGAGGCCTTAAAATATCAAATAATACTTTTGATAAAATGGATACTTTCAAATGTCTAGGATTAATACTAACAGACGAAAACCATATTCACGAAGAAATTAAATGTCGACTAAAAACAGGGAATTCGTGTTATTATTCAGTTCAAAATCTCTTGTCATCGCGAATTCTGTCGAAGAATTTAAAGCATAAAATATATATAAAACGATAATCATGCCTGTTTTTGTGTATGGTTGCGAAACATGGTCGCTTACTCTGAGGGAAGAACGTAAACTGAAAGTGTTTGAGAACAAGATCCTGAGATGAATATTCGAATCCAAGAGGAACGGGAATGGGGAATGTCGGATACTTCATAACGGGGAACTACATAATTTATACGGTTTACCAAACATTGTTCGGGTTGTCAAGTCTAGGAGGTTCAGGTGGGTAGGTCATGAAGCCAGGATGGAAGAAAGTAGGAACACTTTCAAAGTCTTAACTAAAAGACCAATCGGAAAACGACCATTAGGAAGATCTAGGCGCAGATGGAAGGACAATATTAAAATGAATTTCGCAGCAATAGGAATATAAAGTAAAAACTGAATCCAGTTAGCTAAGGATAGAAGCTAGTGGAGAGCTTTTCGAATGCGGCATTGAACCTCTAGGTTCCGTAGGCCATAGAGTTAGTTAGTTAGTTTAAGATAATATTAACTGAAATACGATGGACACTTAAATGTGCAGGTTTTGTCGGGGGTTTTCCACTTCCTTCTACATTCACATTCCACCATCTTTTTCAGTCATTCATTATTATTATTAGCTATCCGCCTTCTTTACTCTAAAAGCATAGACGCAAAATGTTATATTAAAAATTTTATTTTATATTTATATGTGCTAGGCCAATGTTGCAGATGATCAATCAGCAAGAACAACTGAAATCGGAGGAAACTTTCCTCCACCTTCCTACCTTCTGTCACATAGTATAACAATGTTCGCATTTGCGATGTATTTACTACGTCTGTTATTTTGTCAAGTAATATTAGAACAAAGGAAGAACTGAAAATTTCACCCTGTATTTCATCAAACATTAGCTGCACTATAGAGCTCCTTAGTAGGTCATTCTAAATTCTGTTGGAAGTCCCAGCAAAAGTTGCGTTGTGATGAGAGAACTTGTGAAAATAAGTATGATGATTACAGTAGACATTATGAAGATACAGTTTGGAAGATAGATTGACATTGTGATTCATGATTATGAAGATTCCAAATGTAAAAAATACGATATGTAAATAAGATATGTAAATATTAGGAGTTTATGAATGATATTGATTTATGATATACATAAGATGGACAAGGTTCAGAATAAGAATAAAGATTAGAAGAAGATTTTAGTTGTGTATTTTAATAGTTTATACAGTTACTAAGTTTCTAATCACATTTTGCAATCAAATTCAGGAGCTCAATATATTATAGGTGTTTTCTTCATTGACTCGCTATTCTCTTCATGTCTTCTAAATGCTTATTTCTGTTTTGATTCCTATTTGAAAACCTGTAGCTAATCATTTTTCCCCTTTATGTATAATTATGTCAACTCGATATTACTCACTCATTTGAATGTTGATCCTTACGTAATCGAATGACTCTATTCAATAATTGGATGGAGATGGCTTTCAATATTTATTGATGAAGTTTACTGTCTAAATCAGGGCGCAAAATTTCCGGTCGCCAGGTCACCATTGGCGACTAGAAATTTAGAGCTGGCGACCAATGTTTAGTAGAAATGGTTTCTACCTAAACTCACAAACCTGCACAGTTTCTGTTTCACGCGAAAATAGGTGTCACTGAGTAAGAGAAAACATGGAATGTGAATCTCTTTCTTTGTCAAACCAAAGACCGGGCGAGGAGGGACCTCTCATAATTTGTACGTGAGAGATACTGGACCATCAGTTTTGGATTGGTGTGAGTGCGCCAGATTTTGAAATTTTGCACCCTGGTCTAAATAAAAATTGTTTATCACAGAATTCTTAGACATTCTAAACTTCTTTCGTAGTAAAATGAAATAATAATTATGGCCAACACTGCAATTTATCACTCAATGAACATCTGCTTAATGAACGTAGTATTATAATAATTACTTTGGAAATACTCAGTGTAAAATTTGTTTTGGATTAAGGTGAAGACTAGGCCTGCCATTTAGAATAACCTTACTTTATTATAAAATTCAGTCAACCAAAATAACATAATTTTATCTGTACAATCACACATTGATGGGCCCATTTCGTGCTACACGAAATTTTGGAATACTTTATGTTGGAACAGCCACAGTCGTCTGTTCCATCGTCAAACTATTTCAATATTTAACAAGGAATATAGAAACCTAAACTTTCCCGATTTTTTTTCCAAAAATTAATATGATATTACACATAAGATTATAACAAAGGATTAACAAATTGCTTTATTACTTTTACATAAACAAACCGAACTGAACGAAACACTAAATTTCCAATGAAACATCCCTTTCACCTGGCAGTGCAGTGCAGACAAGAAAAGAAAAAGTGCCGATTGGTTGCAGTAAGCCGGAGAATGGACATATTATTTCTAGAAAATTGTTTATTTTTTAAGATTTTGAAATAACGTAAAGGCATGATAAAACGGTGCAAACATGCTGTTCCGCCTGTTCCATGGAGGAATCGCCTTTGTATAAGAGATTCTGTTTCAACGAGAAACTCAGTCATCATCAGAGCAGAGTAAGAAATTTATGCTACGAAACATAAGAGCGAATTAAGGGCGGAGCCAATGGAGGCAAGGCTTCAGGGCCTCCAGGCTCAGGGCAGGAGAATGCCTCTCTTTAATACTAAAATATAGCAATCGACTTATTATATTATAGGCTTCAGACCCATGCTACGTTTTTTCCAGCTCGCGGTATCGCTACAGTTAAGTCTTCTTCTACTAGCGTTTTCACGACACGCATTTTGAGGGAATGAGCTATTTTGGGCCTTTATTACAAACCAAATTATTAGCTTGTGACAGTTCCTTTGAAATATTTCTGTCATTACTGAGAGCAAATCTAGGAGATTTTCCATATCTTTATTCTATTAGTGTTTTTACAGGGACTGATGACCATTTGGCTTGTACTTGGCATTTGTGTGTTACACAGCAGTATATGAGCATACTGCTATGTAATGCTATGTGTAATGCTGTGTAATGCTGTGTAATGTTATGTAACTATTAATAATGAATGTAATTAAACTAATTATTGTAAGCATAAAAATATTAAAATATTACAGCATAGTTCTCGGTGTTTCGATAAGCCTATGAGGCTATGGAAGGCAGCAAAGAAATTTTATGCTCTGGAATTATTCGTAACATAGGCCACCTTGAAATAGTCGGCTCCAGAGCCCCAAAAGCCTTAATCCGCCCCTGGCGAAACATCTCACATTATGGAATGTTACATTTAACTTCTTTGGACTAAAAATATACTAATGATACGGATGGCAACTTGTAAGTATGAATAATATATACAGTCATTGCTGAAAGAACTATAATACTAAATTATTTTAACTGTAACACTTGACACACTAATATATCGATAATATCAAATTGTCAGGCATTAATTTCAAACGTCTTAGTAGATTCAAGCGTTGGTCTGCATTTCCCTCAAACGATGATGGAGATTTACCATTTAAACTGTATGGTCTATATGTCATTAGTGGCGCTTAATTAGGTATGAGTCTAATAATTCGACGTAAATTTTGTAGATATATCTTGTTTGTAGAAACTGATTGTAGAGCTGATATAGCTGATCTGCAATATTTCGGAGACATACGTTAGTAAGTTGCTTATGGATAACTACTTTCACGGTAACATAAAAATGTTAGTGCTTTTAATTTTAATATATCTACCTCACTTTTATTCTTTATACTTCAGGTGTTGGTTACAGACTGTCTCTGAGTGTTGATGAAAATTGCAAAGTAAAAGATGTTACCAATACTATTCGAGTTAATGTTAGACACGCAACGCTGAAATCAGATGTTGGAAATATTTTAGTTTATTTGCTTCCGCAAAAGGAATCTTCCAATTTTCCTAAACTTCTTTCTCATCTCCAGGAAAAGAAAAACGAGTTATCTATTATAGCATTTGGGCTATCCACTGCAACTATGGAGGACACTTTTCTCAGGTAAAAATAATCCAAAGCATAAATTATTTTATTATCCTTTCTATACTTTTTCCTTTTACCATATAATTGGTACGCTGTTTTCACTAGTCACGTTGCAAAAAAGGAATACTCGAGTCAGTGGCGTATTTAGGATTTTCTTTCGGGGGCTATGTACAACGCGAAGATGCATGCGGAATGGCAATTGGACCTGAGTTTGAGAATTAAATAAATTTTAATTTATGCATAAATTGAAATTTTAACCTCTTGGAGCTCTAGTGCCTATTTTTAGGTACTAAACTAGTGTCTTCGTTGTTCGATTAAAACAGAACCAATAAAGCTTTTTATTTTATTTTCTTTTTCAAGTCTAGAGGCACTGTAGAACATATTACGTGTAGTTTCACGCCTTTCTGCGTCGATACGTAGGAGGTGATGACGTCATAACTATAAAAAAAAATATTTTTTAGGCCTATTTTTATGATTACTGGCGGGCTTACTTTTGCACCTAGAAGATTGAAATTTTGCACAAACATTCAGTCCACAGAGTAGTATTTATCATATTTGTTTTCAGATCTCTGCGTTAACACAGGGGGAGGGAGGATCCAGACGGGCGAAAAGGAAAAAAAGAAGGCATATTCTTTTACCAAAAAGTCACTTTTTCGCGATTTTCCAGCCTTAGATACATGATGGAGACGTGTGAATGGTATCGTTTGAAAGGCAGTTCTATTCTGAAGAGAATGATGGGCGAACCATTATCCTAGGATAAATAAGGATGTCTCAGGAAATTTCTACTCAAGATCCTGTTTTATACGGGAATCTGGAGTATTGTGGGTATATTATTTTTTTGGTGGACTTACTTTTGCACCTAGGAGATTGAAATTTTGCACAAACATACAGTCCACCAAGTAGTATTTACCAGATTTTTTTCAAATCTCTACATTAACACAGCGGGGGTGCAGAGAGGCAAACATTAAAAAAAAAAAAAAAGATATTTTAACCAAAAAATCTTTTTCTTCGTTATTTTCCCGCCTCAGGTACAAGATGGAAACATGTGAATAGTACCGTTTGAAAGGCAGTTCCATTCTGAAGATAATGATGGGAGAAATATTATCCTAGGATGAATATGCATGTCAGGAAATGTTTACCTGAGATCATTTTTCTTTTTTCTTTTTTTCTTTCTTTTTTTTTTTTTTTTTTTTTTTTGATAGGCCTATTTTTATTATTTTATGGCAGGCTTAATTTTGCACATAGAAGATTGAAATTTTGCCCAAACACTCAGTCCACTGAGTAGTATTTATCAGATCTCTGCATTAACACAGGGAGGGCCCAGAGGGGCAAAAAGTTTAAGAAAGGGATATTTTAACCAAAACAAAATCCTTTCTTCGGGATTTTCTCACCTCAGGTACACGATGGAGACATATGAATGATACTGTTTGAAAGGCAGTTCCATTCTGAAGAGAATTATGGACAAGTCATGATCCCTGGATAAATATCGATGTCTCAGGATTTTTTTTTTTTTCCTGAGATCAGTGTCTTTTGCGGTAATCTGGGGCATTGTGGGGAATACTGATAAATATTTTCCCGCCCTTACTGTTCAAGATAGAAGCTTGAAATTTGATACACACATTTAGTACAACTCTTAGTATTTTTCTTTTGATTTTCAGGTTTCTGCTTTAATACAGGGGGTCCAGGGGGCTGAAAATTTGAAAAAAGAATTTCAGAGAGAAATACCGATTTCTCTGAAAATTCCCCGCCTCATAGACATGATAGGGAAATGTGAATGACACCATTTGAAAGGTTGCTCTATTGTGAAAAAAACTAGGTATGAACTATGAATCTACGATAAATAGGGATGATGCTATAGCCGCTTGACTGAAAGTCTATAATTTATCTAAAAAAAAAAAAAAAAAAGGCAAACGTAAAAGGGTTAATGCAAAAATTGCAGACTGATGAATCTTATGTGATATGATACAAAAATTTAGCACTGAATCTAACCTTTTATTCTAATCATGGAAGAAAAAGGAACCATCCTCTTGGCCTACCTAATTTCCCGGACTACTTATTCCCCCCTCTTGATTTTCTTTAATTCAAACATTTATCTTTCTTTATAACTAAACGATGTAAATATTCCTTTGCTATAATAACTAAAGTTCCGTTATGTTGACATCCGTGGAAGTTGGTGTGGAACAACAGATTCGCTTATCAGCTCCTCTTAGTTTTGGTGTTACTGACGACGGCCGACTCGAATCACAACTAACAATGGTCGAAAGTATGATAGGAGAAACGAAATAAAGTAACAACTAAGATTTGTAAAAAAGAAAAAAAAATGAAAAACAGAAGAGTAAAATGGACGAAATAAAGCAAAAAAAGAACGCAGTTCTTACATGGAATGAAATTTGACAAATACAATATTATTTCTGAACAAAGAGTATAAGAAAATGGAGAATCAATGAAATTCTTAGAAATTGTAAGTAGGATTATTGTTGTACATGGGATGCGAAAAACTAACAAATTTATTTCGGGGGGCTTGAGCCCAATAGCCAACCTTCCTAAATACGACACTGACTCGAGTGATCGTAAACTTTCCTTTCCCAAACACAATAATAGGTATAGTTTTTAAGTAACTTTCTTGAAACGGAAATAAGGATGACAATCAGAATGTGTCTTCACAAATTCCAAATGGTAAATTTATTTGGTAAACCTAACAACATGAAGGAAGAAGAAAGTTGTATTTGTAATCATAAATTTACTACAGTATTTTCTCACATATATTGCGCACCCTAAGTTTTAAAGCATTATTTTGAACTTTATTTTGGTCCGTGTATTTTATACATTTTTTTTTTCAGTTCGGTATGAATTTTCCTTTTATTGATTTATTTATGAGCAACTATCGGATTAGGCCCATTAACCGGTATGCCATACTAAATGTAAGTTATAATGTCAGAAGGCATACCGGGGATAAAAATGTAAAATAAGCACTGGTTTATTCGCACAATGAAGTACCCAATGTTCAATTGTATATACTTACAGTATCTCCTAATTCATTACAATTCGCACGCAAAATAAGTAAATAGAAGGGTTGAATTTATTGTGATGAAATAAAGAGTATAAGATCATAGATTATTAAAAAAAAAATGCTTACACTCTTATAACAACAAATCTGTAAATACGAGCATGACAGTAGTAACTTATTTCCAAATTGACCACTGTCTATGAGATTTTAGTGTCTTTTTAGGGATGTTATTAGTCTTTCTTCAGAGACGCAAGAAAATGGACGTCCTAAAAGCCATCTATACCTATAATTGGGATATTGAATGACGCATTTGACAAATGAAATGCAATGAGGCTTATAAACCACATCCGTCGTCTTCATTGAGATGCTGTGTTTATATACCACGCCAGACCTTATCTGAACTATCTATGTATATATGCCACGTTTGTCTATCAAGTGACTTTTAGAGCCAGGCATCAGTTTTTCTTGAAAGACGTAAAAAAGTGGACCTCCTAAAAGCCATTTAAGCCTGTGATAGGGATATTGAATGATTTTCTTGACAAATTAAATGCAAATGAAACTTATAATCCACATCCGTTCTATCTATCCATATGCTGTGTTTACATACCACGCCCATTCTCGTTTGAACGATCATCTCCATGTTTATATGCCACACCTATGTCTACAAGGTTCTTTAGGGCCACATATGTGTTTCTTCAGAGAAGTAAGAAAATTGGACGCTCTAAAAATCATCCAAATCTATAATTAGATATTGAATGACGTATTTGACCAACTAAATGTAATGAGGGATATAAACCACATCTGTCTTCTCCATCCAAATGCTGTATTTATAAAGGGTGGACAATTTATCTGGAACATCCATAATAACGGAGAAACTAGAAGACTGAGAAAAGCGAAACTTTGCACGAAGCAACTATAAGGAGGGGGCATCGTTTTATATATTAAACAATACCACCCAGTGAACAGTGTTGCCATCCCAGTATAGAGTTATATTTTTTTTTCAAATGGCACTACGTCAGATTATTACATATTTCAAATCAACATGTTAAACGAAAACTAAAAATACCACATTTGTTATTCAGTGTTGCAAACTAAGGATGTTATAATATCACAAACATCCAAAGTTTGGAAGCCTCTATCACACATACAGCACAACGGAGATGAACAAGAAAATGAACATCGGAAGCACCTTAGCGTTGGATACATGGTCATGGTAGGCCCTATGACATGGTTTGAATGAATAACAACGAAGTTACAACGGCTTGAAAATTTGGATTTTTTCGAAAGGCTTTATTTCGAAAACATGCTTAGGTAAGTAACATATTTAATTATTTGTATGGTTTGCAATTGGCAAACAAATCATTTTGCCATTTACAACACTTCGATATCTTAAACTGTTCTGGATATGGAATAAACATTGAAAATGGCGTATTTATGGACAATATTTAAACTGATTGTAGTTTTCCTTTTCATATATCATTGCAGGAATCACTTTTGGTAGGTGTAATTACAACAAGTCGTAGAAATTACATGATTTAAGAAGTGTTGCAAACTTCAGCAATGTTTATCATATCTCCGGAACGGTTTGAGCTATCAAAGTGCTGTAAACGGCCAAATAATTTACATATACATTGCAAGCCATACAAGTAACTAGATATGATACTTATCTATACATTTTCCTGAAATAAAATCTTTCGAAAATATTCAAATTTTCAAGCCCTTGTAACTTCGTTGTTATTCTTTCAAAACAATCATACCACGACCATAGTATCCAACACTAAGGCACTTTCGATGTTCATTGTCTTGTCCATCTCCGTTGCGTTGTACGTGTGATAGAGGCTTCCAAACTTTGGATGTTTGTGATATTATAACATCCTTAGTTTGCAACACTGTATAACAAATGTGGTATTTTAAGTTTTCGTTTAACATGTTGATTTGAAATATGTAATAATCTGACGTAGTGCCAATGGAAAAAATATAACCTTATACTGGGATGGCAACACTGATCACTGGGTGGTATTGTTTAACATGTCAAACGATGTCCCCTCCTTATAGTTGCTTCGTGCAAAGTTTCGCTTTTCTGCCTTCTAGTTTCTCCGTTATCATGGATGTTCCAAATAAATTGTCCACCCTGTATAAACACCCGTCCTTATCTGAACGATTTTCTCTATGCTTATATGCCACATCCGTCTGTAAAGAGTTCTTTAGGGACGGGGACTGGTGTTTCTTTAGAGACGCAAGACAATGGACTCCCTAAAAGCTATCCAAGCCTACGATTGGGTATTGGATAAGTTATTTGACAAATTAAACGGAATTAGGCTTATAAACCAAACCCGTCACCTCCGTCCAGATGGTGTGTTTATATACCACGCCATCATCAACAGAAAAACCCGTCTCTAAAGAGTTGAAAAATGTTCAAATTAAGCGAACAAGTACGGTAAGAGCTGCATAAAATTAATTTAAAAATATGGCATAAAGGCAATTTTATGATGGCGACAATATGCCACCATAACCAATAACTTATCATTCTTCCATGTAGCAAGAGTAAAGCAAGTCATTAGCCATTGTACCCCCATGTACTTCTGTATGACAGAAACAAACACATACGCCAGAATAAATAAATAAAATAAAAATAAATAAAAAACATAAGTAAATCAAATAAAAAGAGACTTAATATCATGATCATCCCGCTTTTGACAGTTCTTAAACTTTTGAGGCTAGCGAACATCACATGTTTACTAAAATTACAGTAATCTGCATCTCGAACTGAAAGAAAGGTGTTTGGTTGAATTAGTGTTTGACGTTCATTTCAGCATCAAAGTTTCACGAGACATAGCTTAATGTGCTATCCGAATCACATGAGCTCCACCAGAAATCGAGCCGAGGTCTCTCCCACAAGAAACGGATACATTAACTATATATCCGCGAAGAAGCTCTAAAAGAAAGGTGTTTGAAACATTCTCCATTAAAATCAAAAAGTCAGAATTAAATAAAGATTTAGGTAAGTACGATAAGAACTGGCACACAACTTTGATACGGTACATGTGATATTTCTTTTTTGCTACAAGTAACTCAAGAATTGAAAGGAATTCTTCAGAATAGTAATAAGAGCATTTTTTAAAAGAAATATATTAAATATTAACCAATGTTCAAAAACTGTAACGCATATTCTGTTTCTATTTATTAATATTATAATTATTGGAAGGATATTAGTATGTTACACGCACACTTGCCTCCGCAAAGACAACTAAAGGTGTACTTTGGAAGGAAGGAGAATTTACTTCCCCTACTTAAAAAAAAAAAAAAATGTTGGTATAGTTCAATTAACTGAACAAAAGTGAGAACTTAATAATTCAATATCTACCGGTAAAAATGCTCTACAGCACTCCAGGTAATCTATGGTCTACAATTGTCAAATAATAGAGTTAAATCGAATATTATCAACTTTATATAACTGAACTTGAACAATAAAATTAAATTCAAAATTATGATGATACAAACAATAACGCAAAATGAATTGAATCTAAACCAAAAATTACACTTAGAATTCAACTATTAAAGTCATTACAAAATACAAGCACAATGTTAAATGGCGTGCTAGCTTCCAATGAGAAAATCCAATAAATAAACTACTTACAGTAAATATTCCACTTATAATCCATAGCATTCACAGTAATAAAGTCGTAAATTCACCACACCATTCATCACATACACTACGAACACTTAATTTAATTTAGTAAACCGATTAGGTCGAAAAAGTTTCAATTTTGGCACCAAAGATAATTGTTTTCCTTCCTATTTGATAGTAGCATGTGATCTGACGATCCCAGGTAGCGTTGCACCTAAACAAAATTTTCATTCCGAAAAGTACGACCAGACGTCATTAAGAGCCATAAATTTTCTTGAAATGAACTTAAATCCCAATTAGCATATTGCTATTAGACTTAGGTGGAAAAATTATTATTTTCATTTAATAACAGAAAAATCAAGGTTAATTATGATTTATAATTATTGTTTTCGAATTCCACAACCTTAGCTATTTAACGACATGTTACAAGACATTGAACAAAATGTTTTATATATATATATATATATCTATATATATATATATATATATATATATATATAAAACTTGGTAATAAACTATTACTGTTTTTAAAATTCTAGTTACTTGTAAAATGTGTTTAATTGATTTTAATAAAACCTTATTTAAATCCTTCGAGATTTCTTCTTAAACAATAAACTAAGGTGTGTTAACTCGACCGATAAAAATACGATTTTAGAGAATAAAATATTTTCGTACTGTAGATTATTGTTTTATTTTCGTATGTCATATTGAAAGGGTTTTTTTTTTTTTTTTTTTTTTTTTTTTTTTTTTTTTTTTTTTGTCTGAATGCATAATTACCTCAGACGAAGCGAAGATATGATCTCATGATACATTATAACAAGTGACTTTCAATTACTGAACATTAGTTGTTGCACCGAAATATTCTGTCCTATGTACACTATAGGTTAAGATCGTCCTTAATTAAACAGCTCTAATTATCTATTTGCCCTAATAATAAAGGCCAATGTTTAATTGAGGGTCCAGCCTTATTTTTCTATCAAGAAAAAAAAGTTATAATTTTGCTAATTTCTGTTAATATTAAGTTAGGTTAGATTTGGCTCCCTTCATCTAAACATTAACCGTAATAAACATCAAAACACGTTCGTGTTCAGTATAATCATTATCCATTTTCAAATAATTAAACTGAAATAATAATTTTAAGTAAAAGTAAAATTGTTACAGTGTGACACTGTACAAACATGTTAATGCTCAGATCTAAATACGATTACGACTTTTCCCCTATTTTCAAGTAATTAAATTGAAGTAATGCTGTTTTTAAGTTGCTATTAATCGTCACAATAGTTTTAAATTTACAAATCACCTATACGGTGGCGACATCAATTGACATCAAACAGGCAGGTAGAAAGCACCTGTGGCGACACCTATTATCCTAAGTGTTAATTTGTGTAACTCTGTTAGAAATTAGAGTTACACAAATAATGACATGTTTGCGTATTATAATTAGAAATTACCTTTAATAATTTTCTCATGCTTAATCGTTTAAATAAATCGAGAACGGAACTAACAAAATTTTGGAGACAATTACAAAAGAAGATTAGAATTTTTTTTCTTTTAAATGGAGCTTAAGTATTTTTTTTAGTGATAGTAGTCAATGAAATTAACTTTTAAATTAAATGAACAGATGAATTTCGATAAACATGGATTCCTAAGAAGGGAACTTTTATTTAACTTACAATTAAAGTATAGCTATTTCCTAGTATCCTTACATCTGACAGGAAAGAGTCTATAAGAGTCAATTGAAGATACAAAGCAATAAGTTTACACAGCTATTTTTCAATAGTAAAAACGTAAAGCATTTCCTGCTAATGACATATTACCTGTAATAAAAATATATTCTCCTTTTTCAGAGCGCAATGTATATTTGGCTCGAGAAGAGAAGAAGCATTCTACGTCACAGACAAGATTCAACGTGGTGTTACCTTAGGTAAAATCTGATCTCTTTTGGTTTCAATTAAAGTAACGAGAACACTTTAATAAAAATAGAAACTTAATGAAAAGCAAATATGAGGTTAAATAGACATAGTTAGTAGAAATATTCGCACTTTATTAATGTTGACCATACAATGCATTACATACACACAGAGTTATGTTTCCGTGCTAACAACTTGCATATAGAACAAGCTGTCAGTCGAAACTTACAGAGCAACAAAAATGTACACATGTGTTTGGCAGTCTTTCTCTTGTGTAGTAGAGTGAATGTGTTCTGGTGGGAGAAATGAGGTGCCGAAAACATATTAGTTTTGGGAAGGGTTTGTCATGGCTCTTTCCCGTGAAGCTTAAGTAATTCCTGCCTTGTAGAACAGAGTCGGAACAGTGGCTTTCTTGTAGGACGGGCCACTGTTAGTGTTATACTTAAACCTTATGCAAAGCATCCTTCTTCCAAATCCACATTACCAACAATATTGCATCTAAAGAGATCATCATTGAAACTCAAAAGACCTGTGTTAAAGACGATTCGGGGTATGGAGGCCGATAAAAATTCAATACCACAGTGTATTATGATCAAACGATTACATATAACTTAATCACTATTGAATCGTTCAATCAATCACAAATTGAGGCCATAAACTGTCCATAAGATCAATGTGTATGTGTTAATACCACAACATATCGCGGGGCGAAAGAACAAGATAGAGGAATGAAGTAGTGGTAGAGCTCCACCTATTTGCTGACCGTTAGAAGTTTATTGTTTTGATGGACAAAATATGTATCTCTCTTAATGAATATTGAAAAGTTCGGTTCATCGCCCTGTGAAAATTCAGGGCACGATTCACACAAATCCTTGAGAAGGACAAGCCTTATTTGTGAAAGTATTCTTAGTCCCTGTGAGGGCTGAAGTCATAGTTGTAAGAGTACCGGAGTTTGAGTTGAGTTGATTTTGAGTTTAACGTTCCTTTCAGTACCGGGGTTTTAATCCTAGTTCCAGTTCCGAACTATGTTCCAGAATGCTTAGGCTGGTAGTGAGTGTCTCGGAGAATAAATTAACCTGTATTATGGAAGAATTCGAAGTGGATATTTAAACCTGTGTCTATATCCCACCTCTAAGTTTACATAAGCCCTAAAGGGTCTGAGTTCGTTAATTTTATCGAGTTTCCTTTAGCAAAATTAATAGTCATATGAAAACTTCTGAAGAACTGGATTTCGAAATCTGGTGGCTAGCGTTCGTGTAGTTACTAGTCCAGTGAAACGACCGGCGAATAGTAGCTCCAAATGTGCAACTGGGCATCGAACCAAAAGATTATTTACAAAACGCTTTACTTGAGATCCCCATGACAACCAATATCAAGCATAGTAATCTAAAATGCATACATAAAAATTTTCATAGAAATGCATCAAATAAAATATTCAGTCTTAAAGTATGATATTTTTTTGGTCACTTATTGGTACATAACAAATAAATGATTATTAAGGTTCGATGCAAAATCCTTTCAAATAAACATTTTTTTCTTTTTCTTTCTTTTATTAAAGTAAAAAATCAAAAATATTATAAATATTTTCACAACACAAAAATAAAATGAAATTTGAATTTACATTCCAAAAGAACAAAATATTTAACTTTGTAATATTCTTAAATGTATCTTCACACAATTATTTAATCATTTTGTGTCAGATTTGAAAGTTCGTACGCGGCGCCGATACAACGGTAGGTTTATAAGTACGAACCAAAAGTTCAGGGAAGTAATTCAGGCTGCGAACTACAAAAAAAAAAAAAAAAAAAAAAAAAGTGTTTTTGGTAGAAGTAAACGTATCGTTCTGAATTCACCGGTGATTAAAGAATGCAGAGTCTGTCCCCGGTGATCCTACATACACAATTTGTAATAATTGATTGAAAAACATATATTCAGGTCGAATTTCATTTTGACGATGTGTAACTCTCCCCCCCCCCCCCCCTTCTTATGCAAGGCAAGCACCCAATAACCAAGTTGTGTGTGTGTGTCTGTGTCAAGTGATAAGCATGGGTGGAGGAGAGAAAAGTACTTTCAAAACTTGCAGAAAAATGTAAAATAACATATTTATTTTCGTATGCATGAAATAGCATCACGATCACATCACGATATTTCACCGGTTTTGAATAATATTACGCTTCCTTTTATTTCCAATAAAACATCTCTTTTGCATAAGAAATCCATAGTTTCTTTAAGGAAAAACAAACTAACTAGTCGGAAAAAAAAGTGTCCAACGGAGAAATATGCATTATTCGTATATGAAGTAAGTGCCAAAAATATATGGTAGGTGCACTATTTTCGCTTCGTTGTTTGCTAAATTGTTCCAAACCAAGTCTGGGGCAAAAAGTCAGAATAAAAAAATCTTCGATGGGACAGTGACATAATGTCCAAATTACATATAACGATTCCGTAGTGTTATGACCTACAGAGGTATTCATGAATAATATTAATGTAATATTGTGCGTCTATGCAAATACAATTTCTCCAAAGATTTTACAGTCGTTGCAGCCTTTTACTACAGACTGGAACTTATGATTCATAGCTCGAAAAAGTGTCGAAATCAATGCTACTTATTAGCAAGAACATGTCCTATCTCCAGTTTACATTGTATAAATACAGGATGGCCAAGATATAAGAGGTCCCATGTCTTATAACTCGTTTATTGTAAATACTGATTACAGAATAGTAAATTATTATTATGGTCACTAACATCCATTCGACATCATGTGACATCACGTGACCAGGCTCGAGTGCCGCACTAAATGTTAAAAAATAACAACACTCAGAGAGCTGCAAATTTCACGTTCCGTATCACACGGGGCCTGTTTTATCTTGGTCACATTGTACAATATCTATTGTGTGAAACAGCACCAGAACAAAATTTCAAGTTACACAGCAAAAACCGTCACTGGCCTTCTACCGGACGCATGGGTGGTGAAACTGATATCGATGCTACTCTGTTCGAGAGTATTACCATTAAGAGTACAGACGCTAGTCCCATGGATGCTCGTCTGTGCATTTACACTTCCCAAACGGTATGATACATTTTGTCACGTCGGGTTCTCGAGGTAAATACCCTCTGAAAAGTCTGTAAGCAAGAGTGGAATAATATACTTCTGCAATAGCTCTAATGAAATCTGTTGTAGTGGAAAATATGATGTAGTGAAATGGTCCATACAGGTTGCCACCGCAATGATGGTGTAGCGTGGAATATCTTAGAAAAGCAACAACTTCCATTTGTGCGAATATCATTATTTTATTTGAAGTGCAAATAATTATATTGTAGGTACTGTTTTAATAGATTGCTAATTTTGTTTATTTCAAATTTATATATATATATATATATATATATATGAGGTGTGTTCGGAAAGTAGCAAATCTTTGGTTGGTCTAAATACACTTATTGACATCAAATTTCGTGGACATTCTCCTGATGCCCAAATTCTCGTTCAACATTTAGTGTATCGATCCGATTAAATGACTTCCGCTTTGGTATCGCCAAGCTTTCGGCAAAATTTGATGCAATATTGCTGCTGAAGTTCTTCAGTCATTTTACAAAAAAACCAAAATCCGACGACCGCTTTCTACACATCTCCACTCGTTGGCCGACTGCCAAAGACTGACACTTTCTGCAGACAGAAAAAGTCATGAATGCGCATCAATGTCCCCTCTACATCTACAATGAAAAAAGTCTTCCGTACTTCATTCGTTTCCGTGGGAAAAAATAAAGTTTAGTAGTTTTTGAACATACCTCGTATATAGTGAAAACTAAGGTATGATTTTGTTTTAGGTCTATCAATAAAATGACATGAAATCTTTAAGTCCCATGATTATGTCATGTGAGCTAAAGAAGACGGATAATTAATTAAAAGAATGAGTATTAGATAATTAATAATAATAATAATAATAATAATAATAATAATAATAATAATAATAATAATAATAATAATAATAATAATAATAATAATAATAATAATTTATTTGTACTTAACACCCGAAGGCAATTACAAAGCACAAATTGTTAATTTTATAATGGTGCAGAATGTGCTAAATGTAAAGTAATTCTAACAACTAACCATTACTCATGTTTTGTTCACGTACAGTCAATAAGTACCAAATATAATAACAATCTTTACACTTTATTAAGTTACATTTGGACGCATTTTTGTTTAAATATTAAGCATTTCAATTGAAATATGTCCAGACCAAATAGAATGTATTTTATTGCCTCTATCACATATCCTATACAACGCAGAGTTTTTAGCTAAATTTGTTTTGTTATCATTCATATAAAACATTTGTCTGAATCTCAGGTTTTGACGAGTGCAATAGAGTGGTAATTTAGCTAAGAAATACATATTATCCTCTTGGTTGTCAATAAGTTTTTTCAAGTACAATACACATTGAATAAACCTTCTATCCTCCAGTGACAAAAGCTGAAACCTCCTGAGAAGTATATTGTAAGATACATAACGAGTTGGTATATTATCAATTTTATAACTAATATATTTTAACATTTTCTTTTATACCTTTTCAATTTGTTGCTTTGGTTTTTGGTAGAATGGTTCCCAAATTATAGAAGCGTACTCTAATTTTGTTCTAAAAGAGTTATATAATGTTAATATTGTTTTTATGTTTTCAAAATGACAGCACGATCGTTTAATAAATCCAAGCATTTTAAACGCCTCATTTATTTTGATATTCATATGATATGTAGACTTTAGATTTGCATCAAACCATACTCCCAGATCCCAGACAACTTCTTTCCTCTTCAGCAATTAGTGGAATGGTAATGTGGAAGGAAATGAAGAACCTCACGAAGACCCACCGGCACTATGTTATCCACCGCAAACTCACTTTGGGATCGAACCAGGTACCTTTTTACCAGATGTGAGTGCTCTACCACTAAGCCACCATGCCCCTAGATCCACTTCTAGAGATATTTGTCCAATATAAACTTAGAAACGGATCTTTTCTTCTTTTGTGGAGAAAGACAATCTATTTGCTGTTCATATTGTATTATGTGGAAAGGGAACCGATCAGAGTTCGTTTCCGTAAATCAAATTACTTCTAGCAAATTAAGGTTTACCTCCTGTTCCCTTTGTAGACGGAGCTGTTTTTCCGCTATTCAGAAACTTGATTTCTTCAGAGTTGTGTCTTTCTCAGTATTTCCGTTCATGTAATTTCCTGTTTCTTACCTTTTGTAGAAAAGCGTTTAAAACAATTGGAAGGCATCGCTGGGTATTACCAACAGATAAAAGGACTTGTTATTAGAAACTATTATGGACTTGTGCGCCGCAGTTTCTCTTTCTATACATTGGTATGTTTCATTTTAATATATTATACAAATACTCATATTCGTAAAAGTTTAAAACGGCCATTGTACGGAAAATTAATTTTGTTCGAAGTTTAAAACTTTGATCTTGTGTTAGGATAATTACCTAAACCCTACTATAATCTTTCTAAGTGATTATAATTGCATATTATTGTTTCCAAAGAGTGTTCCAATTATTAATTTTGACCTAGTTTAAAATGTAACTCCATCATAGTAGAATTGTTTATCAATGGGGTTCAACAAATAATAAGAAATCAAAATGTACGAGGGGGAGTAAAATGAAAACCATAATTATTTTTTTAAATATTATTTATTGGTCACACAGGGTACAGAAGTAAATCACTTTTCAACATAGTCCCCTCCTCGTTCAATGCAAGTCCGCCAGCGCTTCGGAAGAGCCTGAATACCTGCAGAAAAAAGTCTTTTGGGCGACGGCGCAACCACTCGTGCACCGCGTTGCGTACCTCTTCATCGGCGTGGAACTTCCTGCCGCCCATTGCTTCTTTGAGCGGACCAAACAGCGGACCACTCCTTGCTCGCTCGCTTTGTTTCAGGCTGATGGTAATGCACCCATGTTTCGTCACCAGTGACGATTCGTGACAGGAAGGCATTACCGTCACGTTCAGCACGCCACAAAAGGTCTTCGCACGCATCAACACGTCGCTGTTTCAGTTCAGGCGTCAGTTGTCGGGACACCCATCTTGCAGACACCTTATGAAACTGGAGAACATCATTCACAATATGATGTGCCGATCCATGACTCATGTGTACACATGCTGCAATTTCGTCTATTGTCACACGGCGGCTTTCCAAAACAATGGCTTCAACGGCTGCAATGGTCTCTGGAGTCACTACGCGCCGAGCCTGGCCGGGACGTGGAGCATCGGCCACAGACGTAACACCATTTGCAAATTTCCGGCACCATTCATAGATTTGTGGCTGTGACAAACACGCATCTCCATACTGAACCTTCATTCTCCTAAAAATGTCAATCGGTTTCACACCTTCACTTCGCAAAAACCGAATCACAGAATGCTACTCCTCGCTGGTGCATGTGGCTAGTTGGGCTGCCATTTTGGAACTGTTGTTGCGCCGGTGTTTGTGCATCTGCCGGCTCCTGCCACCTAGGAGACATCCGGCATACTATCGTAAACAGGCATGCCAACTTACAGCTCACTGGCGCCATATGCGGATTTTTATTTCTACTTTTATGGTTTTTAGTTGACTTACCCTCGTAATATTTTGTAAATTTGTGTATTGAGTTATCTTCTGATAGTATTTATTTTGTTTTTTCAGTGTATTCTAATTGCTAGCACTTATCTAATTTTAGTTTTTCTCGCACGGTAAGTTATATAAATTATACTAAATAAGGTTGTTTTTCAAAAATCTTAAAAGGTTGAGACATATTTTTTTTCAAAAAATTTTACAAATCCTTTTTCGTAAATTACAAAGTATGTTTGACTGATATAGAAAGTCAATTTGTACAGAGTCAAAGAATAAGATTTGTATTAAATGAATTAAATAAACATATAAAAACAAGATTTTAGCAATGATAAAAAAAAATGATCAAAAAATTGTGATCTTGACCAAGAATTTTAGGAATGATCCAAAAAATGCATCAAAAGATGTATGATCTTGGCCAATTATTAGTTTTTTGATCAGCGGCTACAAAATTTTTGAACGGCCCCTAAATCGAGCATTCGTACTTTGTACGGAATAAGCACATCATACTGAGTTAAGTGATACCTTGGGTTTGGCTACACTATATGTAGTTCTCCAGATATAATGCCTACAAGAAAATTTTTGACTAAAATATATTGGACCTGTTGATTCAAAAATGGAGTATATGGAATATTATGTCGAGATATAAAAGGAAAATTTTTCAGTTTGCCTCTGTAGAAAATTATTTCGCCACATATAAAATCAGACTTAGTTTAAGCTCATAATAAGGGACATATACTCACCTAGACAGAGTTATTATTGGCTACTCTACGGTACAGGTGTCACAGAATTTCCTTTAGATATTATACTTTTAACATTATTGTAAGCATGTTCATTGGCGGCGCCACAATGAGTGCAGTGGGTGCAGTTGCACCCACATTAACTTTGATTTTCAGATTTCCTACAATAATCATTTTTATATTGTATAATTATTGTTTGCTTGTTTGCATATATTTGACTGACTTCTGAAGTCTCTCATAAGTTACTTGCTATTACACAGTGTATTTCTAGTTTTCCTTTTCTTTTTTATTGTATTTATTTATTTATTTATTTTTAGTAAAACTTAGGGATTATTTTTGATATCTTAAAACTCAATAGTGCAGAGCGTTCTGGAAACAATGTTAGGATGTATTGTCCCTTCCTTGCCTGCACCCACATTACGAAAATACTGGCGCTGCCTATGAGCATGTGGAATATATTTTGTAGAAAGTCGTGTATTTGCTCAAAATATTTTGGTTGTGTAGAAGATAGTACGATGGAAAATGGCTTATACCTCTCCAGTTGATCCAAGTAAAACCTTATTCAAAATTAACGAACTCAATTTACTGCAAATATTATTAAGATATTTTAGTACGTATATAGAAATATCAAAATATGGATGTTGGTGCTTTTGTAAAGTGAATAATAAGAAATCAAATGTAGATCATTGCAAAATTAATTATTTTTTGGTTTACCATCAGAAGTTTGCGAGAAAAGAACAAAGAAAGAAACCTTTCAATAATATTCTAATACATATACCTAGGTATGTCAAAATTACTGTAAGTATGACGAGTGAGAATCAAAATACACACTGTTGCCAGGAAAGCTTTAATACTATATTAGGATTTTTTCTGTTAAATTAATAACAAAAATAATCTAATTTTTAATAATGAGTTACATCAATTTCAGATGCACTTTTTTCAGTCTTAATTTCTTTTGACATTTCGAACGAAGTCACAATTCTTTTCATATAACTTTGTTTAATATTATATTTCACCACTCCAATGATTTTCGCGGAATCAATCACTAGCCAGTTATAATTTGAGTGGCCCGAAAGTAGATATACAGTCATACAGTCCTGCATTGATCAAGTTTGACATTTTAGTTTGTTAAGATAATTAGTTCTGTTCCAAGCTTGAAGTATGAGTGAAAAGAGAATAAGAACAAACAATAAAGAAACTAAGTCACTACCTGTATGGATAGCAATAAGTAAATTATATAAAATGCCATGAGCCGGTCAGTACGGGACTGTATACCTACTTTTGGGTCATCCTGAAAGACCCAATATATAGGGTGAACCTGAAAGATACATAATTCGGTAGATGGTTCGTGACATTAAGAGAAGACAAAAAGTCCTCTTGCATATTGTCGAATTCCGCGTCGTGTACGAGTGACAAGGATGACAACTTGGAATCGAAACTTGAATCGTGACAATTGAATTTGAGTAGACAGATGTGCACAGCGTAAACGACGTGGAATTCGAGAACATGCAAGAGGATTTTTTTCTTCTTTTGATGTTACCAATCTCCTCTTAGAAGTATTTCAGCATCTTTCTGTTCCGTTCCAATTGTCACGATTGGAGTTTCGATTTCAAATTGGGACCCCTGTCATTCTTACGCGACGCGTAAATCGACAATATGCAAGATGACATTTTGTCTATTTTTGATGTCACGAATCACCTCCCGGGATTTGTGCACATCTTTTAGTTTCACCCTGTATATATGATCAGACTGCAGACACTTAAGTTAAAACTATTTTTCCTTTAATGATACATCAAAATGTGTATATGTCTCATCAACCAAAAATATCAACTTTGTTTCACCTGGAAACGATTGTCCCCATTTCTGTTCATTTTCGTCTGTTACTGACGATAAGAAACAAAAAAAAAAAAAAAAAAAAAAAAAGGTCTATTCTGTAAGCTAAAACCTAGTAAGTAGCATATTTTCACTGTTAGATATATTAAAAATGTGAGTTACGTCAAGAAATAAAGCATACTACTAAATGTACGACTACCCTCTGATTGTTTGATTATTTCATAGGTTGAATGAAATGTTAAAAAGAAATCCTGGAGGTAAATGTCCCTGTATGCACATTCATTTAATTCTGCATTGTACGAGTAACTTAATCCGTGGAGATAATTTGTTATTAGGTACATGCATTTCTTTAATCACTAACACTTTCGAGTCGGAGCCTATTCTTGTGATGTTTCTCCCTCAAGTCAGCATGTTTTGCGGCACTTTTCGATTTTTATAAACAATAGTGTGAAATTGTTAGAGCAATGATATATTTATTTTCTTGAAATATGAACTTTGTAGTACAGAATACAGCATTATCCGCCTGGTTTCTCATTTTTATGTACCTTTTATTTTTATGTACCTCTTTCAGTTATGAAAAAATTCCGACAAGCAATATGATTGATTATAAGTATGCACATATGAGATTTTTGGCGCATTACAGCCCTTTAACTGTTACAAACCATCAATACATGCATTAGATACTTTGAAATGGCAGAAAGGTATAAGTATAAAGTAAAAATATAGTGCAAGACCGATTATTTCTATTTTTTGCCTGGAATCGCCCTTTTCTCGTTCACTCTTTTTGCATTCGCTCTTCTGTCGTGCTACCATTCCCAGAAAATGTATAAGAATATAAATAAATAAATAAATACGATTGCTGTACCTAAGAAAATGTTACAAAGAGATATTTCTCACCCACTCATATAAATGCTTATGTTACAGTCATCCTTATTGGTCAGTCATTACAAGCTAAAAGTTAAAAAAAAAAAAAAAAAAAAACTTCAACGTCCCTTCTATAGAAGCGCCGCCAACGTAATCTGGGTCAATATTTGGATCATCAATTTCAGATCCAGAATCAACAGCAAACTCATCAAGCATATTCCATATTTCTTCGGATAAATCTCCCATTTTGAGCCAAAAATGCATATAAAGACGCGAGAAACGTATCCCAATTATTATCGCTCTAAATCGCTCTGCACTGACACCTGGATTTTTTTACAAGTACTAAAAGGATCATAAATTATATATGAGAAGTCGAATGTCGTCTACTGATATCCATCCAATGTTCAAATTAACGGAAATTTTATCACTTCTGGGAGACGTGATCCGTCCACTGAGGAAGAAAAAAAAATCACGGCTTTTAGACGTGCTGAGACTCGAATGTGTTGTATGCGTAACTTACTTTATGGCAACTATGTTTTATAGGTTATTTTAATATTTCTAGAATTTTTGAATATTTCTATTTTATGAAATTAAAACAATTTAAAAAAAATCCCAAATGGAGCAATGCGGTAGAACATGAACTGAATTCGTTGTGAACAAGTGCTCATGGTGGCCAAGTGACTAATGTGCATGTTTCGATTCTCAATCGGTGTGCTTATTATTTTGTTGTATCATTAAAGAAAAAGAGTTTAAACTAAATTTCTATAGTATGATCATATAAGTAAAAAAGCAAAATAACAAAGAATATTAACATTGCGTATTGAACAAAGAATTGGAACTGGCTAGTGATCGATTTCGGGAAAAACGATGAGAATGGGGAAATTTATGGAAGAAGAACAAATCCGGGTAACGGCTTCACAAGTTCTGCTTTAAGCAGTAGACTTGTCTCATTTAGCTTCGGTTCTAAAAAGGGTGACATTAAGCTTTAGTGTTTCGAAGTATTTAGATAATACACTACTTTCTTAAAATAGGAAGGTAGTGAAATGAGTACAACAAATAGAGCAAACACTAATAGAAGCTGAGCTTTCTGCTGGCAGCATGCAACGGTGACAGTACCACCTTTTCCTGAAATTTTAAAATATGATTTTTTAAAACCATTTTTCTTCTTGTACTTAGAGAACGAATTGTTCAACTTAAACCGATTTAAAGACAAGAGCAACAGCATATGTTGTTTCTCATATAGGGCTTGCTGTGGGTGCAGCAACTAAACTGAACAGTATATTGGCATGAGTATTTAAGATTACGTAGTAGAATTTGATATACAATGTGCACAAAATATAGTATAAACTAGTATACTTATAAAATGTATTAATTTCTTAACTGCTGAAAGTTAATCTTTATTGTTTATTTGTAAATTGCGGAAAGTTAAGGTACTTGCTGAGTACTTCAAATTATATGCCTGTAGTCAAACTGCATCTATAAAAATTGTTGCGTAAGTACCTTAGGATTCTGAAACATGTATTTTTGGATAGCACATATATTATTTCCTAAGTGAAGTCTTGACCCAACTACGGTAGGTCCCATAGTTTTTGACCTATGGACCTTTAAAGTTCATTTTTTCATTTTTTTTTTTTTTCAACCAATAACTCCGGAAGAGAGCATTTGTGCACCCAGGTTGCTCTATACTTTTCGTCTTATCTTGGTGTTAGGAATCACCTCCCAAACGTTGTCGGTGTTGTTTTGGAACATCCTGTATAATAATCAATATCAAACCGAGAGCGGGATTGCCCATCTGTAGCTTCAAATATTGACGCTTACAATTGCAGCCGCTAAAATTCCGTTTAAATGGAGGAAAAGAAGCAGTTTGTAATTTGAGTGAGTGTCTTCAGGGAAATGTAGTCTAGCGAATATATGGACTCATGGTTGTCCCGATTGCACAATTTGGCTGTTGATACCAAAAGCAAATCATTACCTAAAGAAGACTAGGGAATGTTAAATGACTTATTAAAAGTGTGAAAGTTGGTGTGATACCATATCCAGCACCTTTTCAGAACATACAGAAAAAATGCGCTGGATAAAAATATTTAAAATTATTTGCTAATATCAAATAGTTTGTTGGGTTAATTTATCCTCTAAAAATCCAATTAATAAATTATTTTTAATTCCTGAAAATGGAAAACAAAAATTCCAATTGTTATTATATATAGAACATGATTAACACAGTGAAATATGTAAAGCCAATGTAATTTCAACGTCGATATTTCGGATACTTTAATTGAGTAACCTTCGTCAGTATCAAAATCACATTTTCCAGTAGGTTCTTCACGTACGTAGTACGAGTAAGTTCTTCCCCTGGAAAGAAAATACCTTTTTCATAACGCCATAGAAGGAAAGTTGAATTAAAAACGAGGAGTGGAACTCCACGACTGATTGATGATAGAATAAAATATTGAGAGTTAAAGGAGGAAACAGAAGATCGAGAAACGTGTAAGAAACTTTCCAGACCGTAACCTAAATAAATAAATAAATAAATAAATAAAATAAATAAATAAAACTTTGTTCCAGAACTCGCCGAAAATCAAAATAATATATATATATATATATATATATATATATAGATAGATAGATAGATAGATAGATAGATAGATAGATAGATGTATGTGTTTCTAGATCTTGACTTCTGGGTAGCAAAAGTCAAAACAAATTTAAATTTGCAACGCAATTTGTATTGTATCGCACTATCGGCAGTCAAGAAATACTATATTATTATTATTATTATTATTATTATTATTATTATTATTATTATTATTATTATTATTATTATTATTATTATTATTATTAATAATAATAATAATAATAATAATAATAATAATAATAATAATAATAATAATAATAATAATAATAATAATAATAATAATAATAATATTGCATCGAGTGAAAAAGTAAACATTTTCTATGCATTACAGTGAAGTATAATAATGAAAAGCAAAGTAAGGAGAAGTAACAGTAATTATATTATTAGAAAAATTTAACTTTGACATTCTGCAGATTGTTTTCTTTTTCTTTTTTTAAAAATTAAATTTGGAATGTGTATGAATGTACATTCCAGCACAGCTGGAGCAATTTTAACCAAACTTGGTACACTTACGACTTTCAATCTAGAAGATTAGTGTGGAGGTAAGACACTCCAAAGGATGGGTGTTGGAAGGAGTGACTAACTAACTAACTAACTCTATGGCCTATGGAACCCGGAGGTTCAATGCCGCGTTCACAAAAGCTCTCCACTGACTTCTATCCTTAGTTAACTGTATCCAGTTTCTACTTTGTATTCCAATCTCAGCGAGATCCATCTTAATATTGTCCTACCATCTGCACCTAGGTCTTCCTAATGGTCGTTTTCCGATTGTCACACGAAAAGGACACACGTCAAAATAATGAAAAACGACTGATATTCAGTGGTGTTATTCAAATCTTTTAACAACTGGTTCTGTATGTGTATACATACAGCCGCGGATCCAGAATATGATCAAGGGAGAGGTAAACCATAGTTTCCCGCTTTATCCAGTGTAAAGAAAGTAGGATTGAAACCCATTTTATCCAGAGTACACCTGAGCGTATCCCCTATAGCTCGCCCTTGGATCCACGCCTGTATATATATACCAGCGCTAAAAAATATAAGACCACCCTTATATAAACATGATTTTAGACTTTAATGGTGACAGCTGTTGTTTTATTGAAAAAAAAAAAACTTATTCTGAAAGAACGAATCATTTTACATAATGAAACGCTCTCTTGAAATGGTTTTGCTGGTTTGCCTGACTTTAGGCAAGACTCTTTACTTTTGGATATTTCGCTGATAATGAGAGAATTCACGTCTCATGAGCAGGATCATATCAAACAAAAATACGCAATACTTAAGTAGGAAGATGTGAGAATATAGAAAAGCATTCATTTTCTGGTAAGAATCTATTCATGTGCAAGTGATTCCAACATAGATCGATTTTTTAAAGCTTCAAAATCTGGCCAAAAATAAAATTTTCACGGGTTTTCACTAGGAGTTGATAAAACTGCTATCTGTCATAAAATTTCATAAATTTGATGGCACTACCTTCTTGTTATTGCTAACACAAAACTGCAGGCCAAAGCATGGGCAATCGATCTACACTCACGTTTACATGCGATAACTTTGTTCCATCGGAGACGGGGGCAGTGTTTCTTTTGAAATATGGAATGTCAAATAATGTTAAGTGGCATATTATTGGTTTAAAAAAATGTGGCAAAAATCAGAGAGATAGCTGACATCTTGAACATAGTGCAGGAACGAAACTAGTGTCCGATCCTAAATTTCGCGGCTGAAACTGTGTTCTTGACAATCGTGCTGTTCGCCGGTTGGTGAACCTTTGAAAAGTGAACAGAAGAAAAGTACGAAAGTACGAAATCTTTTGGGCAAAGAAGTGTCTATAGTAACAATAAAACGAAGACTTATCGAAGTAGGCAGAAAATCTTACGATGCTGCCCCAAAGCCACTTCTGACTGCTGTCAACCGAAAGCAATGATATGAATGAGCGAAGCATCATTTACGTTGGACCGAAGAAATGTAGGAAATCGTTCTTCGTTTCAGATGAGAAAACCTTTCAGGCATTCTCTAACTGGTCAGTTACGGTGCGCAGAACGCCAGAAGAAAAATTTAAACCTGAATGCACGCCGCAAAAGTGTAAAAGGAAGACGGATCTCAAATCGTGTATGGTTGTATGACAGCCAAAGGTTCCGGTGAGATAGCCATGGGGGATGGCTCCATAAATACGGATAGATACTTGAATTTGATAGAGGAAATATAATTCTGTCAAAGACGAAATTACAAGGAAGAATGAAGACTTGATTGTACAAACAAGATAATGAACTTTGGCATGTCTCCAGAAAGGCTAAAAAAGTGGTTCAACGAGATGGAAATTTCTCTGCTGGAGTGGCCAGCACAATCGCAAGATAGAATCCAATTGAAGATGTATGGAATTTGGTGAACCGAGAATTAGCAAAAGGAAGATTGGCTCTGTGTTGAAGTTCCGGAGAGCGATTGCTTAAATTTGCGAAAAATTCAAAACCAAAAGATATCTTTTGAGGAATTGGGTAAGAGGTCAATCTCAGAACGTGTAAGAGTGCTGAACAACACAAAAGGTGGGCATACGAAGTATTAATAAGGTGAGTAAACAAAAATTAATAGCTTCGACAGCTAAATAAATTATTAACAAGAAGTATAGTAGAAACGTGCAATTTTACAGATTTTGCAGTTATAAAATCCAAGTTTTCACGACATCACTTGAACATAAGAAAAATTTCTTGGAAGCCAAGTTTACTTTCATTTATATCTTAAAGAAAAATTGTATATTTTTGTTTAAAACAAACATGTGTCTGCATCTAAGAAAACAAGAGTTTGTTCATTTTCGACAAATTGTCCAAAAGTGAAAACTTTTGCTGAAAGTCGAAGAACCACCAAAAGCAATTGAGAACAGTGTTTTCTTATGTAAAATAACTTGTTCTTTCAAAATATGCAATTGCTTACTTGATAAAACAATAAATGTGACTGTAACAGGCGAAAACCCTATTTTTATAAGGATGGGTTTATATTTTTAGTGCTACAGTATATATATATGAGAGAGATAGTAGATGGATAGATAGATGTAATTCTCTTAGGAAACAAAGCATGCAATGTAGAAAAAGACAAAGTTTTTATTGGATACAGTAAGTGACAAATAGTGATAAATAGTGACATTGTACTATCATCCTATTACAAGGTGGTGTGAAGAAATTATGTAGCACTGCGAATATACTGGAAGTGAATTGTCCAAGATAGATATTTGTCAAAAAGTATTGCAAAGACCTTCATCCAGCAATGGATCGACAATTGTTTATAATGGTATGTATGTGTTTCAAATATAAATAACGCTCAAAACTTCACTCACATAACCCCTATTTTTAATCTTGATATCTGAGCATTTGAGATTAAGGAAAAATGCATATACCTTGTTCTGAGAGATCGTATGTTTAACCCTATAGTTATAAGTAGAGACCGGATGTTTAGGCACTAAAAACATGGAAAATAGGCAGGCAAATAGGCACTAAAAATTTAAAAAATAGGCACTAAAATGTAACTCGAAGTAATGAAGATAAATACTCAATACCATAGATTCAAGTCATAGATAATGTTCAAAGAACATAGAAACATACTTGTTTGTCAATATCTTCTTTTATTGTATATATAAAAACGAAGCTTGTTATGCATTCCACACATACTGGGTGAACCTGAAAGATGTGAACATACTTCGGGAGCTGATTCATGACATCAAAAGAAGACAAAAAGTCCTGTTGCATGTTGTCGAATTCCGCGTCGTGTACGAGTGACAGGGGGGCCAACTTGGAATCCAAAACCGAATCCTGGCAATTGGAATGAGACATAAAGGTGTTCACATACGTACTTCGGGAGGTGATACGTGACATTTAAGAGGACATTTGTCTTCTTTTCATGTCACGAATCACCTCTCAAAGTATGTGCACATCTTTCGGTTCCGTTCCAATTGTCAGGATTTAATTTTCGATTCCAAATTGGCACTCTGTCAGTCGTACACGACACGGAATTCGACAAAATACAAGAGGACGTTTTGTCTTCTTTTGATATCACTAATCACCTCCCGAAGTATGTGTACATCTTTGAAGTTCACCATGTATATATATCGTAGCGTACCACGTGCTTGTGTTTACAAACACTTAATATGTGTGTAGTATTTATGTTATATAAATTATATATTTTCCCAATGAAGGTTTATTTTGAGGAAAATGCATAGAATAGGCAATATTAGGCACTAAAGCAATTATTTAGGCAGTAAAGGTCGAAATAGGCAAATAGGCAAAATAGGCAAAATAAAATTGGCTTAAATCGAAACTATAAACCCCCATATAAACTTTAAAACGTTATTTTTGATCATATCTTTAGTAATAAAGAATTCACATTTTGCCTAAAATCTGGTCTCTAGTTATAAGAATTTCTAAAAACAAGAACATTGAAAATAAAATTTACCATTTTTCCAGCCCGTCATTAATCTTCTGGTACGTACAGAGCCAAGCAAGGTTCTTTAAATAGGTCAATTATTTTGGCTATGGAAAAAATTATCCAAACAGCTCTCCCTTCCAGCTGCCTGTGTGTAAGAGTTTATGACTTGCTATAACAAACGGTTCTACGAACTCGCAATATTTTAACAACCGGTTCTAGCGAACCGGTGCGAACCGGGTGAATAGCACAATTGCTTATATTAATATGTAATCCAGTTTTTGAAGTCGTTGAAATGAATAATAATGCTCCCAATGGCGTTTAAGTCCATGTTCATTACCATCGACCAAGAATAGAGGTCGAAATGGTGAACAAAAAGTATCAAAAATGACTTAGATTGGTGTTGAATTCGTAGTATTCGGCGTTGGAAAAACGTCTGACTGGTTTAAAATGACTTTTGGAAGATAGTTAGTACCCACTTCCAGCTTTTTTTTTAAATTATAATTGAAAGACGTATTCTGCGGGGGTAGGTTGTTTCACGAAAAGGCATTTCAGATAATAATAATAATAATAATAATAATAATAATAATAATAATAATAATAATAATAATAATAATAATAATAATAATAATAATAATAATAATAATAATAATAATTAGTTGCAGCAACAGAATGCAAATCATTGAAATTTTAACAAATTGTATTAATACTATTCCCTAGCTCCCTCTCTGACTAGCTACACACTTTTTTACTTTTAATGTCATGTTCAGCCCTTCAGAAAGAGTAAAAAATTGTATTGCTCTTCAGAAAGTGGACTGCTAGCGTAGCGAATAAGGAATCAGCATGGTACGCTGATTCACGGTTCAGTCGTTCTCTTTTTCACTCTTTGAAAATCATCCAATTTCTTCCTTTTGAAGAACGTAAACAATTTCTTTATATATATCATTGAACACACCTGAATTCGGCCCGTCTCTAAAGGAATTAGTATGAAAAAAGTTCAGCTACTTAATCTATGTATGATAAAAGCATTTCATGAAGTTTTGAAAATCGGGAGAGGTTAACATTAAAATTAAAAGCAACGTCTTCCGCAGTCGAGTTGTCGGTGGTCAGAATTATTTTTAAAATGTATATTAATTTACAGGCAAACACTGAGTCTCTACCCTTAAAGATTTGTCTTTCAAATGTTCTTCTACAATAACTCAAACTTACTTTGTATCATAGGGTTGAACATCAAACAAATTTTCTCAGTGTACATTGACACCTTTGTCAGTGGTTTCAAAATGTTGCTAAATTTGATACATCTGGAAAAATGTTTATTAATTTCTCTCTCAAAAAGGTTCCACAGGTAGGTAGAAACTTTACCAGATGTATCCAATTTACATCTCGAAATCATTGAGAAAGGTGTCAGTGCTCGCTGAGACCGTTTGATTGATGTTCAACTACTGCATGATATAAGGTAACACTTCATATTTTGAGTTATTAATTATTATTCTATAGTATTCATCAGCAGTTGCTCTCTTGCAATGTTAATATAAATAAGTTGTCAACAATTTAAAGGAAAGGAGTACTCGTCAAAGTCAGCAAAGGTCCTAATAAGTGAATCGCTGATTTGAGAAATGTCATAAGTCAGTCGTAAGTCGAAAATGAGTTTACATGCAGCTTTAATTCTTCAAGGATAGCTACACCGTTGGGTTGTGATATGTCAGAGGTAATGCTAATAGTTCATGAAATATCGAGCTCCAACAAGTGTCCTTGAGTTGATAAATGTCACAAATCATTGACTTACGGCATTATTGACATTATTGACTTATGACGTTTCTCAAACCAGCGATTTAAATGTAGGTCAAACATTTCTTTTTAATGTTTAGAAACCTGTAAAAGATGTTGACTAATAGGTTTTACGAAACAACCTTCACAAAACATGTTCTACTCAGTGGTATCCAAAAAAGTTCGTACTGTCGTTTGCAATCAAATGACGACTCAGTGACCTCGTGCAAATAGATTTAGTTCAAATTATCTCCTGCAGATCTAATTACATATTTCAAAAGAGTTCCAAGTTTATAAATCAAGCGTTTCCGAAAGTCTTTGTTCCTTAAACAAACAAACAAACAAAAAAAAAAAAAAAATCACCTGCGTGACATCATCTCGGTTTCAGAAATATTGCTCACGCTAATAGTTAAACATGGCCAAAATCAGGTGATAGTCTAATGGAGCAATGTCCGCGGAGTAACAAGGATAAGGTAAAACATCCAACTAAGTGTGGTGATCCCCTCCTTGATCATCTTCGCTGTATGAGCTTTGGCGTTGTTTTGAAGATCATTTCTTTCCTATTTAGTACTGGCTGCTTCTGACACACTCAAGCTGTCACTGCCTTTGAAACGGAAATCAATACGCCACGGATGTGATGGGTATGCCAGTCTCTAACAATTAAAAGTGCACAATACCAGCGCTGGTTCACCAAACACTGCATAGTACCTTTTGTTGATAAATGTTTTGTTTGGTGGCAAGTGTCGTTAAACCAGGAGACGACGAATGGTGTTTCCTTTTGCGGTTATTGTATAACATTCATTTCCTATCACGTATAAATATCTGATTCAGGAATGGGGCCTTTCTTATGATATGACAACTATGAAAAGTAAATGGTGAGTCACTAGTTTATTTCCCTCGGTCGTAACGTGAGAAACCCACTTACTGCGCTTCCATCCCTTTCTAAAGTTATGCAGATCCAGTGGAATTGCTTTCTCCTATACTGCAAACCCTTGTGCATGCTTCTTATTTTGTGTGGATTGCTCTTGATGTCTTTCTTGAGCAGAGCTTCGTAGATAGTGGATGGTCGTCCAGCTCTGAGCTTGTTCTGGAGGTTCTGATCTCTTGATATCAATTGGCCGTACGCTCACTCACTAATACCTTCCCTAACACATAGTATATTTTTCGAGTAGCTTCTCAGCATTACTGCCCAATTTGAACGCATACAATAAATACGACCGTAAAATGTTCTTTGGCACTGACATGTTTACTCGAGCATTGTATTTATAGATTCTACAGAACTGCTTTCGACACATCCGACACGCCTCGCAACTCTGCAGTAACTGACGGTTGACGGAAATGTCAATATAATACGTCATCCGGGTCATGCTGCTAACACTTGCCGTTTGAATTTCACTTTCACTAAAGCGACACTAACGTCTTTAGATACGTGATACAAGTATCCCTATTTCACAAACAGAATGTCTATGCAACAAATGTTTATAAAGAGAGAGCGATCTGAGCGAGTGAAGGGTTTGAAAACCTATGATTACCTACTGGACAAATTAGATCAATATTTTCATAGATTTGTTCTCTATTAATAATGAATGTCCAATAGTTATTAATTGTAATATATGTATTTTCAGGCTGTGTTATCCATATTTCTTTTGGTAATTGCTGTGTGCCTTACTTATCCTGGAAGACCATACCTAGAGAAAGAATTGAACTTATCACTTACAACATATGGTGATACAGTTGTGGTTTTAAGCAGCTCGGGGAGTTGCCACGATTTTCTCCATTGGTATAGAAAATATTTACCGACAGGTACAAAGGAACTGTTTGTAAGCCAAGAACAAGTAACAAATACATTACGTAAAATTGCAAGAAAAGAGTTCGACGTTTCTAGAGAAAAATACATCGTAGGTGCAAGTTTTAGTGGTTCTAGTTTCGTTACGGATATTGTTATCCATCATTCGCTACCCGCCTTACATTCATCTCCTATTGCTACAAATCTAATTACAAATAGTCTGTTAGGTTACTTAATGAATTCTTCAGAATATTCAGTTGCTGTATCAAATGCTCCTCTACCCAATAATATGGTAAGTAGTTTTACATAATCTGCTTTATAGAAGTTTTATATATACACGGTTTTAAACGCTCAGTTTTGAAACGAGCTTAGCTGTAGAAAGTGAGTTAACCTGTGGCGTTGCCTTGTGCAGTTCGCAAGACCACGTAAACCACCAAACATCGTGAGCTGTTTGTTGCTTCTTAAAATATTTAATAATATTTAGAATGTTATTATATTGTCGTTTTGTTTCTACTCTCAGCTTGCTTTATTCTTTGCGTTTATGTATTCCATCATCACACCACGTTCGCAACAGAGCAGCGAGCCTGATCGACTGCTCTGTGTGTAGTACAGAAGAGAAGGGCGGCCAGCTGATGGGAGGAACTGCTGTCTCCTGACGTTCAAATCAAGGTTTGAAGGAGCAGGGTTGACAGTTGTTGTTGACTAATTCCCAAAATGTGGAGCTTTGAACAGAATCAAAGACTGAACTGCAATTTAAAATAAAATAATATAGTAGTATATAACTCAGTCTTTCAATCAGTTATCTACATTTCTTTTTATCTCAATTTCTTGTAATGAAAATACATTAATGGAACAAACAAAATTACGATTTTCCAAGGTCGTACCGAAAGAAATGGGAAGTTTAGAATCCTTCCTCAGAGATTCTCAAGTTAACGCAGAACAAATTTAAATTTTAATTTATTTTCAAGACTTCCTTTTAAATACTTCTAATCTCTTAATTTTCGAAAACGTGTTGTGTAATGGTATACTGATTGAATCATAAATGTGTTTGCTAGTATTATTTCTTTTCCATAATTAGCATCAGCTATGCACTGTTAGAATTTTTGGTAAATATACGCTCGACCGTTTTCAAAACTATAGTTTACACCCATCCTTATACCTCCATTACATCTCTCAATTAATGTAAATATATGCTGAATTATAAATAAAATTAGGTGGATATAACGAACGTTTCTCTTCGGCTTACGCTCATTATACTACCATTTGTCTTAGTTTCGTTACCTCTTTCATGGTTTAACGGGCAAATTTCCCAAACTGGAATTACTTTCAACGTTCCGCACAGCAGCCCCTATTACTTTTAACAGCAACGTGTATCAGAGAAAACGTTTGGCTGATTTCTAGACTCATAACCGATGGCAGATAATGTTACATAAATGGAAGTGGAATTCTTCATTTCTCCACTTACGAGTTGCAACTGAAAGGATATACGTACGTCACTTTTCCACTAACATTTTTGACACAATTCATTTTCGTCCTACGCTTATGGGATTCATACAGAGCCAAGTCGTAACACTTCTGCTCAATATACCGGATAGTTCAATGCTTCCAAATTTGTACATATCTCGATTTCCCACATTTTGTGGGATACGTCCTTTTTCCATTAAGCCCCACAATTATGGGACCTTTTGCCTGCGTAAGGCGTACTCAAGTATATTGCTAGGATGTATACCCATTTAATATAGCCTAGCAAGAATAAGATAAATTTTCTTTGAAATGAAGTGTTAAATTCTCAGACGACTTGACTTTCCATCTTGACAATAATTTTGGTTTTGTTATATTCTTTCTTTGAATGGATTTAGAAGAATTAATTCATTTTGAGTTTAATTCTTTTTCTTTGTGCTCTCTAGGCTAACGGAGACGGGGTTTGGGTACTTGTAGACTAGATATGGTGGTAAGAAATGACCTATACACTGAGGGTGCATGCATAAAGGACTGCGCACCTGCTAATAGCACTATATGCAAAGCCTTGTGGTTAGAAGCCCAAGTGCCGTTCTGTAATCTTGGTGATGTATAAGTACGTAAGACACGAAAACCTAAAATAGAGATATTTAACCTTTTGTCAGAGGTACAAGCAAAGGTCCTTGAGGTGTCTGAATTTAAGATTGAATATATGTTTTATTTCCAACTACAATATCTTTAAAGAAAGATTGAATACAGGTTTTATTTCCAACTACAATACCTTTAAAGAAAGATTGAATACAGGTTTTATTTCCAAATACAATACCTTTAAAGAAAGATTGAATACAGGTTTTATTTCCAAGTACAATACCTTTAAAGAAATTTTTTTATTCAAACATTGTTATGATCACATTAGGATTAAATAAAAAAAAAATGTACTACCTATACAACATATGATTCATACGATAAACCTTACTTTCAGATACTGTTATAATTGCTTTCAGAAGAAAACTATTGGTATATTTGTAATAAAAAAAGCGAGTTCCCAGCTTGATATTAAGTAATATTCTTCATTATTCTTTCAGCGTATCGGACAGCTGACTGGGTATTTGGTTGTTGAAGAAGCAAATACTTGGATCATTGTTGCTTCTATAGGTTTTGTTGTATTTACGTGTACTTTCATTATTATTTCACTTGAAGATCAAGCAAATGGCGTCAAACAATTGCAGTTTATTTCAGGATTAAACAGAATATTATATTGGGTCGTCATGTATATGTGGTTGATGGTCGTCTATTTTGGTGTAGCGGCAATAGCAGTTTTGGTAGTTGCCATCCATATAAGAGAAGGGTGTAAGTATGCAAGTGATTAAGTTTTATGGGTAAGTAGTTTAGCTTACCAAAATTCCTATATATTGTAATATCTTGCGCATAGCCCTGTTGACAAACAACCTGCATGTGCTTATGTTTAAAACAGGGTTGGAAAAAATACATTTAAAAAAGATCAAAACATGGGCTTAAAACATGAAAAAGGTGTTCAAAATGTTTTAAACATGTTTTAAAACACACACGAGAAAACAACATGTTTTAAACATTTTGAACAGTTTAAAACATGATTTTAAACACAAGACTTCTTTGCTCTTGCAACCGATCTTTTTATTTATTTTATTCTCATTAAAACTTCTTTGTGGTGGGTACAGAATATTTCAGTATAGATTAATAATTCTCAACTTATTTCATATCACAACCCCCCTTTTATTACACCCTCTTGCCAGTGGCTCTCGTAAGTACTTTCTTGGTTGTTATAAGCTTTTTAGGTAGATTTTGAAATCTACCTGCTATGGAGATTTCACACAATCTTTCAACATACATGGCAAAACAAGTCCTCACCATTCTTGTATATTGAGAACGTGTTGAGGGAGAATGATGAAACTTGGAAGTGGTCTGATACATCAGATGGAGCTATCAAGAACATGGCGGACACCTTTGCTTGGTATTCGAAATTTCAAATTCAAAGGGAATCATGTTACATGTTTTAAGGCTATAATTTTATCAGAAATACAGTTGTGCGGTTATTTTAGTCCTAAAGCAAGTCATTTCGGAGTTACCGCTTCTGAAAATTTTCTAGTTATGCCTTTAGGGGCTAAGCTCGCGTTTCGTGGAGGCGGGTGAGATTTTTGTTGCAAAATTTGATTACTATTTCAGAACACTGATGCTAATAAAATTATTTTAAAATAATAAATTTTCGAAAAATAATATTTGAAGCACACCTCATGTTGTGCTAACTTCAGAATATTTTCTGCAAGCCTATGTAATTGGTTGTTTTTTGAGTCAATAATTTATTGAAGAAAAGTAATATTTGGGGCGTTCAGAGCACAATGCATTCAAATCTATTTTCAATAAAGTTCAGTTTTGCTCAGCAAATGATTTCTATTTCAAAACGTAATATCTTCACAGTCAAGAGTCCAAAACAAATGTAACTTAAACCATGAGAAAGGTCGTGGTATAGTTTCATATGACAGCCGCTAGACAGGGACGTCAGTGGGACAAGAGAGCAACCGCCCCCAACCCCACCCTGAATTTCAGATTTTGGGGGCAGTAAGATAGTTTTAGAAATCTTTAGATAAGCAAAGTCCAAAAGAACAAGCTTGAGGCCCTTACACCGAATAAGTACGGAGAACATACAGATGATTAAAACTGAAAAGTTGCTTAGGCCCAATTCCCAGAATCTTAAGCAGGCCCGAAACTCGAAAGTAAAGCCACTTTTGGAATCCTTGGGCCAAAAAATATACAAGAGAGCAATATAGGCTTATAGCTCCTTACGGCCAACGGAAATAGATTATAACTGATCAAAATCCGTATTTATTCGGAGTAAGGACTTCAAATATTTTATGTTGGACTTTGCTCAGCAAAAGGTTTCTAAATCTGCATTACTGCCCCAAAAATCTGAAATTCAGGGTAAGGGGTGTGGATGACCTCTAAACGAACACCCCTCTCTAACGGAAATTATATAAAATTCTAGATTGCATTTTGTCATGTAGTTTTTCTTTTTTTCATCTCGGATTCGTGGTTGTGAAAATATGACGTTTTCCGTCGGTATATTCTCTTGGACACACCAAGCATTTATTTAACGTAATTATGAATCATTGACTATGGCATTCGGAGCTTGACTGGTTAATCATTCCCATGCTGAGCGTACACAAAATGATGTTAATATCTTAAATTTATGAGCAAAGAGGGGGAAATTAGCCCTCCTCCTCCATTCCATCAATGCCCTTCTCTAGCGGTTGTCCTATGAAACTCTAGTCCACACACTTTCGCGTGGTTTTTGTTTCATTTATTTCGTATCCTTGGCTACGAAGATACTACGTTTGCTGAGCAATAGTGAACCTTTCTGAAAATGGACTTGGATCCCTTTTACTCTGAACGCCCCATATCTAAAAATATTTTATAAAAACTGAGTTGGAGACAAATTTATCCTGCAACCTAAATTTGTTCGAAGCGCATAAAATTAATTTGTTTAGTTTGATTGATTACAGTCTAGCATCAGTAGCTAAGCTATATGAAACAGGTTTTTTGTTTAAAGTGGGATCTGAACCATTAATTTTGAAATTTTACGTCGGATCGCAGTCAACATCTATACAGCAAATTCCGACGTCTCGTGCCTCTACCCTCAAAATTTAATGTTAAAAGACCAAAAATTTCGCCCTGTAGCATGGTGCATACATACAGACATACGAATAAATTGAGATCAAATTGTCCCAATAAGTATCACGATTTAATGGTTAGTTATGCGGGCGACTGCCATACCTTGCGCTAACCAGGCACGTAGTCAGGATTTCGTAAAGGGGGAGTTGTCCGTGACATGAAATACTGAGGTTATCACACCAGGGACTCAATCATTCTAAACTATTTTACTGGAACATATATTTTTTCATTTAGTCAGGATTTCGTAACGGAGGGGGAGGAGGGGCGTGAAATGAAATTCTGAAGGCCCAGGAGCTTGATCAATCTAAACTACTCGTATCAACATATATTGGTTTGTTAGAACAATAAAATGAGGATATGTTGGCAAGTATTTTAATAAACTATGAAGAAACTTCGAGTATAATAATAATAATAATAATAATAATAATAATAATAATAATAATAATAATAATAACGTATTGAAGAAGATTTTATAATATTTACGTCCTTCCTCTGTTTATTCAAATATAACAATTTTCCTTTCATTATGACCTCAACTATTATAAAAAGTACATATTTATTATTATGAAAAGTACATACTCAATAATGTCTTATAAAATATTTCACAATATCTGCGTTCCTTTCTCTGTTGAATCAAATGCTAACAGAACTTTCTTTCCACATAAATTTTTGTTTTTATTATTCCGTCAACTACTGTCGGTTCCAAATAACAGGTTAAAGGAGCAGTAGAAAATTGTTTTTGAAATAACATGTTTTATACTGCAAGGATGTGATGAAGAAAAATTGTTATAAAATGTTCACGCTGCTACACAATGGCACTATGCTTTCGGAACCTTAATATCTCCCTGACTAGTAGCACAAATTCTGAGAATTCAGTAACTTTTCTAGAAATTTCCCTGACTCTTCTAGGATATCTCGCTCCCCTCGTCACCATGTATTGCAAGTAATACAAATCTACTCATAAAAAAGAGTAACCAAAAGCTTCCTGTAGTTATTTTAAAAATATTTTTAACGCTGATCCTTCTTTTTCTCATTTCATTTTGTTTCATCATTCCTTAATTTTTTCATTTCTGGTCTCGAAGGGGAGGGGGGGCAGGACCCCCCGGACTCCCCCATTGCCTATGTGCCTGCGCTAACTCGCCTGGTTCCTTCATACAAGCTATACCAAGGCGTAAAGTTTTTAATTAGAATTGAGGTGGGGAACAGGAACGAAATAAAATTTTTATAATATAATGAAAAAGATATTGCTGATACAAAATTAATTCTTACCTAAAGTTCCCAATTGCATCTCAACCACATCACTGACGTTAGAATCATCAGAAGCAATTTTCGGATCAACACTTTTACCATTTGTTTGGTTTCCACTTTTTTCACTTCATAATGATTCTTCATTCTTTGAACTAAATCAATCATTTCTTTCTTACACTTTTTACAGCGAGCTCGTATGGTCGTTTTCTTATCTGATGGAGTTTGAGTTACTTTAATAAATTTGCTTGAAATTATGTCCTTTTTTCTTCTCGTAAAACTCGTGATAAACGATTCCAAGCTGTACGGAGACTGAGAAGCAACATGTACTGTATCAACTAATGAGTGCGATATTTTAATTTCAGAACCGCAATTTAGCAAATAACATTGTTTTCTGAATACAACACAAAAATTTGTTTCCATGATAATTATTTTATTTATTTTTTAATATCAGTTCTACAAGTAGTCCAACCTTCGACTACGACACTTTCTCGCAAGTTAACTGAGAATCATTTAAACAATACAATATACGTTAAAAATAAGGGAGAAAAAAAGAGACAAAATAAATTTTAGATCACCACATTGACCTGATGTAACCACGACGAATCAAAACATTCACATAAGAAGAAAATAGTCATCTGAATGGGGAGAAATTTTTGACAGTTTTCTTCCTCTGGCAGATTTTTTTTAAATAAAATAAAATAAAAATAAACATGTTTAAAAAAGCCTTAAAAATTCACGTGTTTAGAACAAAATGTTTAAAACATATATAAAATTTGTTTTAAACAAAATCAATTGTTTAAAACAAGTTTTAATCATTTGTTTCAATTAAACAAAACAACCCTGGTATACAAACGTAAACATTGTGCGTCCTACTACGACTTACTGAGACAACAGAAACACTTGTGCTACCACTAGTCACATGACGATGAAGAACCACCAGCACAGCCACCACACTGGAGGATCTCACCAATAATTATCAGTATACGCTTGGTCTATCCACTCTCTCAGCATGCTTTGAGCTTCGATAGGAACCTAACGCAAAGCCTTTAGTTTGCTCGAAACTCTAGGCTTCCTTTCCTTCCCACTTAGATTGCACGGAACTCTGTAGGACTCCTAACAACAGCTACACAGCTTGCGTGGCGCTTTGTGGCCTTTAAACACTTTTGCTTGCGTGGAGCTTTGTGGCCTTTAAACCCTTTTGCTTGCGTCAAGCTTTGTGGCCTTTAAACCCTTTTGCTTGCGTAGAACTTTGTGGCCTCTAAATCCTTTTGCTTGCGTGGAGCTTTGTGGCCTTTAAACCCTTTTGCTTGCGTGGAGCTTTGTGGCCTTTAAACCCTTTTGCTTGCGTGGAGCATTGGGGATCCTAAATCCATTCCATCTAACTTGCTCGGAGCTCTGTGGAGATCCTTCTATAGCCTACTTGGGCCTTGTGATACCGTATTTTCTCAAATATAAGAGGATTTTTACATTATAGTATGTTTTTTTTTTTTTTTTTTTTTTTTGTAACATAGTGTTCATAGAAGAGAAGATTTTTGTAATAAAACTTGGCAGTGGGAGAAAAACGATTTCGAACTACAATTTGCTCTATGCATGTTATACCTATACTTGCATACGCAGAACTTTACAATATTCATCCTGCCAGTGTATCCGTCCGCCCCGGAGACAAAGAATCTCAAAAACCACTTGATAGCTCACCATCAATTTTGGCCAGGGTGTACAAAGTAAAAAATTAGGAATCGTGTTCGTTGATAGAGATTATAGCTAAACCGGAATTTGTACAAATAAACCCTTTTAGGTTTTACGTTGCTGCTTCTAGAGCAAGAACAGTAAGAGATAGAAAGAAGTGGTTTCCTGCAATCAAGGGTACCTAGAATACATTTCATATCTTTCTTAATTCTCCTGCAAAGCCAGATGAGAGAACTCCGCTACAACTTCCCATTTCAATATTGAATTGAATAGAGCAGAAACGATAAGAGGTTTCTTCGGTCTCGCTTTATCGTTTCAAGAATAGCTATCATCTTCTTCCTTAACCCTCAGAATTCATTCACATTCTGTTTAACGTTGATCGCTAAAGAGTAAAACGGTAACAGTGAAAAGAGGCTTTCTCCAATCAATTAAGGGTCCCAAGATTACACTTTATCTCCACTTTTAACTCTCTTCTAAACCCAGATGAGAGAACTCCGCTACAACTTCCCATTTCTATATTGAATTGAATAGAGTATAAACGATAAGAGGTTTCTTCGGTCTCGCTTTATCGTTTCAAGAATAGCTATCATCTTCTTCCTTAACCCTCAGAATTCATTCACATTCTGTTTAACGTTGATCGCTAAAGAGTAAAATGGTAACAGTGAAAAGAGGCTTTCTCCAATCAATTAAGGGTCCCAAGATTACACTTTATCTCCACTTTTAACTCTCTTCTAAACCCAGATGAGAGAACTCCGCTACAACTTCCCATTTCAATATTGAATTGAATAGAGCAGAAACGATAAGAGGTTTCTTCGGTCTCGCTTTATCGTTTCAAGAATAGCTATCATCTTCTTCCTTAACCCTCAGAATTCATTCACATTTTGTTTAACGTTGATCGCTAAAGAGTAAAACTGTAACAGTGAAAAGAGGCTTTCTCCAATCAATTAAGGGTCCCAAGATTACACTTTATCTCCACTTTTAACTCTCTTCTAAACCCAGATGAGAGAACTCCGCTACAACTTCCCATTTCAATATTGAATTGAATAGAGCAGAAACGATAAGAGGTTTCTTTGGTCTCGCTTTATCGTTTCAAGAATAGCTATCATCTTCTTCCTTAACCCTCAGAATTCATTCACATTCTGTTTAACGTTGATCGCTAAAGAGTAAAACTGTAACAGTGAAAAGAGGCTTTCTCCAATCAATTAAGGGTCCCAAGATTACACTTTATCTCCACTTTTAACTCTCTTCTAACCCCAGATAAGAGAACTCCGCTACAACTTCCCATTTCAATATTGAATTGAATAGAGCAGAAACGATAAGAGATTTCTTCGGTCTCGCTTTATCGTTTCAAGAATAGCTATCATCTTCTTCCTTAACCCTCAGAATTCATTCACATTCTGTTTAACGTTGATCGCTAAAGAGTAAAACGGTAACAGTGAAAAGAGGCTTTCTCCAATCTATTAAGGGTCCCAAGATTACACTTTATCTCCACTTTTAACTCTCTTCTAAACCCAGATGAGAGAACTCCGCTACAACTTCCCATTTCAATATTGAATTGAATAGAGCAGAAACGATAAGAGGTTTCTTCGGTCTCGCTTTATCGTTTCAAGAATAGCTATCATCTTCTTCCTTAACCCTCAGAATTCATTCACATTCTGTTTAACGTTGATCGCTAAAGAGTAAAACTGTAACAGTGAAAAGAGGCTTTCTCCAATCAATTAAGGGTCCCAAGATTACACTTTATCTCCACTTTTAACTCTCTTCTAAACCCAGATGAGAGAACTCCGCTACAACTTCCCATTTCAATATTGAATTGAATAGAGCAGAAACGATAAGAGGTTTCTTCGGTCTCGCTTTATCGTTTCAAGAATAGCTATCATCTTCTTCCTTAACCCTCAGAATTCATTCACATTCTGTTTAACGTTGATCGCTAAAGAGTAAAACTGTAACAGTGAAAAGAGGCTTTCTCCAATCAATTAAGGGTCCGAAGATTACACTTTATCTCCACTATTAACTCTCTTCTAAACCCAGATGAGAGAACTCCGCTACAACTTCCCATTTCAATATTGAATTGAATAGAGCAGAAACGATAAGAGGTTTCTTCGGTCTCGCTTTATCGTTTCAAGAATAGCTATCATCTTCTTCCTTAACCCTCAGAATTCATTCACATTCTGTTTAACGTTGATCGCTAAAGAGTAAAATGGTAACAGTGAAAAGAGGCTTTCTCCAATCAATTAAGGGTCCCAAGATTACACTTTATCTCCACTTTTAACTCTCTTCTAAACCCAGATGAGAGAACTCCGCTACAACTTCCCATTTCAATATTGAATTGAATAGAGCAGAAACGATAAGAGGTTTCTTCGGTCTCGCTTTATCGTTTCAAGAATAGCTATCATCTTCTTCCTTAACCCTCAGAATTCATTCACATTCTGTTTAACGTTGATCGCTAAAGAGTAAAACTGTAACAGTGAAAAGAGGCTTTCTCCAATCAATTAAGGGTCCCAAGATTACACTTTATCTCCACTTTTAACTCTCTTCTAAAACCAGATGAGAGAACTCCGCTACAACTTCCCATTTCATTATTGATCTACATAGAGCAAAAACAATAAGAGCGTTCTTGGGAGTCTATTTAGCGTTTCAAGATTAAGTACCATCTTCTTCCTTAACTCTCAGAAATCAACCATATCCGGTCTTAACGTTGATCGCTAAAGATTAATTAACGGTAATAGTTACCGAGAAGAGGTTTTCTGCAATCAATTAGGCGTCCTGGGTATGTGCCTCATCTCTTCTTGAATCTCTGTAGTAAAGTTAGAAGTTATAACTTTACTCCCGGTTTCAAAATTAATTGAAACAAATGCATAGATTGATTGAATGAGGGTTAATGTGGACGTCAGCATTGAGGCCGTTTCTCCCCGTCACGATTAAATTGAAAGTCCACGCAAACTAACTCATCTACGTAGTGATAACGCTACTTCTTAAAATTGCCAATTTGTTCTTTAGAAAGTACTTAGGGAACTTTAGCAGGATGTTTAGGAGAAACATTTTGGTTTTCAGCTTTGTTAAAAGATTTATATAATTTGCGTACTTTGAAACACGTGAAGAAGAAAACTTGAGTAAATATGCAAAGCCACAAGCACAGAAAGAATGATTTACATTGTGGTTAACAAGTACAGGTCACTAAAACTTTCATAATGTTATTTTCAATAATTTTCCAGTGTTAAAAGGGCTTCTTAAAAGTATAGTTTGGTACTGATTCTAGTTCCATCACGCAATAAAGACAGAAATTTTTGCAAAATTTTGTAGTCTGTGACAAGTATTGAAGTTTATTGGGTTATGTGATTGTAGTGAGATGTACAGTCAGTGACAAAAGTTCTTTTCGTTTGATGAAATTAATTTCGTAAATAACTTCAGAACGGAAGAATAATTTGAGTACAGTTTTCAATTAATTAAAAAGAATGTAATTTTATGTACGTTCCTGCAATAGCACAAATGTAGGTTCCAGCCATAATACCATTATTACCACAATAAATTTTACCAAACGGAAGGAACTTTTGTCGCTTACTGTACATTGGTATGACAAAATGATTTATGAAGATGAGAATAAAGATACTTTAATCTATTGTTCTTTTACTATTTTACTTTAATTTACTATTCTCATTAGCGGTCTTATAACTTTCTTTATTAGCTTTGATAACGGACTTAGAATCGAGTCTGAAATATAAGATTACCCCCTTTACGATTTATGGTAACTTTCGTTACCATGGTGTAATATCATCTTTCACCGTTATTTAGCTTCTATAACGGATATTTAAGCCGGTTTTTTTTTATTGATTAAGTCAAGGATGGACCAAAGACACACCAGATGCATTTTGGAAGCGGATTGTCAATTTGGCGGTGCCAAGTGAGCTGGAAAGGCGTGGCTTTTTTTAAAGGTAAATTTCAAAACTTTTCACGCATTTAGTTTTCAAGATATCAGATTGAAATTTTGTATACGGATTTTGTGCACCCTTGAGTACTTCTGAATTATTTTGAGATGACTACGTGACTACGTGCATCCCGGTCCGAGCCCGAGGGACGCAAATATTCCGAGAGGATGACCTTTTAAGAAAAAATTCCGGTTTTTCCCGATTTATCCGGTTTAGGTGTATAATATCTGAGGGGTACCGTTGAAAAGGGCTCGTTATACTGGAGAAAATGGAGTTTAAACCATAATTCTAGATCAAATAGTAATAACGCAGTAATGTTTTATAATTATATATATATATATATATATATATATATATATATATATATATATATATATATATATATATATATATATATATATATATATATATATATACTGTATATATGGTCTTAATTCAGCCTTTCAAAATATTTTTCCGCTCTTTGTTTGCAAGATACATGATTGAAATTTTCGACATGCATTGTGTACATAAGTGTGTATTTTTCAAGAGATTTTAAGATCCTTACGTGAACCCAGGCCCGGGCAAGAGGGGCAAAGTGTTCCGGGAAGGGATTTTTAAAAAAATGCGGTTTTCCCGATTTTTCCAGACGTGTGAATGGTACCGTTGGAAAGGGTTCGTTATGCTGAAGAAAATGGCGTTTAAACCATGACTGGTCAAATAGTAATGTCGCAGTAAATTTTAAATATATATATATATCTCGAGTCGCCTTCAGACTTTCAAAAATTTCTCTCAACCTTTGTGTAATAAGTACCAAGTATATGTCATGTCAATGTATAAAAATATAGATATTCAAATGTTAAAATGCTTAAATAATACGATTTTGGATATCTAGTTGTCAGTAACAACCAGACAATAGTATATAAATATGGAAGTATGACAATAAAAGTTTACATTATAAAGGCTCAATTTTAATGTAATAAGAAGCTGAATCGTTAAATATTTGGTGCCGGAACCTCGGAAAGAAAGTGTATCGTTTCTAAGAACAGTAGAACGTATACCATTGAGCCTTATATAGATTTTACCGTCCTCAGAAGTGGAAAAGTTATACCTCGGGGGAAAAAAAAAAAATTAGCACTACGAGTAATGAAACGATGATTCAGGCTGAAAGGAATGTTTCAGAAAACGTTTTAGATATCCTGAGAGGGATATCACAACATATTAAAGACCTTCAGGATCAGTCCCAATAAATTAAGGACCACGTTCAAGATCAGTCACAGCGTTTCGAAGAAAAGCTAGAGCAATTGCAAACACGCAACGACGTCAAATGGGACCTGATACAGAAACAACTGAAACAGGTAAATCAACAAATTGCTGTAAAATTTGAACATCAAGAGGAAGAAATGGACAAATGTGAATCGATAGAAACCACAGAGAAAACAAATTTTGAATCTTCATGGGTGGAATTTGCAGAGTTTTCACAGAAGCACAATGCCGTATTGGTTGTATCAGATTATCCTAACTTCTTTCATCATTCGAATGTTTTTGATTGCTTTGCCAATACTCTGTGCAATGAAGATTCTGGTATGTATCAGTATGCGAAGAGTTATGACAATCCTCATCTTGAGAAAGCTATTAACAGTCTGCGTTACCCGTATATCCAATATGATATTAATCCTATGGTTCATGTAGCAAGAAATAAGTTGATTCCCATATTCGTGAAACACAAAAAGAAAACGTGTGTTCTTATTAGTGCTTATGTTGATTAGTTGATTGAATTGGAGATGTTGAAATGTACATTCAACGAAAAGACCGGAATGATGTTAGTAAACAATCCGATGATGCTTTCACAAAACGTGATGCAGTGCGTTGGTTTACATCATCCAAGTGTGTTGTTGCAAAGTTTTGAAAATTCATCAATGGTTCAATGCAGTACTAGCTTGCATCAAACTAACCTTCGTAACCAAGTTCGAAGTGTCCATGTGAGACTAAAGTGTGATTCCAATGTGCAGGAAGATATGCAAGAAGATGTTAAATTCATGTGTACCGGTGATACGACAGAACCTAATCACAGAAGAAACAAAACCCGTGGTAGGACAAAGTACCGTCAGTGTTGCCAATTTAGCGACTTTGTCGCTAGAACTAACGACTTTTGGAAGTGTCTAACGACAAAAAATTTTATTTAGCGCCTAGCGACAAATCTAGCGACATTTAAGAATTCAAATATTTTGTTCTATATTTATATTAAAGTTTCCAAAATTTTGCAGTTTGTAATACTAATAATTACGTTTACACACTTGGTTGCACTACTGCTATGAGCGACTTACTTCGTTGGATTCATCACTGCTATTAGGATTATGCCCTTCTTCACTAAGGTTCGGAAATCCGGGAATTTGGTAACCTCTAATTTACCTAATTTACCTTACCAGCTTTAATTTCTCGCTGGAGAACATTGTGCTTTTCTGGTTCAGTGTAGTGCGTGTGATTTATGTATTAATTTAACTGCGTCTGTTCTTAATATAAATTATACAGAAATTTCGTGGGGTGAGTTCGGTGAAGTGTTCCAATACGAAAGCAACATGAATCCACCCCCCCCCCCAAAAAAAAAGGTAATCATACTGTATAAGAGGGAATGGGGAAAAGTGATCCAAAATTTTAAGTATTTGCAAACTTTTAATGCTATATTTATTAATTTTGTATTCTTCAAAGCGCATAGTGCAGTGGTTTTGTCAAGATGTTCATATTTTTTAAAAGAAAAAATACTCGAGTCTTCCATTGTAGATGAAAATATTTAATTTATTTTAATTCCTTTGTAAAATTATATAGCGACATTTTGAGCGACTTGGAGGCGTCTAGCGACTTTAGAGTACTAAACTAGCGACATTTCACACTGACGAGTTGGCAACAGTGAGTACCGTGAGTATTGTGGAAAGGACAAATACAGATCCATGAGAAGGCACGATATTTCACCTCCAGTGAAACAAAGGAGAACTGAATCTAGTGTTACCGGTAGTATAACCGAACCTAACCTTAGTATTGACAGTAAATATGATTGTGATTGTGTGACTCAACCTACTCCTAGTGTAGTACGATTACGTTCATCTAAGAAGCATGTAAGCCTTAGATCTAATCACGTTCGATGGAGATTACGTAGGAATCCCATAGATGACGAAAATTCTCAAAGTAAGAAACAAAGAACTGTAGATGTAAATAACGCGACAGACTATGTTCAGGTTTGTGACTCTCGATGCAACCCAAACAAATTCGTTGGTCATGTAACTTAACCTAATGTAGGGGCGTCCGAAAAGACATATCAAATTGATTCTTAGTTTGACCAAATGTCTTAATGTTATGTGTTTTCTCTGATATTTGTATTAACAATCTCATTATTCGTGTTCCATGTTATTGAAGTATATTGAAAAGCATCTTTGTAATGCGAGGATATGTATTGAAGTTAATAAGTTTTGTTTTCTATAAGGAATTTGTTGATCATGTAACTTAGACTGGGATTCCGATATTTGTGTTCCATACTATCTATGTGTTTTTCTTATGATTGCCAAAATGCAACATCAATCACATTATTCATGTTATGATGTTAATAAGAAGACGTTAATTATTATATTATGTTCTGATTGTTATCGATAATGCAATCTTAATCTATATTTTGTTTAACTATATCTTATATCCAATCATTTTGTGTTCCAAGAACAATTATATGAATATCACATACCGTACATCTCTCTCAAAACTTTCTTCAGGATACCTGAGTAGATACATTGAATTGTAAGAAGCCTTTTTATGGACCCGAAAAAAACTTAAATAGCTTGCAAATGGACCCGAAAAAGGACTTAAATAACTTGTTAATCTATTTTCCAATTCGTCTTATCGTCGATGAAACGTATAAATAAATGAAAATGATGATAAAAATTTAAAATAAATATGATAATGATATTGTTATAGAATTAAGTATAATATATATATGTCTATAGTTATGATTTGTAATTTTTAAATATACAAGGTGCATTTGAAAACTCGAATGACTCACATGTATATGCAAACGGTCCAGAATTCGTTTTCTTTCTATGAGGTTAATGAATAAAAAGAAACGTCCGACGGGCGTCATAATATAGAACGGTACGTCATATTTATATATTATTGTATATATATATATATATATATATATATATATATATATATATATATTTGTAATATTCACTTGTAATTTTGAGTCATAAAATATTTCAAATTTTGTACTGGGCTGGCTGATGTTTTACTATAAAAAAAGAAGAGAAAGAAATGTTTAAAAATAATTTAATTGTCATGTCAATGTATAAAGATATAGATATTCAAATGTTAAAATGTTTAAATAATACGATTTTGGATATACGAGTTGTCAGTAGCAACCAGACAATAATATATAAATAAATAAATGGAAGTATGACAATAAAAGTTTACGTTACGGCTCAATTTTACGGCTCGAATATCGAAAAATGATATTACCATAACCTTGTCAGCAGAAGCAACTACTCTCGCTTTCTTGGGTGTTGGTGATGAAGGAGACATCCACACAAAACTCTGCTACTTGAACTCAGGGTCATAATGATGAAACAGAATTTGAATGCAAGGCACTGTATTTCGCGTGTCACTTCTATGTTGCCTTACGCGAAACTGAAACTATGTGTGCTTGAGCAGCTGGCAAAGTCGCATTCCTGACGTCATGGCCTTCAAACTTGCTCCATCTATTCGTCACTTCTCCCGCTACACAGACATGTTTCGCTTTCTGTGTTTGCTGTTGTATTCACCTCCTAAACACTGATGACCAATATTTATTGATCAGCCTACGTGATATGGTAGCATAAATTTATATGTTAAGGTATAAAAATATAATAATTAATTTGTTCTTTCTATTCGAAGACATTTATATTAGTGCTCATACAACTAAACCATATTTATATTATTAAGTTGTATCAGCACTCGTGGTATAATTAAAATCTGTCTTTAGCATTTATTGCCCAAAGCTTCTAACGCGAACTCCGCGCTCCAAACCATCTAGTGCAGTGGCTATATCATCATCATCATCATAGGTATACTGCCTTTATTGGCAGGACACTTGCCGCAGCTGAGAAGCTTCCATGCTCCACGGTCCTCCGCTAACCTTTTCGTCTTCGCGTATGATCTTTCTGTTTTAATATCATCCATTAATTGTAGTCTCCTTCGCCCCCTCCCTCTTTCCCGACACCATACCCTCTAGGACGTCCCTCATGATACAATCTCTTCTTAGGCAATGTCCCAACCAGTTTCTCTTCCTCTTCCTAATTATATCTAAAAGTGTTCTTTTCTCACCCACCATTTCTAACACTTTCTCATTCGTTTTCCGCTCGACCCAACTAATATATAGTGGCTATATAGTGGGCGTAATTTGTATTTCCGAACCAACAATAAGGCCAACCTATTGTTAAATAAATAGTCTTTCCTTCGTAGGGACATACGGGATTGAATCCAAGACTTATTATGAAATTAGTTCCCTAGCAAAAGGGACCGATTGGAGCGAAGCCACTAAAGTCATAAAAATGGCTTCGCGAACAGGAAGAAACAACAGTGAAACCCAAAAAAACGTTATAAAAATGGTCCCCAATCAAACAAGCACATATGGGAGAGAACTAAATAACGTTATAAAAATGACGCGTCAAAGAGGCATCATTAGAAATTAAACCAAGCATATGTTATAAGCTTAAATGTAAATTTCTATTTTCCTTACAATATTCCTTCTACTAAAACTTTAAAGTATTTATTTCTTACAATACTCCATCTACCGGAGTTTTGGTACAATTTTTTTTTTTACAATGTTTCTTCTATTAGAGCTTCAAAATAAATTACTTTTTGTTTTTTTATAATGCTTCTTCTACTAGAGCCTTAACATAAATTAATTTTTTTCTTACAATGTTCCTCCTAGTAGAGCTTTAGTGCAAATTTCATTTTTTCTTACAATGCTTCTTCTATTACAGCTTTAAAGTAAATTTATTTTTCTTACAATGTTTCTTCTACTAGACCTTTAAAGTAAATTTCATTTTTCTGACAATGTTCCTCCTACTGGAGCTTTCTTGCAAATTTCATTTTTTGTTACAATGTTCCTTCTACTACAGCTTTTATGTAAATTTCTTTTATTCTTACAATGTTTCATAATACAGCTTTCAAGTAAATTTCTCCTTTTCCTACAATGTTCCTTCTATTGCAGCTTTAATGTATTTTTTTTATTTTCTTACAGTGTTCCTTCTATTGCAGCTTTAATGTAATTTTTTTTCTTACAATGGTACTCCTACTATAGCTTTATTGTAAAATTCATTTTTTCTTACAATGTTTCATAATACAGCTTTCAAGTAAATTTCTCCTTTTCCGACAATGTTCCTTCTATTGCAGCTTTAATGTAATTTTTTTATTTTCTTACAGTGTTCCTTCTATTGCAGCTTTAATGTAAATTTTTTTTCTTACAATGGTACTCCTACTATAGCTTTATTGTAAAATTCATTTTTTCTTACAATGTTCATTCTGTTACAGGTTTAATGTAAATTTATTTTTTTCTTACAATGTTCCTTCTAATAGAGTTTTATGTAAATTTCCGTTTTTCTTACAATGTTTCTTCCACTAGAGCTTTAAAGTAAATTTCATATTTTTTACAATGATAATTTTACTAGAGCTTTTCCTCATATTACAGCTTTAGAGAACTATATTTTTCTTGCAATGTTTCTTCTACTAGAGCTTTAATGTATATTGTTTTTTTCTTACAATGTTCCTTGTACTAGAGTTTTAATGTAAATTTCCTTTTTCTTACAACGAATCTTCTATTACAGCTTTAATGTAAATTTCATTTTCTGTTACAATATTTCTTCTATTACAAGTTTAACGTAAATTTCACTTTTTCTTACAATATTTCTTCTACTAGAGCTTTAATGTAAATTTCATTTTTTTCTTACAATATTCCCTCTTTTACAGCTTTAAATTAAATTATTTTTTTTCTTACAATATTTCTTCTACTAGAGCATTATTCCTTTTTTCTTACAATGTTCCTTGTACTAGACATATAATGTAAATTTTCGTATTTTCCTTACAATGTTTCTTTGTAAATTTCTTCTTTTCCTAGAATGTTCCTCCTACTAGAGCTTTAGTGTAAATTTCCTTCTTTCTTACAATTCTTCTTTTCTTACAGCTTTAAATATTTTTTCAATGTACCTTCTGCTAGAGCTTTAATATAAATTTCTTTTTTCTTACAATGTTCATCCTACTAGAGCTTTGATTATGTAAATTTCACTTTTTCCTACAATGTTCCTTTTATTAGAGCTTTATTGTACATTTCCTTTTTCCTTACAATGTTCCTTCTACTATGTTTTAATGTAAATTCCATTTACCTTACAAAGTTCTTTCTATTACAGGTTTATTGTAATTTTTACTTACAGTGCCTCGTAGCAGAATTTTAATGTAAATTTCTTTTTTTCTTACAATATTTCATCTATTACAGGTTTAATGTACATTTTTTTTATTACAATGCTCCTTGTACCAGAGATTTAATGTAAATTTCCTTTTTACTTACAATGTTCCTTCTATTACAGCTTTAAAGTAAATTTTTTTTTGTTACAATGTACCGTCTACTAGAGCTTTAGTGTAAATTTCCTTTTTCTTGCAATGTTCCTTCTATTACAGTTTTAAAGTAAATTTCGTTTATTTACAATATTCCTTCTGTTACAGCTTTAATGTAAATTTTTTTTCTTAGAATGTTGTTCCTACTAGAGCTTTCATGGAAATTTCATTTCTTTTAAAATGTTCCTTCTATTACAGGTTTAATGTAAAATTCTTTTTTTCTTACAATGATTCTCCTACTAAAGATTTAATGTTAATTTCCTTGTTTCTTATAATGTTCCTCCTATTACAGCTTTAAGGTAAATTCTTTGTTACAATGTACCTTCTAGTAGTGCTTTAGTGATTTTTTCTTACAATGTTCTTTCTACTAGAGCTTTAATGTAAATTTAATTCTTTTTACATTGTTTCTTTTACTAGAACTTTAATGTATATTCGTTTTTTCTTACAGTGTTCCTTGTACTAGATCTTTAATGTAAATTTTCTTTTTTCTTACAATGTTCCTTCTACTAGATCTTTAATGTAAATTCCATTTTTTTACAATGTTCCTTCTACTAGAGCTTTAGTGTAAATTTCTTTTTTATACAATCTTCCTTCTACTAGAGCTTTAATGTAAATTTCATTTTTTCTTACAATGTGCCTCCTATTACAGGTTTAATGTAAATATTTCTTTCTTACAATGTTCCTTCTACTACCCTACATAGCAGGTATATATGCATATCGTGTTCTGTTAGGTACATGGGAATGTGTCCAGTATGTGCCTTATGTACCTCTGAGAGAGAAATCACATGGATTGCAAGTGATATTCATAACCTATGTCCGTCCCTAGGCAAATGCCTGACATGTATCTGGGGAACGTACCTGGTATGTTCTTGGTATGTTCTCCATGCTGTAAGGGTTAGTGAACTACAAACTTACCCCCCAAAATATATTAATTTGCCTATATGTTTAATGTGTTTACATTAAGGTGAGTAAAAACACTTTAAACAAGTAAAGAAAACGTACCCCAGGATGGGCGCGAACCACCAATCTTTGGATATCTAGACGCTTGCTCTTCCGACTTGACTAAGGAGGCGATGAACAGAATACCGCTTGTTGAGGGATAAATTCTTGAGGTCTTTTAAATTTTGCTAATGAGAATGCTCCTTTAACCACTTAAATTCGACGATAGCCGTTTGTGATCCGATAGAATCTGCTCGCCATGTAATTTTATAACTAAATGACAAGTGTCTATTTACTTTATTTCATTGTTCTTCCATACTCACTTTCAAAAAATCGGCGACAGTTGCCATCTAATATAGTTGATGCATTTGTTCCTTCTAGTACACAATCGTTTTGAGAGAGAAGCAACAAATGCATCAAATCTGAGAGATGAACTTAGAACATCTAAATGGTGCAATGTTAGGGTATCTGAAACACTATGTACCTAAAAGATGTACCTAGAACGTGACAGACATATGTTCCAAGTTACAACATAAAAACAAATGGCTGTTAGAGTGCAAAACTGAGCCAGGTATATAAATGCTATATTTGTGGTATATAGTTGCAAATATCAATTAGGTGTAAAGAGTACCTAAAGCTGTAGGTAGCTTAAGTATATACTTAGCACATGAGTATCATATGTGGCAAGTGCCGGGTACCTAAAAAGTAGATGGGACACGTAAATGACACATACCTAGCCCATCCTGTTCTCTTAGGGTAGAGCTTTAATGTAAATTTCCTTTCTTCTTACAATCTTACTACTATTACAGGTTTAATGTAAATTTCTTTTTTCTTACAATGTTCTTTTTACTAGAAATTTACGTAAATTTACTTTTTTCTTAATATGTTCCTTCTATTACAGGTTTAATGTAATTTTTTTACAATGATCCTCCTACTAAAGCTTTAATATAAATTTCCTTTTTCTTTAAATGTTCCTAATATTACAGGTTTAATGTAAATTTATTTTTTTCTTACAATGATCCTCCTACTAGAGCTTTAATGTATATTCCTTTTTTCTTACAGTGTTCATTGTACTAGGGAGATAATATAAATTTCCTTTTTTCTTACAATGTTCTTCTATTACAAGTTTAATGTAAATTTTTTTTGTTACCATGTATCTTGTACTACAGCTTTAGTGTAAATTTCTTGTTTCTTACAATGTTCCTTCTACTAGAGCTATAGTGTAAATTTCTTTTACTTTACAATGTTCTTTCTACTAGAACTTTAATGGAAATCTCATTTTTTTCTTATAATGTTCCATCTACTAGAGCTTTAGTGTAATTTCTTTTTTCTTACATTGTTCCTCCTACAAAAGCTTTAATGTAAATTTCATTTTCTCTTACAATGTTCCTTCTATTACAGGTTTAATGTACATTTTTTTTACAATCTTCTTTCTACTAAATCTTCAATGTGAATTTCCTTTTATTACAATGTTCCTACTATTTCAGATTTAATTAATTTCTTTCTTACAATGTATCTGCTACTAAAGCTTTAATTATATTCCTTTTTTCCTATAATGTTCCTTGTACTAGAGATTTAATGTAAATTTCCTTTTTTCTTCCAATATTCCTTCTATTACAGGTTTAAAACAAATTTGTTTTTCTCTTACAATATTCCTCCTACTAGAGAGAAATTTCAATTTTTCTTAGAATGTTCCCCCTACATTAATGTAAATTCCTTTTTTCTTACAATGTTCATTCTATTATATTTTTAAAGTAAATTTCTTTTTTTTTTCTTACAATGTACCTTCTACTAGACCTTTAGTGTAAATTTTATTTTTTACAATGTTCCCTCTACTACAGCTTCAATGTAAATTTCATTTTTACTTACAATGTTTCTTCTACTTGAGCTTTAATGTATATTCCTTTGTCTTACAATGTTCCTTGTACTAGAGATTTAATGTAAGTTTCCTTTGTTCTTACAATCTTCCTTCTATTGCAGCTTTAAAGTAAATTTCTTTTTTTCTTACAATGCACTTTCTACTAGACCCTTAGTGTAATTTTTTTTAGAATGTTAATTCTACTAGAGCTTCAATGTAAATTTCATTTTTTCTTACAATATTTCTTCTACTACAGCTTTAATGTATGTTCCTTTTGTCTCACAACGTTCCTTGTACTAGAGGTTTATTCTAAATTTAGTTTTTCTTACAATATTCCTTCTACTATTGCCTTAGTGTAAATTTCTTTTTCTTACAATATTCCTCCTATTAGAGCTTTAATGTAAATTTCATTTTTTCTTATAATATTAACTCTATTACAGGTTTAATGTAGATTTATTTTTTCTTAAAATGTTCCTCCTACTAAAGCTTTAATGTAAATTTCCTTTTCTCTTATAATGTTCTTTCTACTAGAGCTTTGAAATAAATTTCTTTTTCCTTACAATGTTTCTCCTACTACAGCTTCAATGCGTTTCCTTTTTTCTTCTAGAGATTTACTGTAATTTTCATTTTTTCAATGTTCCTTCTATTACAGCTTTAGGTAAATTTCTTTTTTTCTTACAATGTTTGTTCTACTAGAACTTTAATGTAAATTTCTTTTTCCTTACAACGTTCCTCGTACTAGTGTGTTAATGTAAATTTCTTTTTATTACAATGTTTTTTCTACTAGAGTTTTAATGTAAATTTATTTTTCTAGAGCTTCAAAGTATTTATTTTCTTTTCTTACAATGGTAATTCTATTAGGGCTCTAATGTAAATTCCTTTGTTGTGACATTGTTTTTTCTTAGAATATTTCTTCAATTACAGCGTTAATGTAATTTTTTAAAATATTTCTTCAGCTAGTGCTTTAATGAAATTCCTTTCTCCTTACACTGTTCCTTCAGCTACAGCTTTAATCTAAGTTTAATTATTTACAATGTTTCTGCAACCAGAAATTTAATGAAATTTCTATTTTCTTACAATGTTTCTTCAACTATTCTTTTCTTCTAATTTTTTTTTACAATATTTCTACAACCAGAGCTTTAATGTGAATTTCTTCTTTTCTTACAATGTTTCTGCAATTAGAGCTTTGTAGTAGTTTTTTCTTACAATGTTTCTTCAACTAGAGCATTAATTTAAATTACTTTTTCTTACAATGTTGCTTCTACTAGAAATTTAAGGTAATTCTCCTTATTTTTTAGAATGTTCCTTCTACTAGAGCTTTAAGATAAATTTCTTTTTTCTTAGAATGACCCTTCTACTAGAACCTTACTGTAAATTTTTCTTACAATGTTCCTTCTACTAGTGCTTTAATGTAAATTCCTTTTTTCTTACAATATTTCTTCAACTTGAACTTTAATGAATTTTTTTTCTTACAATGTCCCTTCTACTAGAACCTTAATGTAAATTTCTTCTTTCTTACAATGTTTCTTCAACCAAAAGTTTTGTTAATTTCTTTCTTGGAATGTCCCTTCTACTAGAGCTTTAATGTAAAGCTCTTTTTTCGTACAATGTTCCTTCTACTAGAACTTTAATGTAAATTTCTTTTTCTTAGAATGATCCTCCTACTAGAACCTTAATGTAAATTTTTTTCTTAAATATTCCTTCTACTAGAGCTTTAATGTAAATTTCGTTTTTTCCTTACAACGTTCCTTTTACTAGAGCCTTAATATAAATTTGTTTCTTCTTACAATGTTCCTTCTACTAGAGCTTTAATGTAAATTTCTTCTTTTCTTACAACATTCCTTCTACTGGAACTTTAATATAAATTTCTTCTTTTCTTACAATATTCCTTCTACTGGAGCTTTTATGTAAATATCTTCTTTTCTTACGATATTCCTTCTACTGGAGCTTTAACGTAAATTTCTTTTCTTACAATTTTCCTTCTACTGTACCTTTAATATAATGTTTATGTTACAATGTTCCTTTTACTAGAGCTTTAATATATATTTCTTGTTTTCGTACAATGTTCCTTGTACAACAGCTTTAATAATTACTTTTCTTTTATGTTCCAGCTTTGGCACTTTTTCTGATTCTTGTGATGTATGCTTTCTCTGAGATCCCCTTTCAGTTTGTTTTCACCTTCAACGCAAGCAACCAGATTATTGTCTATGCATTTATTCGTTTAATAAACGTTATGACAGGTAGGCTGTAATAGCGTGCCATTATACTGTTGCATTACTTTCTGATGCATTTTTTTGTGTGTAATTTGTCAGTTGATTAGTGTAAGCATGTTGAAATAGAAGTTTTATTATAAAGGCTGTTAGGGTTTGGTATTTTTTTGTTATTGTACAGTATCCTTTCAGTTGATACCGAGTAGTTCTGGAATTGTTGGTAGAAGTCAGGTTTTGCACGATGGTATAAGACATTTTCAAAAGAAAATTATATGTTGTGCCCAAATTTAATGAAAATCGTTTATTTATTATTGTCCAAATATATTGCACCGTCATTATTGGCTAGCACCCCACGAACCGGTTCAGAAACAGCCTAAACAAACACTGCACCAGAAGAAGGTCCTCCTGTTTGTTTGGTGGACTGCTGGCGGCATCGTGCATCGGGAACTGCTACCAGCTGGTGAAAGCATCAATCCAACTGTGTATTGTCAGCAGTTGAGCCGTGTTCAAGGAAAACTCAAAACTCTGGAGCCAGCACCAGCAAAGAGGTTTCTCCTGTTACAGGACATTAAGCCCCACGTGGCTACGATGACCCGGGACACAATTCTACGCGTTGGTTGGGAAACACTGTTGCATCCGCAATACTCTCTGGACATTGCACCGTCCGATTATCACCTGTTCCGTTCCTTGGACAATCACCTTAGGGGACGCCAGTTCAAATTCCTAGTAGAGGTGCAAAATGCACTTGATACCTTCTTCGATTCATGGCCAAGTTCTACTGTGATGAAATCCATGACTTTTCAGAACGTTGGCAGAATTTCATCGATGCTGATGGGGACTATTTTTGATCTTCCAGGTACGTGTTAAGTGACATATCGATGTTCGAAGGTGTTGGGTGAAAGAGTGACAGAACTCTCTGGGTTACTTTTATGCATGATATCGTGTTATTCATTCCCTTTCAGTCTTCTTTTTTAATAAGATGAAAGGGAAAAGGCTCATGAAACCTCGGTCCTCTTTCGATGTCTGTATCGAATATCTGAATTTTAATAGATTTAATTTACACTTTCGTCTCCCTTTTGTGATGAAATAGGGAAAATAATAGTTGATAATGATGACAAAGTGAACCTTGATGCTCAGTCTATACCACTGTTCTGCGTTAGAGACGCAATTTCAGGAACTAAATCATATACGAGAGCACTTTAAAATGTCCGAAAAATTTGTGTACTGAACATATGGTTACAAAGCTATTGTTAAGTTAATGTATTAGTGTGGTTAAGATTTCCGGGCGAAACAATCTGTCATTGACAAAGGCTCGTTGTAAAGAGTGCGGTGAGATTTGGATAGAATGAGAGTTGCCTCGAACAAGAGAATGTAGAATCTCCATCTCAAATCAAACACCGTTAGATTGAAGTTCGTGGATTAGATTCACAAGAGCGTGTACTAAGACCGACGGAGTATTCTCTTGTGAAATAAAATGAAATCTTTAAGTTTTACGTCCCACGGTATGACGGCTAGTTGGTGGAATGAAGAAAGTGGAAGGAAACCGGAACACCCCGAGAAAATCCATGCGCATGGTGTTTGTCCACACAAAACTCACTTGGTGCGAGCTAGAATCGAACCAAGGACCCCATGCACCAGAGCTGAACGCTCTACAACTGACAATGGAATGGTCCCAACCTGACGAGTCCGAGTTGGGCGAAATTTAATATATATACTACTTGGAGGTCGGCGAATAACGTAGGGATAGTTATTCGATTCGCTTTTGCGTACTTTACGAGATATACAGGGTGATCCAAAACAGACTGCAACATAAGACAACTATGTAATCCGAGTCCGAGTAGGACGAATTTCGTATATATACTAGTTGGAGGTCGGCGAATATCGTGGGAATAGTTATACGATTCGCTTTTGCGTACTTTACGAGATATGCATTATGATGCAAAACAGAATACAACCTACCGCACGCGAACATTGAGTTAGGCTGTTTGCTTTACTAAACATTGTCCATTACTGTTTACTTTACAGGCGCTGGAACCTGTTGTAATGTTGACCTTCCACTGTGCTACAATAACTGGAAAATGGTGCTATTTCACGGAGATTTGTTCTCAGCGGCTCGTGCTTCTTTCCAGGATCTCGACATCGGTCCTGGTATCCCCTTTCATTTTCATATGGAACCCCTTTCCTCAAAGGGAGATTTTCTATGACGCCACTGCATTCCTTATTATTGCCATGAGATTACTCATATTCATGTTGTTATCTACTTTTCGGCATTCATCGTTTTATATCGGTGTAATACAGAGTACTTCTATGTTATCTTAATTTTGCATCAGTCTGTATACCTCGTAAAATTCGCAAAAGTGAATCGAATTACTATTTCCAAGTTATTCACCAATCTCCAGTTGGTACATATACGGAATTTCGTCCAACCAGAACTCGGATTACATACTTGTCTTATGTTGCATTCTGTTTTGCATGAACCTGTATATCTCGTGAAGGACGCAAAAGCGAATCGAATTACTATTCTCACTTTCTTCACCAACCTCCAAGTAGCATATATACGTAATTTCGTTCAATCTGGACTCGTCAGGTTGGGACCATTTCGTTGTGTACCACCGCAGCTGCCGTATTCTCTTAGGATCTTCGGGCTGCGAAAAGTAGGATCTCGTGTAGACTTAAAATTAAAATAGTAGACGAAATTCTTTGAGAACTCTTTTGTGGCTAGCGGGTAGCATACGCGCCTTTGGTGTGGGAGACCACGTTCGATCCCCGGTGGGAGCTCATGTGGTTCGGATTCCAAGTTAATCAGTAGGTCCACGTCTCATATAGCTTTGCTGCTGAAAAGGGCGTTCAACTCAAAATCATCAACAAATTCTTTGAGGAAGTCAAACAGATTGGAATGTCAAACTTTCTCTTCTCAGAGCATCGGTACAAGTCTTTCGTTCAAGCTCAATTTATTCGATAGAGAATGATTCTGACAGGTTCTAGAACTTCTTCTAAAAATATGCACTCAGTGTAGTCCTAGTTCATCTGTTTTAAGCACGACTTAACAATCCGGAAGTAGTCGTGTGAGTAAGGGATCGATCTAAGCTGTATGGACAGCCGTAGTCGTTGAAAAGTGACCAAGACAAGACGGTAATTTAATCAGAGTAGATGGAGATTGTGAGAGGTTCAGCTTTATTACAGATTATAAAACAGTGTTACAGAATACTACGTAAAAGTAACGAGCATTATTTACTTTAGTAGGTATCAGCTTTCATAAAAAGAAATTTCATTGCTTGTTTTAGTGTTTGTCAATAGAATAACAAACATTCAGATTAAATGAAGGAGACTTACCGGTTCCAATCAATAACTGATCACGAAGGTTTACTCTGTATAACTAAAGCACACCGATCATAAACACACAGATCATAAAAAACAAAAATAAACAAGTTTCCCCTCAAAGTTCGTTGATTATCGATCTTCGGTAATAGCAAATAGTCAATCGATATTTGATACTCTTTACAATTAAGAAAATTCTTCTGTAGTAACGAAATTGGAAACCAATTATTCTTTTAACAATAGAAACTCCTGATACCTGCGCCAATTTATAAGAGTTGTCTTAGAAAACTACTAATACCTCTAGTTATAATTCGTTGCTTGTTAATAATATAAATTTACATAAATATTATCAGTTAATAACCAAACTAATGATTATGGTTATTAAAACCATAATGACCTGAATTGATTGTTAATAAAAATGCTTCTTTAACTACTCATAGCTCATCTATTGTTTTCCAATATAATGCAATAGTACATCTACATCTCTTCCCCTACAGAGGGCGTAACCCTCTTCGGGTAGTTGCTAGCAGGCAAAAAAAATCAGTTAATGACAAAAACTACTAAAAAGTATTTGTACAATTTCCAAATATACTGAGACAGTTTCTGAGCATAAGACTTCTTTATGTATGATATTCATTGGTCATGAGATCAATACCTAGGTACATTAATTAATGAGTTCCTCTTATATGATTAAAATAATAAACTAAAATTTTTGCAATAGTTTCTTGTTTCCTTGCTACTAAATGTTTCTGATAGTTTGAGTTTATTAACTCTTCCAATATTTCTGAAAAATGTGTTCTTCAATTTTGTTTCCATTTTACCACTCCAATTGTGTTTTATCTTTTAAGGTGTGTACGAACATAGAACAATAGAAGATACAGTAGAACAGCGTTGAAGGCAAAACGAAAGACGAAATTTTAATTTACTTTACTTTTGCAGGCATTATGTTCAATTTTGTAATGTGGTCTCAAGAGTATCGAGAATGGATGTCGGAAGATTCCACGACTGTTCTATGGAAAGTTTTACATTTCATCTTCGGGTTGATACCGAGCTATAATTTTGTCTACGGGATGAGAAAGTTTTTCCTTATTTCTAGACTGTGTACACAGTGCCGAGAAGTTACTGAAAAAGCTTGTAGATATCTGTCCCCTGGAGAACAAATCAGCGTCTGCTGCAGTACGTATCATGCATTAATTAGAATTGATAACATTTTTGAATTATTTATTGTAATGATAACATCTTTCACTGTGTAAATGATTGATGGTTAATCCTTCAACAATATGCAGGTCTTTGTTTGAAGTTTGATCCTAATCATAATAAAGTAAGAACATTATTTGATGCGCGAATCAATTAATAAATTTTAAAACGTCAGCGTACCAAGTTCTCTCTACTTGTCATAGCTACAAACTCTAGGGAAAAGCAAATAAACAGTACATCATCCTTACGATTTCTGAGCATGAGACAAGAAATGCTCAGTTGTTTATATAGAAATCTTCCGATAGTTTCTGTACCTAATAACTACTAAGTTGTTCTGTCGAAATTGTTTTAATTTGATTATAAAGGAACTCTTGATTAGCCGCGAACATAATTTCCTTAATTTTCCTTACATTTTTTTTTTTTTTTTTTTGTGACGAAGCATCACTTTCTGAGAAAATGTTTAATAAAACTTCAATCGTATTTTTTTTTAAAAAAGTATTTTAACATGGAAAGAAAATACACAGTTCACCCATTTTGTTTTTGTGGAAAAGTAAAACAAAACAAATTTGTAAGTACAGAAAACTAGTGTTTATTAAGTTGAAATTGTAAGTTTAAGCCCATACTGTAAATAAAAACTGGTCGAAAGCATTTTCATATTGATTTGTATCCCTTTTCGACCATTTTGGGAATTATCCGCCGTTGTCGCACCACTCATGGGAGTTTACTAGGCTATATATTAGGGTGGTCCTTATTTTTCAAGTTCCGAGTTCTTTTTTTTTTTTTTATTCATCTCACTCCACTTAAATGATTCCGTATGAAACCGAAGTAACCGATTAGAAAATATAGCTCAATTGTATAATATTAAATGGTGCCTCAAAATGATGTTTTGAATTCATTTATAATATGCAATACGAGACAAAGATACCTTGTAAGTTTGGAAAAACAGTTGAGAAATAAACATTTTTGAAGGTAATAACCGTTAAATAATTAGAGGTAAGTTGAAGCTAACATTAGATATGTGTGTTTGTGTTGACAAACAATCCCAAAATGATATATCATTTGATCTCCCATTCCTATTATAAATTTCGAGTCAGAATCGAAGATAACAAAATTCAAGATAGGCGCCATGATGGTAATATACAGTAGTATACGGTGCTACACCTATTGCTCCTATTCAAAATATGCTGTTACTCCCTCCAACCATTCCATACATACAAGGTTTACATGGCAATGTCGCAGATAAAGAACCACAGAGTAGATCTACCATTTTATTAAATAGTTACATCGATTCTTTCTAGATAGCAGTTAAAGTGGATACACGTTGACACTAGCACCACTTATTAATTTATTAGCGTAGCAATCAATTTAACTCCTTGATGGACTCGTAGAGCAATGCTAATGACTTCGAGTTATTCAACCTCATGCCGTAAACGTCGCCAACACCTAGTGGCCCCTTGCCGGTAAATATCGATCTTCGATATAGCGACGCGTCGAAGGATTGCCGCTAGTGTGCCACTAGTGGCAGAGTTTCGTCGAGTCGAAACAGATATCTAGAGTCGGGGTGTTGAAAGTACCACCGCGTAGCAGTGAGAACTTCATTTTGATCCGCGCTCCTTCGATTTATTGCGGAGAATCGCGAAGGGACCAACACGAACTATGGCCAGTTATGTTGCATGCAGTTATTATTATATATTATTTTTTTCCTGACGAATTATTCCTAAAGTGAGCTCCGGAGGTTAAGAGTAACACTGCCTCTATATCATGAAGAGAAAAATCTTGAGTGCGTATAATTTTATGAATTTAGATGGCAATAGTCGCCGATCATTAGAAAGTGAACTAAACGCGGAAGTGGGGAATCTATGAAATAAAGTAAATAGACGCGTATCATTTTGTCATAAAATCACATGGCGATTGCCTTTTATCTGATCCCAAACGGTTATCGTCGAATATACACGATTAGAGGAACACTCTGATTAGCTAAATTAAAACGAATTCAAAAATTTATTCCTCTACAAGCAACGTATCCCCTATTGCCTCTATGGCGAAGTCGGAAGAACACGCTGCTATTAATCATAAGGTTGGTGGCTTGCTCCCACCCCCGAGTACTTTTGTTTACTTTTTAAAAGTATTTTTTAGACTCACCTTAATGTAAACAAATCACTCATATAAGGGATTCCACGTATTTTGATTGAGCAATTTTGTGGTTCATTGGCGTTCCGTCTCGTCTCTGCCGCTGGTGGTATAATTTTCAAAACGGAAGTGGGGCCACCGTGGATCGCTGCGGGGCTGTCGATTTGTGGCCAGATCTAGCTAGTTGCCCATCGGTGATCCATTGACGCTTTCGCCATGGGGAACAACGTTGCCACATAGTAAAACTTTTGATTCCTCATAGTGGAGGGGCAAAATTGTATCCTGTACATGTATATTTATTCTCTCTCCACACATATGCTGTAACATTTTTGCTTTATAGCGCTCTGTCGTTCGCGGGCGCCATGTTTGCAACATTCGTACTATATATAGTTCCATACTCAGTTTCCTTTTCATTACTCTCCTTTGCTTTCTTTTTTTAATCTCAATTGTATTTTCCTGGCTAACATACATTATTAAAATTTTCTAAAAGTTTTAATTCCCATTGTCATTTCGTTTGCGTTTACTGTATGTTCTCCTGACTTCTGGCGATTTCTCTTCTTAAATTATTGCTTTTCTTTTTATGCATCCTTCCGTCTCTGGTGCCACTTTGTTTCTCATACTTTAGAAACTTCATTTTCGTCGACATTTTTGTAATCTAGGCTTATTGGCTCCTGTCTGTTCAGGATATCTTACCGTTACCGTACCACACAAATCCGAAATATCCTCCCACCATCAGATGGTTCCTGTGTCTATCTCTTCTCTTCTCAACTTCACTATTTTCTTAAAAGTTATGTATGAATCCCTTCATTTTACATCTGCTAAACATTTGTTTTATTTTGTTTTCTGATTACGTTTTTAAGTTGGTTTCTAGTTGTGATCTGAGAAAATACCGGCTCCCGAAAATAATTTTTGAAACTACAGTACAACCCCTCAAATCCAAACTAATTGGGGCTGAAGCCTGTTCGGATTTCGGGGGGTTCGTATTACCCGGGAAATAATATTACGTACTTATTTCGTCACTGAACTGGCGGTAAAACAACGACTGAGGTTTGACAGGGTGGCCCAGTGGTCGAAAGGGCAGTGACCTTGACTGGCGGGTGTACACTCATGTCCAAAATGATTGTCGCATATCTATAACTGTCTTCTTGTAAGAATATAATTAGATAATGATTTAGAATAAGCATTAAGTCTAAAAATGTTAAAACCTTAAGAAAACTAAATTTGTGTGATTAAATCTTTTTTTTTTTATTATTTTCCAGCTGTAGTTATTTTTTTCTCCTGAGAACGTGTTCGGATTTGCCGGGTTTTCGGATTTTCGGGGTTCGGATTTGAGGGGTTGTACTGTATTTCGAAACCTATCCTGTTACTATGCAACCTACTCGGTACCTTTTCATCGAATTAAGACTTCCAAATGTACCTTCTTTTTTGATAATTCAACTGCATGTTCTCTCCACGACTGAGCTTTTTGGCAAAGGTTAATCAACTGGTAAAACGCTACAAGACATACTTATAGATAATGGAACAAATTATTTTATTCTAAACTACTGCTATGAGCTGAGTGCACTGTTTTCTAAGCAAAGAAATTATTAGTAAAACTCGTTATATTTGAAAGAACATTCAAATAAAATATTCTCTTTAAATAAAGAAACCGCAAACAGGGCACTTTATATTTTAAAGAAAATAATAATAAAACAAACACCTTTTTTTTAATAAATAAAGGAACTATGGATGGAATATGCTATTTTGTTTTTGAAAAAGGAATAATAAAATGAATTCACTGTTTGAAGAGAACCTCCTATATGAAACCGACCTGCGAAATAAAACATTTTTTCTCCGGCAAAAGCTTGAAGAGGTGATTCCTAATTTAGATGTGCTCATTTCTAATATTGAAATCGTTTTTGCCTATCACGTACATTTTTTTGTTATTTGCAATCGATTTTTATATTGTAATTTCGATAGAAAACACTATAATAGAGAATGTGTATAATTTGAATGGGACATGATCAAATTGCAACGAATATACAAAACACTGCTTTCTGTAACAGGTTCATTTGTAGAAGGTTTAAATCTCTCCGCAAGAATAGTATATTTTTGCCTATCACAGTTTGCTACTATATGAAATCAATTTTTTTTTACCGTTTTAATTTCAACACAAAGCTCACCATAATAGACAATATCTGCAATGTGAGTAGAACATTATCAAATTGTAGCGAATATACAAAAAGCACTACTTAATGTGACATGTTCATTGCTAGAATGTATGAATCTCACTATATTTTGCTGCGCTTTGATGTGAATGAACGCTGTGTTGATTTGCGTTTATGTTCCTGAGCAGGGTTATCTCGCACTAGACACCAACAGTAATCTGACATCATGGACACGTCCTATCTCCCCTGATATCTTCGTTTCATTTGTTTTATGTCTTGATGGAACCACTCGCCATGTTCCTTGCTGAATCCTCCTAAATTTGCAGGAAAATGGTCCTGATGACTGTGCAGAAAATGTAATTTTAAGGTTACTGTGCCCACCCCCTTGTCCGAGCACTTCGCCTTTTCGCCACCAGATGCTCACTTTTTCATTTAGCAATCACTGCTGGTACCTCTACTGGGAAGAACTGAAAGATCGTACCGCTCAGTTGAAATGTGTCCAGGATATCCACAATTGAAGTGGGCGGGGAGAGGAATCCAACAGTTTTTTTTTTCCTTCGTGCACCTGTAGTCAGTCAGCAAGCCGTCTTGTTCAGCCGCAGGGCAAAATCTCAACCATTGACGGGTAACAGAAATCTTTTCTTTTTGCAGGTAGGAATAGAGTTTTTGTACGAAAAACGTGAATTAGGTTGCAAAGAACGTCATTCGCATCGCGTTGACAAATTTTCTTTCGTCCGTTTATCACATGAAGCTCTTTTCTTTTTTTTTTTTCGATTATTACCAGAATATGAGATAAAAAACCTAAATGGTTCTTTGTATACAGAAAACAAACAATACCAATATTTTCTTACATATCAGTATTATATGATTTTTTTTTTTTCATGAAGTGTATGATGCTTGAAAAATGGACAGAATGAATTTTGATTTTTCTATTTGTCCCTATCCTTCTGAGTAGAGAGAATGCTGTGGCGCAACTAAAGGGCCTGCAGGGCCCGCAACATTGAGAGGCCCAGAACAGAAAGAGGCCCATTTCAGTTTCGAAGTTAAACTTTATAATGTTAGGATGTTAAAAATTATGTGATGTTTCAACTATATATCATTTTTACCTGTGAAGACGGTAACACCTGAGCGATTATTTAGTAAATTAAATGCCAACAAAACTTATACTGACCAGCGAAAACATTATGACCACTCGCTACTTTTTGAACGAAATCATCGGGCTGAGATAAGAGCTACAAGGCATATCACAACCGCGCGCCAAACACGACAAGAATCTCACTCGATTAGTCAGTGTGGTGCTTGTGCCTTGAATGGGGAAGGACGACGATATATCAGGGTGACTAAATGGCTGGGAGCTTCATTTCGGAAACAGCGCGACTTGTCGAGTTTTCGCGATATGCAGTGCTTATGTATTTCAAAGATGTGAAAAGGACAGTGAAACCAGCATCGAACCAAACAACAAAAAGTGGGGAGACTACATCTCATTAAAAATGTCGTAGAGTCTCGAGGTTGGTACAGAATAATAGACGAAAACTATAGCACAATAATAATAATAATAATAATAATAATAATAATAATAATAATAATAATAATAATAATAATAATAATAATAATAATAATAATAATAATAATGTGCTTTTTTTGCATATGAGCAAGTTGTGACTCACTGATAGAACATAGAAAGTCAAAACTGTTCTCTGTAAATTTTACGTGACTCATGGATGTGGATAGAGGGGGTCCGTTTAACATTTTTGCGGGGAGGCCCATTCGTCCTTACTTACGCTACTGAGAGGTAAGGTAAAATAATAACACCAATATATACATATATATATATATATATATATATATATATATATATATATATATATATATATATATATATATATATATATATATATATATATATATATATAAACTCCTGGCGCAACAGTCCCTTGTGATCTGAGTCTGCAGCGGGCTTATGTTAGTGGTCAGCACAACTACACCCAACGTAGCCGGCTGTCTAGATTGAAGTCCGCTATCTTTTAGTTTCCCAACTTTTCTCTCGATGTTTGGTCAACACAGCAATGTTTGAGTGCCACACCGGGAATTAAACTCTGGACGACGCACACCGTATCACTTTCGCTAATCTTTTGGTAAAATTCAGGTTAGGGTGGTACTGAATTATTTTTGGAATATGCCATTTCTCATAAGGTAAAGTTCAAAAGTATTGTGACATAATTAAAAAGCTCATTATCAACCACGTATTCTTGCCTCTAATATCACTAAAAGTTTTCGAGATATGTGTCGAAAATGGTTGAAACACTTGAAGTTAGTTTAGTAACTTGAAGAAGATAGTGGCCTTATACATACACAATTGCTCCAATTTTTATTTTTATTCTTCTCTCTCGTAAAGAAATACAAAATCATAATTTCAACCATTTTGGTACATTTTTCATAATTTGAAGGGCGAACAGCCGGTTTCTTTCCTTACGTTTTGAACTTGGGATTTATATTCTTCTTGTCACTTATCGTGAAAGTCATATAATGACATAGGTCCCAAAGCTAGAATATATTATGCGACAGAGGTAATGACAATTTCATCTTTAAGATCTATTAAATTTGACATTTATTGAACGATAGCGGTTTTATAATACGAATAAATTTTTCGCAATAAGGTGCATATAGTGGTCGTAAGAAATGACAAAAGCTACCATTGACCTTTATAGTTTGACTGATGCTTTTTCGATCATGGTCTTCCCCTTAAATTTTGTAAAGGACAGTATCATTTTAATTATCTTGGCCTAATTTCCTAAAGCCTCTCATTCGTACGCTAAAAGAAAAATTTCTATTTTTTATGTATAAGAATTCAGGGAATGCAAATTTATTCAAAATTCGTTTACAATTAAAGTCGGCTAAACAGATATTCCTTTGAGATTTCTGTATTTTGAAAACAAATTCACGATTTCAGTTCTTTGTCTTTACTTGTTTCCATGTTTTTTTTATATCAATACTGTATGATCAATTCCAAGAATTATTTTAGTTCCCCGGTACATCCATTTATAACAAGCTCCAAATACTGCTTCAATTTTAATGTGGTTTCAGGAGAATCTGCATATCTCATCCTTTTGTTACTCTCTATATATTCATCTACTATGTAAACAAACATCAGTGAAAGAAAGAGGCTGAGAGCTAACACGTGCTCCGCGAGGAACGTTGTCATTCCTTTTACTGACATATCTAGAGAGTCTAGTGTTGCCACGAGACAAGACGAGATTTCTGGTTGTGTCGTCTCGTCTCATATCGAATGGTTCTGTCTCGTCTCGTGGCAACACCAGAAAGGCTGAGGCCCACAAAAAGAGCTGTTATACCAAGTGGTTAAAATTACAACTTTTAACCAAGTTTTGTTTGGTAGCACAACACGACTGCAATCTTCCAGCAACGGCTGCTTAGATTCGACTGAACCAGTAATTACTTCGATAGGAACATTTGTCAATACCGTCAGTACAGTCGAAAGGCAAGATTTCCCCATTTATTCTGATATCCTTTTTTCAGAACCCCTGGCGCCACTTCAACAAATAAGGAGGCCTATGTAACTTTCCCATTTAAAAAATGGTTTAGCTTCGAATAACATCATAAAACAATAAAAAAGATAAATTTTGTTGTCAAATCAGCATCTTTTCAAAACTCAGTATCGAGAAAGGCTGACACGTTTCTGTCTTGGTTCGGAACGAGAAAGACAATGAAACAATAGTTAGTTACTGATAAAATTGCCACTTCTACTTGTACTTCTATAACAGGATTTTTATACGTAGATATCTCCACCAGCCCCCGGAATAAAATCTTCTGAAACACTGATCTCAATGAACGCTTTACATTTGTATTTGAATCTAGAGCACTATCACAAAATAATTAAACTTGAATCGATTGAAAAATGGAAGTGAAAGCTGTTTGTAAGAATCATTTTTAAAAAATTCTTTAGGTATTCCCTGTTCTTTCTAGGATTTGAAACATTGAATCATTTGGATCATTTGAAATAATAAAAGATGGTATACATTTCGAAGGCAAATAATTTATTCCGGTTTAATAAATTTTTAAGCAAATTCAGAAACTGTGTTTGTATTTTTCGAGACACGAGACGAGACATTTCACAAAAAGTTTCGTATTGTATCGTGTCTCGCTTCAAAGAGTCGAGTCCCGTCTCGTTGGAACACTAAGAGAGTCTTACGCATTCTCTTTCCAAGAAAGTGAAACTTGAAAAGCACATTCAGTCAATTGTTATCATAGAATATACTATGGGCATAGTCACTGATGTGTAGAAGGTGACACAGGCGGAATTTGTTCTTATGAAGCCCTTGGCGATTTGGAGCCGTGGGGCTCTATTATTTGGATTGGAAACATTGGTTCAAAAATATTTTACATTTAGCATACATATATACACACATATATATATACATACACATACACACACACACACACGTACACGTACATGTGTGTTACATATACTTTAATTAATGTGTGGACCTGCGGACAAGGTATAGTTCGCCCGCCCAAAAAACCGCCTCTGGGGGGTGGGTTCGAAGCGCACTCCTGAAACATCGAATTATGCTAATCGTAATTTTCTGAGATAGACTACCCCACGAGGAATAAGTAAATAAATAAATAAATAAAAATAGTTTCGTAATGTTTATCTTCCGTATACGAGTAATTGAAAAATTTTAGTGTCTCAACAATGAGAGCTGTATACAGGTGATTCTGGCCCAAATTTTCAGCTCTCTACCCCACGGTTGTTTTAAGAATTTTTATCTATTATCTACTCCCTTGGAGTAACTGTTGCTCTGTATTTTCATGGGCTTGCAACCGTCAGAATGAATATCCTGGCTGCTTTCCCAGCTACCCATTCAGCATGCAATAGATACATGCAATAACAATCAAATCCCACACAAACTACTCTACCCATCAAATATTTTAACATGGAAAGTTCTTTTACGCAACGCATTTCGTTTGTTTAAAATGGAATAGACCCAAATACAACTTTTTTTAAATGTTCTTCTGGAAATTCGATAGCGAGATCGCTCACATCAAAAAAATGAGATAATTAGTGCTCTGACAATCTGGTAGAAATACAACATGCCATATATACACATTACTGTGATTACATTGCTATTTATTCAATGATTATTTTGCTTAGAGCTTTCTTACTCTCCAGGGTACTCTTCAAGGGTATATAATTACTCTTCACTTATGTCGCGAAAAAATATTCAGCTTGCAAATTTATTTCGAGAACTTCTCATTCCCTAATACATGTTTACTCTCTGAATTTGTACGTACAGCCGACAAATTTACATAGAATCTCAACAGAGTTCAAATGTGAGGTGTCTGCTGGGAAGCACAGGTCAGTTGTATGGGAGGGGCTTTTAGAGTGCAATTCTAGGAACACTGTAGGCTTTTAGAGTGTAATTCTAGGAACGCTGTAGGGGGCCATCCCGCTCCACCTGAGACAAAAAAAATCTGGAGGCACACAACTAGTTCACACTGGCTATAAACAAGTTCTGGCGCAACAAAGTTCTGAATGAAATATATATATATATATATATATATATATATATATATATATATATATAATATATTTACTATTCCATTTTCCAAACAATAACATTTACCGATGACCTGTTAGCCCCTCCACCACAGCCACCATGAAAACAAATTCAATCGGAATTTGTCCAGCTCGTTTGATCACGAATAATTATCGTTTGATCCCAACGCATACTGATGTATTACACACAATTTGGCTAGAGCTTGTTAGCCCTTGATAATCGACATGTATCATTCCATAGATATTTCAATCGTAAATAGGTAAGCAAAGTTTGCTTAGTTTCTGGTAGCAAGTATGGAAAATAGTTTACTGTTTATTTAAAAATGGAGGCCTCCAACAATGAAACTAACAACAATATGAGAAATCGACATGTACCACTCTAGATATCTGAATTGTAAATATGACAAGTTTGGTCAGCTTGTGGTAAAAAGTATGGAAAATAAAGTGAATCGTTTATTTAACAATGGTAGTCTCCAACAACGTAATTAAAACAATATGTGAAATCGACATGAACCATAGGATAGATATTTCAATCTTACATAGGTACGCAAAGTTTGGTCAGTTTCTGGTAGAAAGTATGACAGATAAAGTTTATTGTTTATTTAACAATGGTGGCCTCTAACAATGCAACTAACAACAACAAGTGAAATCGACAAGTACCATTTCATAGATATCTAAATCGTAAACGAGTGTGCTAAGTTTGGTTAATCTGTGGTAAAAAGTATGGCAGATAAAGTTGATTGTTTATTTAACAATGGAGAAATCCAACAATTATTTATTGAACAATTGTGTCCTTAAACCATAAAACTAACAATAATATGTGAAATCGACAAGTACCATTCCCTAGATATCTCAGTGGTAATCCGATTGGTGTGCCAAGTTTGGTCAGTTTCTGGTACAAAATATAGCAAATAAAGTCGATTCTTTATTTAACAATGGTGGCCTCCAACAATGAAACTAAGAACAATATGTGAAATCAACACGTACTATTTCCTACATATTTCAATCTTAAATGGGTGTGCAAAGTTTGGTTAGTCTGTGGTAGAAAGTATGGCAGATAAAGTTGATCGTTTATTTCACAATGTAGAAATCCAAGGATTGTGTATTTAACAATGGTGGTCTTCAACAATGAAGCTAACAACAATATGAGAAATCGACACATATCTTTCCCTAGATATTTCAATCTTAAATGAGTGTGTAAGGTTTGGTCAGTTTCTGCTAGAAAGTATGGCATATAAAGTTGATTCTTTATTTAATAATGGTGGCCTCTAACAATGAAATTAACAACAATAAGTGAAATCGACACGTACTGTTCCATAGATGTCTCAATTGTAAATGAGTGCGCCAAATTTGGTTAGTTGTGGTAGAAAGAGTGTAAGATAAAGTTGATTGTTTAGGTAACAATTTAGAAATTCAACGATTGTTTATTTAACAATGGTGGCCTTCAACAATGAAAGAACAACAATATGTGAAATCGACACATACCATTCCATAGATATCTCAATCGTTCATGAGTGTGCAAAGTTTGCTTAGTTTGTGGTAGAAAGTATGGCAGATAAAGTTGATCGTTTACTTAACAATGGAGAAATCCAACGAATGTTTATTTAACAATGGTGATCTTTACAATGAAACTAACAACAATATGAGAAATCGACACATATGTTTCTCTAGATATTTCAATCTTAAATGTGTGTGCAAGGTTTGGCCAATTTCTGGTAGAAAGTATGGCACATATAGTTGATTGTTCATTTAACAAACCTGGCCTCTAACAATGAAACTAACAACAATAAGTGAAATCGACACGTGCCATTCCATAGATATCTCAATCCTAAATGAGTGTGCCAAGTTTGGTTAGTTTGTGGTTGAAAGTGTGGCAGATAAAGTTGATTGTTTATTTAACCATGGGGAAATCCAACGATTGTTTATTTAATATTGGTGGCCTCGAACAATGAAACTAAAAACAATATGTGAAATCGACTAGTAGATATCTCTGTGCAAATCCGATGGGTGTGCCAAATTTGGTCAGTTTGTTTTAGAAAGTATGGCAGATAAAGTTGTTTGTTTATTTAAGAATAGTGGCCTTCAACAATGAAACTAACAACAATATGTGGAATCCACACGTACCATTCCCTAGATACTGCAATCTTAAATGGGTGTGCAAAGTTTCTTCATTTTCTCGTAGAAAGTACGAAAGATAAAGTTGATTGTTTACTTAACAACGGTGGCCTTCAACAATGAAACTAACAACAATATGTGAAATCGGCACGAACCATTCCATTGATATCTCAATCGTAAATGAGTGTGCCACGTTTGGTTAGTTTCTGGTAGAAAATATGGCAGACAAAAGTTGACTGTATACTTAACACTGGAGAAATCCAACGATTCTGTATTTAAAAATGGTGGCCATCAATCATGAACCAAACAACAACATGTGAAATCGACACATAGCATTCCGTAGATATTTCAACTTTCAAGGGGTATGCAAAATTTGGTCAGTTTCTGGTAGAAAGTATGGCAGATATAGTTGATTGTTTATTTAAAAATGGCGGTCTCTAACAATAAAACTAACAACAATAAATGAAATCGACACGTACCATTCCATAGATATCTCAATCGTAAATAAGTATGCCACGTTTGGTTAGTTTGTAGTATAAAGTATGGCAGATAAAGTTGATAGTTTATTTAATAATGGAGAAATCCAACGATTGTTTTAAAATGGTGACCTCGAACAGTGAAATTAACAACATGTGAAATCGATTGGTACCATTCAGTAGACATCTCTGTGGTAATCCGATTGGTGTGCCAAGTTTTATCAGTTTGTGTTAGAAAGTGTGTTAGATAAAGTTGACTGTTTACTTAACAATGTAGGCCTTCAGTAATGAAACTAACAAGAATATGTGGAATCGACACGTACTATTCTTTAGATATCTCAATCTTAAATGGATGTATAAAGTTTGGTCAGTTTGTGGTAGAAAGTACGGCAGAAAAAGTTGATTCTTTCCTTAAAATTGTGTACTCTAACAATGAAACTAACAACAATATGTGAAATCGACCCATAGATATCTCAATCGTAAATGATTGTGCAAGTTTGGTTAGTTTGTGGAAGAAAGTGTGGCAGAAAAACTTGATTGTTTATTTAACAATGGAGGCATCTAACAATGAAAGAACAATATGTGAAATCGACACGTACCATTCCCTAAATATTTCAATCTTAAATGCGTGTGCAAAGTTTGGATAGTTTCTGGTAGAGCGTGTGGCAGACAAAGTTGATTGTTTTTTAAAAATGGTGGCCTCTAAGAATGAAAGTAACAACAATAAGTGAAATCGGCACGTACCGTTCCGTCAACATCTCAATCGTAAATGATTGTGCAAGTTTGCTTAGTTTGTGGTAGAAAATATGGCAGATAAAGTTGATTGTTGTTTAATAATGAAGAAATCCAACGATTATGTATTTAACAATAGTGTCTTACAAAAATGAAACTAACAACAATATGTGAAATCGACACATAGCATTCCGTAGATATTTCAACTTTAAATGGGTGTGCAAAGTTTGGTCAGTTTCTGGTAGAACGTATGGCCATTAATGTTGATTGTTTGTTTAACAATGGTGGCCTCTAACAATGAAACAAACAACAATATGTGAAATCGACCCATACCATTCCATAGATATCTTAATCTTAAATGATTCTGCAAATTTTGGTTAGTTTGTGGTAGAAAGTGTGGCAGTAAAACTTGATTGTTTATTTAACAATGGTGGCATTTAACAATGAAAGAACAACAATATGTGAAATCGACACGTACCATTCCCTAGATACTTCAATCTTAAATGCGTGTGCAAAGTTTGGTCAGTTTCTGGTAGAAAGTGTGGCAGATAAAGTTGATTGTTTTTTAAAAATGGTGGCCTCTAAGAATGAAACTAACAACAATAAGTGAAATCGGCACGTACCGTTCCATCGACATCTCAATCGTAAATGATTGTGCAAGTTTGGTCAGTTTGTGGTAGAAAGTATGGCAGATAAAGTTGATTGTTTATTTAATAATGGAGAAATCCAACGATTGTTTAACAATGGTGGCCTCGAAGAATGAAGCTAACAACAATATGAGAAATTGATTGGTACCATTCAGTATATATCTCTGTGGTAATCCGATGGGTGCGCCAAGTTTGGTCAGTTTGTGTTAGAAAGTATGGCAGATGAAGATGATCGTTTATTTAACAATGTAGAAATCCAACGCTTGTGTATTTAACAATGATGGTCTTGAACAATGAAACTAACAACAATATGAGAAACCGACACATATCTTTCCCTAGATATTTCAATCTTAAATGAGTGTGCAAGGTTTTGTCAGTTTCTGGTAGAAAGTGTGGCAGATAAAGTTGATTCTTTATTTAACAATGATGTCCTCTAACAATGAAACTAACAACAATAAGTGAAATAGACACGTACGGTTCCATAGATGTCTCAATTGTAAATGAGTGCCAAGTTTGGTTAGTTTGTAGTATAAAGTATGGCAGATAAAGTTAATTGTTTATTTAACAATGGAAAAATCCAGCAATTGTTTGTTTAACAATGGTTTCCTCGAACAATGAAACCTGTCGAACATTCGACAGGTACCATTCGCTAGATGTATCTGTGCTAATCGGATGGGTGTGCCAAGTTTGGTCAGTTTGTTTTAGAAAGTGTGGCACATAAAGTTGATTGTTTATTTAACAATGGTGGTCTTCAACAATGAAACTAACAACAATATGTGAAATCGACACGTACCATTCCCTAGATATTTCAATCTTAAATGGGTGTGTAAAGTTTGGTCAGTTTCTGCTAAAAAGTACGGCAGATAAAGTTGATTGTTTACTTAACAATGGTGGCCTCTAACAATGAAACTAATAACAATAAGTGAAATCGACACGTACCATTCCCTAGATTTTGTAACGTCCATTAACCAGATTATATCCGTTTTTGCTTAATTTTTGAATTGTTCATTTTATTTTTGATTGTTTTAATTTTATTAGTTGCATATGTTAACATTGGTGACGGTGGCGCCATCTACCGTTTTAGACACAAACTATTTGGACGTAATGAATAACCTTAAGCCAGAAGAGTATAGGGGAAAGATTGACGCGGGTCGAATCGAAATAGAAATGTCAAAGTGTAATGTGAAGCAACAAGTATGGTGAAGTATTAATAACGTCGTCTTCTACTACAAGAAAGAAG